>NC_136270.1:23732667-24170167 GCF_964187855.1 Myxine glutinosa | reverse complement strand
GGAGAACTCTCCTTGCCCAATTTTTTAGGGTTTCTATGATGTGTCTCACATAGTATAACTGCGGACCATCAGGGAGAACTCTCCTTTCCCAATTTTTTAGGGTTTCTATGATGTGTCTCACATAGTATAACTGCGGACCATCAGGGAGAACTCTCCTTTCCCAATTTTCAGAAATTTGTGGGTCTCCAATGTATGACTTGTATTCTGGCTCATCAAGGTAGAACTTGTTCAGTGGGTTTTGTTTTGATAACTCACAACAAGTATCATCATGGTAAAACTCTTTTTCAGGATTTTGTGGATCTCCAAGGTATAACTCTTTGGCTGGGTCATCAAGGTAGAACTCGTTCTGGGGGTCTTGGTTGTTCAAAATGTCTTCAAACAAAAAAATAACTTCATCCCAAGTTGTGTTAAAAGCAGAATTTTCATTTCGTATCTCAGATACAATTTCCTGTGAAAGAAAATAACAATGTATTAATTTAATACAATATTTTTTATTTGTATAAATCAAGCTCTATGAATATTAAAATAAACTTTGTTAACTCTTACACGAGTCTCATCTTAAAAAAAAAAAAAATTAAATAAATAAATAAATAAATAAACAAACTTACCTCCATTGATAAGAGGTTCGAGTCCAGTTCATCAATCTGAAGGTTGAGTTCTACACAGGTAGTAGGACTCCATGGAATAGCAAAGTTATCCCATTCCATTTCGGCATAGTAGTCCATTCTCAAGTGAAGCAGAAAGCGTGTTTGAAAAAGCCTGTGTGGTCAGTGCCTTTTATAAGGACTGGGTGTGTCTTCCTGTGGAAATTCCCTGGGCGTGTCTTAACTGGAAATGATGTGATGGAAATTCCCTGAAAATGATGTAATGTATTACCTGGAAATGATACAATGCTGAAGAGTTTATAAAGTGGGTGGGACTTAGCAAAAGTGGGAGGAGCCTAGCAAAAGTGGGCGGGGCTTAGTAAAAAGTGGGCGTGGCTTAACAAAAAGTGGGCGGGGTTTAGTAAAAAATGGGCGTGGTTTACCAAAAAGTGGGCGGAGCTTACCAAAAAATGGTATGTGGCACTGGAGGCGCTCAAATAAGAACATTGAGGGAGGTTTACCATTTTATCTTAGCTCAGTTAAAATATCTTAATAAAGAACCAAACTCAAACATATTTTTTGTTAATATATTAGATGGTGAAGAGAGTTGTAGGAGAATTAAATTATTTCCCACGCATAAACAAATATTTGTAGGGTCGTTGTTTGAGTGGGTTATATTCACCAGATGATATTAAGAGTAAAAGGTTAAAAGGTCCATGAGGTCAGAAGGATCACAGGTGTTTAAGTGGTCTAATGAATAAGGATAACATGTCAAAAGGTTAGAAGGTTCGTAAAGAACAGGGTGAGAGAAATATAGGTGTTTAGGGGCAATGAGGGAGGGAAAGAATTAATATGGAAGTGAATGGGTCAATGTTTGAGTGGGTCAAAGATTAATCTGCCAGATGATATGTAGAAGAAGGATGATAGGTCTATAAGAGAAAACAAATATTTGTAGTGTTTGAGTGGTCTAATGAACAACATTAAGGATAGGTACTACAGACAAAAGGTTCATAAAGATGAGGGTGGGAGAAATAGAGGTGTTTATGATTTTTGAAAAAGACAAGGGGGTAAATGACATGAGATAGGGATTTCCCATGTTAAACGGAGGTGTCCCAGAAGCAACATTATTACACTACTGACGATATCCGCCATATCTGTCGCGACTGCGCTATATGCGCGGAAATCAAACCGCATTTCTATAACCCACCCATGGGGACTCTGTTTAGGGCTACGAGGCCGTGGGAACACTTGGCGATGGATTTCAAGGGCCCATTGCCGGTGTCGAGTAACTCTCGTTATCTGCTCACTATCGTCGATGAGTACTCGCGATTTCCCTTCGCTTATACGTGCGTGGACATGACTGCTGCCACGGTAATGCGATGCTTACAGAATTTGTTCTCTATGTTCGGGTACCCGGCCTATGTGCATACTGACCGGGGGGCGGTCTTCTTGTCTCAGGAGGTGCGAGGCTATCTGCTCCAAAATAACATCGCTTTGTTACACCACGCCGTACAGACCCCAGGCAAATGGGCAGATCGAACGCTTCAACGGGATTATTTGGAGGGCCGTCATGCTCAACCTCCGGACCCTCGGCCGGGGCCTCGATAAATGGGCTTGGTCGCTACCTGCGGCGTTGAACTCGATCAGGGCTCTACTGTGTACGGCCACCAACCAGACTACCCACGAGAGACTTTTCCACCACCCCAGGAGCACGGGGTGTATACGGTCTTTACCCAGTTGGCTCGCTGAGCCCGGGCCGGCCTACCTCAAACGGGCAGTTCGCACGAGCAAGTACGACCCCTTAGTGGACAAAGTGCAGATACTCCAGGCTAATCCTGAGCATGCTCGTGTGATGACGGCTGATGGACGTGAGACCACTGTCTCCGTATGTCATCTTGCCCCATGTGGGATCGCTGACCCTTGTAGGGAATCGGACGAATCGATCGAACCAATCTATGAGACTATGGACTCTTCCGACGCTGAGAGTTTGCCGACCCTCCCTTCGCCGCATCTACCCGTGCCCGAAGGCTTGGCGGTACCCCCTTCGTCACCTGACTCCGGTAGCTCCTCCGACGCCGGGGTCTCTGGGATACGTGATGCCGTACCCGGGGAATTTCGGACGCGTGCTGGCAGAGAAATTCGCCGCCCGGACCGGTACGGTTGGGTCGACTGATACCATGCTCCACACCCTGTTAATGCTGACGCTCGCTCGATTCTAGCCGCTCTGCAGTGTAATTCTAATGGTGGGGAGAATGTAGTGAAATCGTATTCGTACTAATGCTGAACCCAGGTGATGATCGTTGCTCGCTGACACCGCTAGGGGCGCGGCTATAAGACCCGCTGCGGTCGGTGCTCAGGGGGACTTCTCCTGTGACATGTTACATCTAGTGGACTCGCTAACGGTACGCCTGCATAGAATATTAAGCTTGCTTGCATTGAATGTTATGAATGGACCCATGTGATGCCAAACCTTATTCCTATTGCATTTCCTGTATTTACAGAATGATGTCATGGTCTTAATGGAATTAAACCAACAGATGGACTAAAGTTGTGGACCTGATTGGTTTTTCACAACACACTCAATGTCAGCAATTGATTGATACAGTCAATGTCAGCAATGGATTGATACACTCAATGTCAGCAATGGATTGATACACTCAATGTCAGCAATTGATTGATACACTCAATGCCAGCAATGGATTGATACACTCAATGTCAGCAATGGATGGATACACTCAAAGTCAGCAATTGATTGATACACTCAATGTCAGCAATTGATTGATACACTCAATGTCAGCAATGGATTGATACACTCAATGTCAGCAATTGATTGATACACTCAATGTCAGCAATGGATTGATACACTCAATGCCAGCAATGGATTGATACACTCAAAGTCAGCAATGGATTGATACATTCAATGCCAGCAATGGATTGATACACTCAAAGTCAGCAATGGATTGATACACTCAATGGCAGCAATGGATTGATATACTCAATGTCAGCAATGGATTGATACCTTCAACATCAAAGCATAGGTCACATCTCTGAAACATTCTCACAATGGATATCTCCCACACATTTGATTGTTTGGCATCCTGCCGTGATTTTCAACGCTAATGATATCCAGGGTTGCCTCCGAGACTGACTTGCTATCAGATTTCCTGTGCACTCATGAACAGCTGGTTGTTTTGGATGGAATACGATGACTTGTCTTTGTTACAGGGAAATGCATTGCATCACTTTGTGAATGATTGCACTCTGTGCATGATGGGTTTTTTCTCAAAGATAAATATATAGAAGCTTGGAAAAGAATGTTTATGATCAAAATAGCGGTAAAGTCAGGAATTCATTTATTTATACGATTTGTACAATCTTCATTTTATTTCAATTTAATTATATATTTGAACACTCTAGAACACAAATCGCCTTTTTAGCACGTTCAAAACCCTTCCATTCAGCAGTACTTGGACTTGTTGTTGTTGTCGTTGTCGTTGTTGTATAGCCCCATACAGTTCTCTCAAACAAGTCAGCGGCATGGAAACACTCGATCGATCTTGCAAGAGCGACCCAGAGTTCCCCCACATCCAGGATAGTGTACCCCTGCCTTCAAGACGTCAGTGCCACGACAGAAATAGAGAGAGAGAAAGACAGACAACAGGGAAAGGGCCGGTCCATGGGGTCCGATCGGCACTCTGACCGTGACTGCGCTGCCCTGACCTGACGAATTCGGGTAGCAGAGAAGAATGGGGAAGATTTGGCCCTCGACTTGCATTGGGGCGGGGCAGGTGGGTACAACCACCACGAAGAGGCATCCCCCATAGTTGTACTGGGACTTGTTAAATAAGGTGGTTTATAAGACTACTTCAATAGCACAAAATTTCCAAAATTTGTTTTGAACGATCTTTAATATCATTATTTTATAAAAATTTAAATATATACTTAACACTGTGTGAGCTAATGTGTTCTATGAACTCTCTACTTGTGTATGTAATATATGCATGGCTTTGAAATGTGTGAAAATGTGATTTGATTGCAAAGAGCAAAGAGGAATTGTGAGAAATGTGAGAATGTAAGCAGAGCATGAGCACCTGAACAAAATGGTCAGGTGGTTAATTTATAAACATGCCACCATTGGAATACCTGCCGTGGGGGGCAGCCGGAAGCTCAATGCCATTAAATCTCCTTTAATCTCAATCGATTTCCATGAGCAGCACCGATCCGGCCCACAACGCCACGAAACCCCCTATAGTTGGTTCCTGAGAAGCAGTTTGCACGTCACTGTTCCCAGCACTTCACAATCACGCATTTCTTGCAGCAAATTGATTGAGGTATTTTTTTTTATTTTTTTTTTATTTTTTTTTTTAGTATACAAGATCGAGGCTCGTGAAAGAGCGAACATTAATCACACAGAAAGACAAACCGACACATAAAACATATAACATCGGGAGCGGTAGACATCGGGAGCGGTAGACAAGGGTAGACATCGGGAGCGGTAGACAAGATGGGGAGAGAGGGGGAAGGACACAAACACAACATTTGAGAGCAGGGACCGAGAGACATGGAGACATCGAGAGATCTGAGAGAGGGCGAGGGCTTTGGGGGGGGGGGGGCATGGGAAGGGGGCGGTGGGAGAGGTATAAAACATATGGACACTGCCAGGACTTCCAGGAAAGAAGTTGGAATTTCAAACAAGGTGGATCTGGGGTGAATTAGCGGGGGTAGAAAAGATCAAGGTTTTGGATGGGGAAAGATAAGAGATGGTGGTGAACAGCTGTTTTAAAGACCTGGAGGGAGGAGTGGGATTGAAGGGAGTGAGGGAGTTTGTTCCAGAGGCGGGAGAAAAGAGGAATGAAAGAGTGAAGGTGAGCAGAGAGCCGAGATTTCGGCAGTTTAACCATCAGAGGGTTGCTGGCAGATCTTGTGCGACCTGTAGGAATATTTGGGGGACAGAGCACAGAGAGAGCTGGGGGTGCAAGGCCGGAGAGGAGTCGGTAGAAGACAGAAAGACCACCTACCTGCCTGCGGTGAGTGAGTGAAAGGCCCTCAGAGATAGCTTCATCGCGGGAGATTCCAATAATTCTGAAAGCTTTGGTTTCAACAGCGTGAAGCCGAGCTAGGAGTGAGGCAGGAGCATCGGCCCATAGGGGAGAACAGTATTCCATTGAGCTGCGGATGAAAGCCTTGTATGTGGTGAGGAGCTCAGGTGTGCCGAGGAAGGACTTCGCACGACGGAGGATGCCCAGTCGGCGACTGGCTTTGGAGGCTTTGGAGGTATCTGCTTTGGAGGTATCTGTAACAAATCAGTTCTGAGAGTGATCCTTACAGTTGATAAAACAATTTATTTTCATTCCTGGGCAGTAAAATAACAGAGGTGCCTCCAGCATAACAACATGTTCTAAATAGTAAATACTGTGATCCACTTGCTTTCATTTTCCTCATTAAAATCCCCAGAAGAAACCACAATGCACAGGAGACATGTTTTTACTCTCGTCTGGCTTTTACTGTGGGTGGAGTATCGTATGAGGGCTGTCTGATTTAGTATGAGGGCTGCTGTCAATATATAATAGAAAGTATATACAGTCACGTGAAAAAGTAAGTACAAGTAAGTACAACGTTTCAAACAACCTACAATTATATCAAGCCAGCCAGAAAAACCCACATCTTTACAATTACAACAACAATAACAACGAGTGCTCCATTAAACCACAACTACCGGCATACATGCCGACAGTACCCGGACATTACGATAGATGTGCACCATGTAAAGTTTTGACTTTTTCAACATATTTCAACATACAGCTATTTGATCTTCTTTTCAACGATATTGATAGATAAAGGTGATATAATATAACAAATATCATGAAACATTTACATTTTGTAGTCCATTGTATAATTTAAATAAACATAAATGCAAATTTCGCACATGGAAAAAGTAAGTACACCCTTGGCTCTAATAGGTGGTATTGCCCCCTTTGGCAGAAACAACCTCAAGTTGGCGTTTCTTATAACTGTCGACCAGTCTCTGACATCGACTGGGAGAAATTTTTGCCCACTCCTCCATGCAGAATTCTTTCAGCTGTGCGATGTTTGAGGGGTTTCTTGCATGCACAGCTCGTTTCAAATCCCCCCACAACATCTCAATGGGATTTAGATCCAGGCTTTGACTTGGCCATTCCAGAACCCTCCATTTCTTTCTTTTCAGCCATTCCTTGGTGGAATTACTGGCATGTTTAGGGTCATTGTCATGTTGCAAGGTCCACCTTCGGTTGAGCTTCAACTTTCCGACAGATGGCCTCACATTATCCTCAAGCACCCTCTGGTACAATGAAGAATTCATAGTGGATTCTATGATGGTGAGCTGCCCAGGCCCTGATGGAGCAAAGCTGCCCCAAACCATAATATTTCCACCACCATGCTTTACAGTTGGTATCAGGTTCTTGTGGTCAAATGCTGTCTTTGGTTTTCGCCAAACATGTCTTCTGGTACTGTGGCCAAATAGCTCTACCTTTGACTCATCTGTCCAGAGCACATTGTTCCAGTGCTGGTCTTTGCCTCGGTGTTCATTGGCAAACTTTAGTCTTGCCCTGATGTTCTTTCTGGACAGCAAAAGTTTCCTCCTGGCACACCTCCCATGTAGATCAAATTTGTGCAGCCTCTTTCTAATGGTAGACTCGTGCACTTTGACATCAACAGTGGCAAGAGCTACCTGTCGGTCCCGTGATGACATTCTGGCTTTCTTAGAGACTTCTTTCAGCATCTTGCGGTCTGCTCTCGGGCTGAACTTGCTGGGGTGGCCTGGCCTGAACAAGTTGGCAGTTGTTTGGAATCTTCTCCACTTGTAGATGATCTTCCGGACAGTCAAATGATTGATTTCAAATTGTTTGGAGATCTTTTTAAATCCCTTCCCAGACTCGTAGGCATCTATAACCTTCTTTCTGAAGGCCCCAGAGAGCTCTTTTGATCGAGGCATGGTGACGCCACACACTTTAACAACAAAGAGCAAACCAAACGAAATGTCTGAGGTTTAAATAAGACAGGTTCCTCCAAGATCCTCTCTAACGATGTTCTAATCATTTGCACCTGAGCTGGTGCACCTGATTCTAATTTTAGGTATTTGAAGTAGTGATAAATGTAGGGGTGTACTTACTTTTTCCACATGCGAAATTTGCATTTATGTTTATTTAAATTATACAATGGACTACAAAATGTAAATGTTTCATGATATTTGTTATATTATATCACCTTTATCTATCAATATTGTTGAAATGAAGATCAATTAGCTGTATGTTGAAAAATGTTGAAAAGGTCAAAACTTTACATGGGGTGTACTTACTTTTTCACGTGACTGTATACCTCCCTCCCATCTTTCTTCATTTCTCTACTTTCAATGTACTTAAATATATTAAAGTTATAAAATTTGGTGGGACGTCATATGCAAGACGCAGGATAGCTAATAGCTCAATGTGGCGTTGATACATCTGCTTCTATGTTGTCAATTACTACAGTGTTGCATTTCCAATGAAATTAGATCCATATAAAACTGCCGTCTGGTGATGTGATGTGCACCTGCGCAGGCTACTATGTTGTAGACAAGGTGGTGCAGGCATGCAAATGACCTGTTATGTATAACCGCGCATGCAAAGTGAAAAGCGGATTTAAACAATGGGGCCACTTCTGTCTGTCTGTCTGCCTGTCTGCCCTTTTGTCTACAAACGTCAGTTTATGATCGAGGAACAACTTCATTTTTTTCTACCCCCATTAATTTCACCCCAGATCCACTTTTTTTGAAATACCGACTTCTTTCCTGGAAGTCCTCGCAGTGTCCATGTGTTTTATACCTCTCCCACTTTCCCCCTTCCCATGCCTCCTCCCCCCAAGCCCTCTCCCTCCCACAGATCTCCCGATGTCCCTGTTCTCTACTGTTGTACTTGTGTGCTTCCCTCTCTCCCCCCATCTTGTCTCCCGCTCCCTTTATGCTATGTTTTTTATGTGTCCGTTTTTTTTTTGTGATTAATGTTAGCTCTTACATGAGACTCGATCTTGTATACAAAAAAAAAATTTTTTTCAATTGAATGTTATATTTTGAACACTAATCTGAAAACGAACTTGTACTTTAGCAGAACTTTGTCTCAGAATTCGTTCCGATCGCATATGTGCAGAAAGGCATGAGATAATATTACGTTTGTGAGGGTAGGTGATGATATACCATAGTGGAGATGAGATAGGATTGTACAAATTAGTATGGACCACGTGCGAGTAGGAAGCCCATCTCGATGTATGTAAGTAGAAAAACTGTGAGCTTAAGGTTGTTTTTGTGTTCTTCACATGGGGGGTGAAGACATGCTAATTAGGTAGGGTCTAAGGGTAGTTCTCCCAGTATGTGATTGCCTCCTGTGATTTCCCCTATGTTCTTACAATTATATCAAGCCAGCCAGAAAAACCCACATCTTTACAATTACAACAACAATAACAACGAGTGCTCCATTAAACCACAACTACCGGCATACATGCCGACAGTACCCGGACATTACGATAGACAATAGACCCCGCCTCGCAGGAAACCGCCTAATCTGCAACTAGGCCACACCCCCAGAGTGGGACAAGGGGCGTGGAAACTATCGTGGCCGGCAGACCACACCCCGACCTTCGTCATTGGTCGAGCTCGACCATGGAGCGATTGAGTGGAACTCTGCGATTGGTCGGGACGATGTTGGTGTGACGTCAGAGCGAAAGTTCGAAGAGGAAGGGTCTCTCTCACTCTTGTTCTGGCTTTCGTGTGGGGTGGACACTTTTGTCTGGCTCTTGGCTGTGGCTGGCTCGTGTGCGCTTTTTGTGAGGAGAACTTTCGGAGCTCGGGTGGACTTTTGCGATCGTGAGGAGGAGGTGTTAGTGGCAGTTTGTGGGTCCGCGTTGTGCTTCCCCAGACAGCTGAGGGACCAGAGGGAGGACTGCCCTAAAAAAGGACCTCATGTTAGTGGTGCCTAGGAGCGGCCATCTTGTGCGCTTCCCGCCTGTGGGGCTTTGAGTTTCGATGACCAGCAAGCTTCTAAAAGTCTCGTTGAGCAAGCAGAGTGCTGGCCGATATACAAAGAACATTGTTTTATTTTTATTTAAACTTTTCCCTTGTCTGTTTTCATGTCTGAGTGGAGACGTCTCACCGTAGGATTTGTTTTACCTTACCATTCGTTTTATTTTCGTGATTTAATTTCATTAAATCCATAATTGTACATTTAATTTGTTGTGTCGTGTTTCTGTGTTAGTGGGTTTCGGATATAAGCTCCATTAGCTCCGTGCAGGTAAGCACCCCGTTGCCTTTTGTCCCGCGCGTGCCAAAAAGTTCTGCCAATATTCGGCTTGATTGCCTCAGAGTAAAGACCAACCAGCTATCCGTCCAAGACTGGTCTTCATCAGCTGCGGACCTGACAAAATTTCCCATTCTGTTTTTTTTTTAAACAAAATTGAAAATCATTCCAAACAGGAAACATACTGTTTTTAATGAGGTCATAAAGGATACAAACATCAAGCATGAATAACTAATGTAATATGTTAAATAATGCGGTGTATAAGTGTTGTACTGCTTCTTAGTCGAGGCAGTGCATCAACGGCGGTAAACGGGAAATTTTTTTTCTGCAACTTTTTAAATTTTCATTTCATTTAATTGAATGATAGACTTGAACACTGTAGAACACAAATCACCTTTATGGCACTTTCAAAACCCTTCTTTTTAGCAGTACTTAGACAAAATATTACAGGATTTTACATCATCACAACCAATCAAATTTGTCGCTCGTAGACCCCGACCATGTCCTTGTTTCTCAAGACTGTGTGGCGTAAGGTGTTCTATAAACTCTCTAGTTTTATATGTAAACAGTAAAGACCTGATGGGGTATCTTGACGGAGTGTATCTTGAGAGTCTGAGACCATAAATGTAGATTTTCCTTGATAGTGAGGCTGCTTATGAACATAATTTCAAAATATTTGGGATCGATCAGATAAAGGCACCAATTTTTTTATTCTGTTCTTCCATAGTTTCTTACCTATGACTTCCCTTAGTTTCCCACCAATTATTATTTGTTGGGACCTTTGCGTCGTTTTATATACATGGTGGTCAAAAAAAAAGAGTTATCCCCATGAAATATGTTGTTAAAACTTCAATTTCATCTCAAAATCAATGATACCACAGAATTACATGAAATGATGCATGTTAAACTATAAGAGAAATTTCATTAATGTAACCTAAAGCATTACAGATTTATGTATGACCCATTGACCCAGGTTCAATGACCTCAGGGGTTCTCATTGACTTTCATCCTGAATGACTCTGCTGTTCTTGGGATTTTGCATCAAGGTTTAGCAGATGAATCCCCTCCTTCCTGAACATATTACTTGCGAATATCGAAGACTTTTCAAGTATATTAGTTGGTCAGGTGTGTTAATGCTTGGCCAAAAAAATGTTTTTTGACAACTATGTTGATCACTCCGGTTTGTGTGTGTGTGTGTGATTGTCTGCTCATTTATACTTGCCTACAGGTCACAATTTTAAACCGATCTTCACAAAACGTAACCAAATGGTGGAGTTGGTGGTCAAACAGAATCCTCTTTATTTTTGAGGTCAAAAGGTCAACGTAGGCCAAACATCAACCACTTTTTACAAATATCTAAAATCCTCAATTTTACATCCGATTGACTTGAAATTTGAAAACCTTTTGCATATCAGCGAACTGAATTCAACCACCAACTATTTTTGAGATCGACATAGGCCAAAAGGTCAACATAGGCCAAAAGGTCAACAACCTTTTAAAGTTTCTAAAATCCTCAATTTTCATCCGATTTACTTTAAATCTGATTAGGATTTTCATGTCAGTGAACTGAATTCAATCACCAACTATTTTTTAGGTCAACATAGTCCAAATAGGCTGAATTTCTAAAATTGGCAATTTTTATCTGATTAATTAAAATTTTGAAGACCATTTGCATATCAGGTCACTGAATTAAACCACCAATTATTTTTGAGGTCAAAATGATGCCCTACTGAGTGCCATTATACTTTGTTCTCTTTTGCCAAGTGTCGCTCTATGAGTGATTTTTCATTTGTGTGTTTGTCTGTCCGCTCATTTATACTTGCCTACAGGTCACAATTTTAAACCGATCTTCACGAAACATCACCAAATGGTAAGATTGGTCATAAGCAAGTTATTTTGACAAGCAAGCTTAGTTATTTTAGGTCATAAGCAAGCTTAGTTATTTTGACATCAAAAGGTCTATATAGACCAAAGGTCAAATAGGCCAAAAACCAACTTTGGCCAAATTTCAAAAATCCTCAATTTTCATCTGATTGCTTTGAAATTTCAAGAGGTTTTGCATATTTGGTCACTAAATTCAACCACCAATTATTTTTGAGGTCAATATCAGCTAAAGGTCAACATAGGCCAAAGGTCAACAACTTAAAACTTAGGCCAAATTTCAAAAATAATCAATTTTCATCTGATTGCTTTGAAATTTCAAGAGGTTTTGCATATTTGGTCACTAAATTCAACCACCAATTATTTTTGAGGTCAATGTCAGCTAAAGGTCAACATAGGCCAAAGGTCAACAACTTAAAAGTGAAATTCATAAAGTCCTCAATATTCATCCGGTTAACTTGAAATTTGAACAGAATTTGCATATCAGGTCACTTAATTCAACCACCAATTATTTTTGAGGTCTAAAGGCCAAAAGGTCATCATAGGCCCAGTTTCTAAAATCATGCTAAAATTGTCAATTATAATCTGGTTGACTTTAAATTGGAAGAGGATTTGAATATTCAGTCATTGAATTCAAACATGAATTATTTGTAAAATTTGTTTTAGGGATTTCGCAAGTATCGTGCTCTGCACGACGTCTTTCTTGTTTATCCATTGTTTACTTCGATGGGGCTTCTTTGCAGATGAAATTGGTTTTGAACTTTCTTTGAGTTTCCTTAAATAACAGCATTTGGAAGGAGATTTCCACCGAAAACTTCTTCTGTTCTATTGTCTAGTCCCAAGGGCATGCTGATCTCTCATGTAGGGGTAATAATATTTTAGCCTTTTGTTATTTACACATACTCAGCTATCCATATCTGTAACATAAAAGAGAAGTTGTAGGATAAACAATGGGGGGCCCTTCTGTCTTCGAGTACCCCCATTTGATGTACATCTATCTATAATTCCAGTAATCTCTGTCTGTACGTTTGTACGTTTGTACGTTTGTCTGTTTGTCTGTGACCGCTGTTTCTCGACAACTACCGGTCCGATATACTTGAAACTTGCCAGGTATATTGCTGGGGACCCGAGGATGTGCCTTTTCAAGGTTTTAAATTAATCGGACAAGTACTTACCGAGCTATGGCGATTTAGCCGTTCGCCGTTCGCTTTGGCGTTGCGAATGGACCAAACCATTCATGTAAATAGAGGGGGGGGGGGGGGTTCTGTGGTCGTTCGCTTTGGCTTTGCGAATGGACCAAACCATTCATGTAAATAGAGGGGGGGGTTCTGTGGTCGTTGCGAATGGACCAAACCATTCACATCGAATCATCGAATCACATCGAATGGACCAAACCGTTCGCTTTGGACCAAACCATTGCATGTAAATAGAGGGGGGGGTTCTGTGGTCGTTGCGAATGGACCAAACCATTCATGTAAATAGAGGGGGGGGGGGGGGTTCTGTGGTCGTTACTGCCACGTGGTTTCAAAGTTTTTTTTTGTTGTTGTTGTTTGCACGCATGTTTTTTTGCACCCACGTACGGGCACGCCCTAGGATGTTTACACACACACACACCCCTACACAAATTTTTTTTTTTTTTTTTTTTTTGGCAAGGAACGGGCACCCACGTACGGGCACGTCCTAGCTTATATATAGTACGGGCATGCCCTAGTTAAAACAAATCCAGGAAAATCTTGTTTTTCAGAACTAACATAAAAACAGTGGCTCTGATTCAAAATACATATTTCCTTGAGACCTATTTGGAATGCAGGAAAAATACATTAGTTGGCCTTGCCAATTTCTAAAGGGACAGAGGAGGCTATTGTAATCAGTCTGTGTGTCAGGGAGTGAAGCAGTGCATAGAAAACCTCCTTTAATTTAGATAGTTAATTCTCAGATCTAATTTAATGTATATATCCCAATGAAATGACACTCGACAGTCAGAGATAATGAAATTGGAACAAAGTCATTTAATTTACCCATAAAAATTGAAGAATGCACAAATTATGTTGCATAGACAACCATGGGAAATTGTTTTTCAAGATAACAATCGCAACATTTATATCCGACCTTGCAGCACCCCAAGTGACATTCGACCTAGGGCCATCTTTTGACTGACCTAAAGGACTTGCTAATTCACATATTAGTCGCACGTGGGTGTGTGGTTAATTTACTTGTCACCATGCAACTTGGCTGAGTGTTGGTTCCCCTCACCAGCCATATGGCACTTCAGCAATGGACTTCTGTTACTCCACGTGACTGACTCAATCTTTGAACTTTCCAAACCGGATTTCTCTTTATGGCAAATCATTCCTTCTGGAATTGGTGATGAGCAGCTTCCCAACAAATATCTCCTGCTCTTCCACTGCCAGCCCCAATTGGTTCATTTGATCATATGCTTGTGAAAGTCAACATCTTTCTGGCAATTTTCCAGAGGAATGCTTTCAACCTGAAATGCTGAGGATATGCTCGGTGATCTCTCATGAAGGCCACAGCACTGAAAAATCGCGACCATATTGTCTCATTTGAATTGGCATTGGGAGAAAGCTTCTGCTGAAGCAAATGTTTCAACAATTGTGTTAAAGCACCAACACACCAACAAGGATTTTTTGCGTTCGTCCGTGTCTATATGGAGTATCATTTGATAAATGAGCACTCATGCTCATTCACTGCTTTCCAAAAACTTATGTTTTGCTTTTAATATTCTCCAATTATCAGCTCGAAATACATAAAATTTCTGATTGCATCGAAATCGGGCTATTTGCTATTCAGGTATGAATGGCCACACCATTTGGCAAAAGACCTCTGCCACTTGGTTGGTAAGAAAGAACATCAAGGGGCATCTCTCGACAGACATAAAGGTCTTGCTAATTCATACATTTATAAAGAAAAGGAAGTAAACCTTCCCATTTGAGAATTCTTGATCTTCCATCCATCACTGTTCAAGCTGGAGCTAAGGATTAGAGGTATACGTGATTGGCCACTTTCTATTAGCCCTGCCTGTCCAACTGACAGCATAACTCCTTCCTTCCATCAGAAGGGACGTTATCTGGGCCTCCACATGGGCCTGTGTGCCAGGAAAGAGACTAAGCTGATTAGACGCAAGAAAGAGGTCGACACAATAGGCTGTGGGTGTAGCAAAGGTCACATCTTAGAAGCCAGAATGTCCCGAACGAAACATATGCACCATACACACAATCATCCTCCCTCGCCCCGGCAAGGAAGGCAGCTTCTTGGAGAAGTGATGGGGGTGCGGAAAAGACTGAAAAGCCAGGGGTGATGGATTATCCGAGGAAGCGAAGACTGCGGATAGGCGAAATATGGGAAAAGGCGAGGCGGTCGCGACGAGCGACATGCTGTTAACGTGCAATTGATGGCAATAGGAACTGCATAGTGCGTGATGAGACTACACGAACATGAAGAACAGGATTAGTTTTATCAAATACATGGGCTAGCATTGATTTAGCACACACTAGGTAACGTGCTCTTTTTTCTTTTTCTTTTTGCTCAGTCATGCGGCTTTGCACACTCGAGCTTAACATCTTTCCTGAGCACACAAAAAATGTGCCCTGTACCACATATTGGAAAATGTCCAAGTAAAAGAGAAAGGTTAATTTCATGCAGAACAGCCCAGTAAGGAGGGTACCTTGCATATTTCTGATCTGTCGCATGCTCCTGCATTATACGCGGGGTGAAA
Organism: Myxine glutinosa; assembly: GCF_964187855.1. Lineage (NCBI taxonomy): Eukaryota > Metazoa > Chordata > Myxini > Myxiniformes > Myxinidae > Myxine > Myxine glutinosa. The sequence continues at coordinate 24,154,661 of NC_136270.1, read as the reverse complement.
ATTGATCAGATGAATGAATAAAGTTGTAAATTAAAGTCTCCAGTGAAAGGAATTAGTAGAGTGCAGACCTGGCAATCCTCTGGGGGTCTGTTTGTCTGCAATCCCAATATAAATATACACAAGCCCGACAGAATGGTACAGAGGTAGGGCACTTACCTCGTATATAAATAAAGTGTGCTACCTCACAAGGCAATTCCAATAAAATAGCATGAGAATATCTATGTATATCTATGTATGTATACATATTGTCGCGCAACTCGAATTAACATCAGAGTTGCGGATCGCCTAAACGGTCTTATTCGGAGGCAACTATCCAAACACGGATTCGGCTATGTAATGGCCGCGTGGGAGGAAGAAGGGAAATGGAGGCTGCGGCGAAAGCACTTAACTGCAGCACGCTGGCGTAGCTCCGGTCCTGTGAGAGGAAATTAACTCAAGCGGCACAGGTTTGAATGGGATCTCCCGCGATGAAGCTAACTCCAAGGGCCTTTCACTCACTCACCGCAGGCAGTTTGGTGGTCTTTCCGTCTTCTACCAACTCCTCTCCGGCCTTTCCCCCCCAGCTCTCTCTGGGCTCTGTCCCCAAAATATTCCTACAGGTCGCACAAGATCTCCCTGCAACCCTCTTATGGTTAAACTGCCAAAATCAAGACTCTCTACTCACCTTCACTCCTCTTTTCTCCCGCCTCTGGAACAAACTCCCTCACTCTATTCAATCCCACTCCTCCCTCCAGGTCTTTAAAACAGCTGTTCACCACCATCTCTTATCTTCCCCCATCCAAAATCTTGATCTTTTCTACCCCCGCTAATTTCACCCCAAATCCACTTTTTTGAAATACCAACTTCTGTCCTGGAAGTCCTTGGTGTCCTTGTGTTTTATACTTCTCCCACCCCCCCCCCACCCCCCTTCCCACGCCTCCTACCCCCAAGCCCTCTCCCTCCCACACATCTCCCGATGTCCCTGCTCTCAAATGTTGTGTTTGTGGGCTTCCCCTTCTCTCCCCATCTTGTCCACCACTCCCTCTTTTCATATATTTTGTTTGTCTGTTTGATTTGTTTGTGAAATAAATGTTAGCTCTTTCACGAGCCTCGATTCTGTATACACAAAAAAAAAAAAAATCCAACGATTTATTCAAATAAAAGCAAGGACAGGAAAGCACAATAATAACGCTTATAAGAAGCCTAAATTGGGATCCCACACACAACAGATATCAAACACAATACAAGGGAGATGAATTACAGAAAAGAACACGTCACGTCGTGTACAGTGTATGCGGAGCTTGGGCTTATCTGTCTCGTCGTCTTCTTCCCGGCCTGGACGAATCCTCCGTCCGTCTCGCACGCCCCGCTAGGCCCGAGCCAACACCCTCGCCGCTGCACCCGAGGTCCCGCTCCAAGCTCCGATCCTCTCGCCGCCAACGAGGTCCTTGCACTAAGCTCCAAAAGCACCAGCACTGCTCCACTCGGGCTACAATTCAGCCCAATTCGGGTCGGGATCTCTGAATGACTCGACTGGAAATCCAACTGCTTGGGATCAACTACTGAACTGCGCAATGGCATTCGGCAACTGCTCGGGCTCAACTCTCAAACTGCGAACTGCGCACTGCTAACTCCGCTTGGGCTCTCTGCACTCAACTGAACTGCTTACTCAACTCCTGCTCAAAATGCGCACACGAACTCTTGACTCAGACCTTACTCAACGTGCTGAACTCTCTACTCTGGTGAACTGCCCAACTGAACTCTCTAAAATGGCGTCCTGCCCCCGTTAATATCTCTGGCCGATGACGTCATATTGGCGCACTACTCTGCCAATCAGAGCCTCCACTGACTCACCGGCTCGCTCAGGTCACGCCCGCTGCGTCACTCCCACTCTCCCGCTCCTTGATCACAGCACGTGCTATGCGAGGTGGGTAGGCCTCTCGGAGGTGTAAATGGTGGCGGCCAATTGTGGCGGTGTTCTAGTCCGATTTCTTCCTAAGTCATGTCAGGGGGGAGGGCGTCATTTAGTGTTGTACTAAAGGTCCTAACTAATGTTTAAGTGGTCTGCAGTGCCATAATGGACAAAGGTTTGACTACCAGGTGAGACATACAAGGGCTCTACTGATTATTCCCTACACTAACTAACACACGAACCTCCTGGTAGATTCACAATCATACATCTTATCCCGACAAACGCCTACACATGACTTATACAGGAAGTGTTCCCTATCGCGACATCTCGAAGCATGTTACCTACTCAGATCTACTCTGCTCTGCATATTGCTCTACCAAATTCGTAACAATATATATATATTGTTACGGTTTTTAGAACCTTCACTTTGTAAATAATAAGCCTTGTAAATAATTCCCTGTAAATATCCCCATCTTCAAAAGGTCAAAGGTCGCACCCTAGTTAGGCCATATTGCAACACGTAGGACACCATAGGACCTTCTTCAGTTATCTCATTAGTATGTGTTTCAGGTAAGGCTCTGTTTCCAATAGTTTGACTCTGCGTTGTATTAATCAAATAACCTAGGCCCCTTTTCAATCATATTCATTTTGCGGCTTTGCCTCCCTCCAAATTGGATTGCGCGTCTCTGCCAGCCGCAGCGCTGGCTCCAAACGCCATTAACCACGCGGTCAAGTTGGAGAAAAATGGGGAGGAGTTGTCGGAGCGAGGCGTGGCCCCATCAACATGTCACGAAGGGAGGAGCCGGTGAGCCCTCGCGACCAATCAGGGCCGAGGCGTGTTCACCGGTAGGCGGACCTAAAAGGCATGCGGTTTGATACGCGAGCACGTAATAAAAGCGTTCGCGTGGGACTACAAGAGTTGAACACCAAGAGATGAGACGGGAGGACGGGAGCGAGAGAGAGAGAGCTGGCGTGAGAGCTGAGTGCACGAACGACTTCTAGCTGGGACTTCTGCCGAACATCCGCGCGTCAGGAACGTTCAAAGCCTCCCTCCCCGATTTATGAACCCCGACAACTAAGGTCCGCTCGCGTTCAACGATCAATGAACAGCGCTGCCTGTCGGGTTTCGCCGCGGAACCAAAGCGTGGACCGGAGTGGAGTGTGAACCTGGAGCCGGACCTCAACGCCTGAACCATATGCCCGGACCTTCCTCCCCTGCCATCTGCCTGGACCTTCTCCTCCTTCCTGCTATTCCCCTTTTGTGTAAGTCTGTCTGAATTGTCCTGAGCGTGATAATTAAGAGTGTGTAAGCTTGCCCTGTGTCCTTTTGCTCTTCTTCTTGTATATGCCCTTCTTTCGTTTCCTCTTTTAGTGTAATTAATAAATCATATTTGTTCTTCCTACTCTGGTTTCCTCTCATCCGATCGCTTTCGTGATTTCCTCAATTGAGTACCGGTGGCACGATTAGAACCGCTCAGAATCGGGTTAGTCTTATTGCTAACGGCCCGAGTCGCAGCTCGCTTCGCCCGGCGTATCCATTAACGCTGCGGCCCGGGTGGGAGTTATCTCCTCGCTTATGGTCGGGTTAGTAAGCAGGTATTTGGGACTCCATTGACCAATCACCCTGGCTAATACCGACCGGAAGTGACGTCATAGCTTCCAGGATCGGTGACGGCCAGCTTAAAAGACAAGGGGGACTAACCCCCCCCACTCCCTTGGTAACGGGAGTGCCGTAATCCGAATCCGCAACAATATATATATATATATATATATATATATATATATATATATATATATATATATATATATATATATATATATCTGTGAGAAATAGTAGAAACTCCACAGTACGAGCAGGGCGTCTCATTTGCATTAAATAAATAATCGGGAGATTAAATCAGACGCGGATGTAGCTTCAGGACGTCGATCTTTAATTTTCGACAAGCTTTCGACCAACAAAGGTCTTCTTCTTAGTCATCCCCAAGTTCAGCGGAAGTCTTGGGGACGATGAAGAAGAAGACCTTTGTTGGTCGAAAGCTTGTCGAAAATTAAAGATCGACATCCTGAAGCTACGTCCGTGTCTGATTTAATCTCCCGATTATTTATTTAATGCAAATGAGACGCCCTGCTCATACTGTGGAGTTTCTACTATTTCTCATAGTTATATATATATTATATATATATATATATATATATATATATATATATATATATATATATATATATATATGTTGTCGCGCGAATCCCTCGGTTAATACCGTAGAATCGCGGATGACCAAACGGCTTTAACTGGAGGCGACGATCAATGACGGATTTGACTATAAAAGCACGGGGGAAGAAGGAAGAGGAAGAAGCGGCAAGCCCTTATATGTAGCGATCCTACGGCAGCTCCGATCCTGGAGGAAATGGACTCAAACGGGAATCTGGGGTAAAATGTAAAAAAATAAAGATTTATTATGCGGAACTCGATACAAAGAATGCGACGGAAGAACTAATTCTAAATTGGGACGTCCCCGCACAGATTTCAAACACAAGACAATGGGAGAATGAATTAAATAAAAGAATCGTCATGTTGTGCATTCGTGGGTGCAAGCTTATCTCAGTCTGGTTGGATGTGTCCATCAGGAATCACCCATGCTCCGGCGCTCGCGCGTTGCAGGCCTCCGTCCGCCTCGCTCTCGCTCTGCTAGGCCCCGAGCCTCTCGCTTGCCCCGCTCGTCGGTCGCACGTGAGGTCCCATGGTTCATTGCACCAAGCCTCGCTCCAAGCACCAAGGGCACAAAGAAGAACCCAGAGAAGACGACGAACCACCAGGGAAGAACGCCGGGAGGAACGCAGGGAACAACGCAGGGAAGCACCAGAATCGAACACACCAAAGCACCCGCGAAGAACACAGAATGCCCGCCAACCACCCGTTTTGTCTCCCATGGTCTGACGTCAATTCTAGCATGTTCCAATCAGTCCCTCCCTTCTTTGTGATCTTTCCCACCTTTTCACGTCACCGGCGCTTGTTCTCCAACTAGCCACCTGTTTCTAAATGGTCGTTTGGTGCCTTCCGCCCTGATTGGCCGAATCTTCACGCCTTTTGCACTGATTGGCCGAGGCCTCCGCGGTCGGTGGCCAATCAATGCGCCGCTCCCTTCCACCAACCAATCGCGTGGCTATAGCCTGCCTTGCACGATGTTTGACGCCCATGCCGGCGTTGTACGCGGCCGCTTCCTGCTAGTCTTTCCTGTAAGTCTTTTTGTAAGGGAGGGGATTTAATTAATGTGTGCACTAAGGGACCTATCTAAGTGTCTATATGAGTGCATTGCCATAATGGACACTGGGTTGGCGACAGAGGGGATGACAAACGAGGGAATTTTACCCATAATTCCTGCACTAATTAGCATGCCCTGCCCACTCGTGGCTGGGACACAGATACAACTTATACCAACATCCGGGCTACACGCAGCACTTATTATAGGTAGATTCCCTATCACAACAGTCGAGTACCTACCTATGCAGATCTACCTGGATCTAGATATTCGTCTACCCCCCCTCCCCCACGCCCCCCCCGCCCCTCCCTGACATAACACAGCCCCCCCTGGAACCGTAGCTCCTGCTAGGTTCACTGCAGGCGCTACCATTCCAGTCTTAACACTTACTGTCTCACACTTAATTAGCCTATGAAATCAAGCAGGAGGGCTGTGGGAAGTGAGCCGGAGTTCTGTTCCGGACCTGAGCACCTGTTCCTGTTCTGAGTATCTGTTCTCCTTAACATGCTAATCCCCTTAAACAATCATGCAAATATGTACAATCATTTTAATTCGTTGGTCGCTCCTGTGGTGGGAGGAAACAAACAACACACAAAAATAACTTAACCACAAACCTTAACCTTAATTAAAACTTCAAAAATTCAAAACTCTAATGAAACATTTGTACAAACCCCTTCCTACAGACCGCATCCCCCGGTGGATGCCACAAGACGCAACCTTACCTGTGGGGCCATCCCAATGCACCCCTAAATTTCCGCGGGCCTTGTCCAGGTGTTACAGGTGAGTGACATGGCTCGGTGGATTTCGCCCACATTCATTCAACACAAACCCTTAACCACTCCTACACATTCCAAAAACCCTTAAACACAAAATGATAACCAAGCACATGTTACACCCCCTCCTGCAGGACCATGGCATAGATGTCATATTCGCGTGTGCGTTCATTTCTACGAGGCAGTGGGGAGGTACCGCACAATTAAGATGGTGGGGGCGCTTCAGGCTGTGGTGCCCGCAGTCCAAAAACAAGTCACTTGACTTACAACTTCATTGCCCCCCCCCCCCCTCCTTACCTCTTGACCCCGTGACAGTCAAACAGTCCTTTCCGCCATTACCCCGCCGGTGGGGGTCTCCACACACCAGGTTCCTTGGCCTCCTGCTTCAGCGCAGCTACAAGGGTCGCCGGGAGTCTCCCTTACCCCGAGGCGCCCAAACAGACCCTCCACCGACAAGCTACAATTTACAGATACCACTGGCTGCCAGGGGTAATTGCCGCAGAGGGGGGTCGCAGGCATAGCTCCTCAGAGCTTGATCTGTACCTGCGGACACACACACCTTCCCCACCCACAAAATCCCCAAAACACATTTCCTCCCCCGCTGCCATTCAATTCTCAACACATTTCCAGAGATAGTTCAAAAGGTGTTACAAGAGTTGCCAAGGCCTGCTTCATGTGAAATCCCATTCACATTTAAATCACATTTTCACAAAAAAACAAAACAATAGTCATCACTCAAACTCCAGTTCGTTTCCATTCTCACGACCACATGGAAACACAACACCTCTACACATAAACACACGCCACCCACAAGACACTTTGGCACACATTCCATACCCCTCACCGGCTATGTCATCACTCTCACCCGCCCCCAACTCCAAATTACATGTCCCCAATTTACATAAGCAAGTCCTGAAGCCTGGGACAGTAAACATCAAGGCCTTACCTCTACCTTGATGTTCAGGTAATTGCCGATTGGTCAGGTCCAAAGTGCCATCCCCTCTCAAAATCCCAAATTTATCATTGGGCCTATCAAATTTCACCAAATTTCACTTTTGTCCCCACTATACTGGCAGGTATGTGGATCCACATCCAACGGTGAACTGTTCTAAACAACTACATGTGGCCATGACAGCTCCGCACCTCTACCGTGCAAGGGCTATCGGGACAAGGTGAGCAGTCAAAACGCCAACATGGCCCATGAGTGTCTATAAGGGTGTGACCCACCATCCATCCTTCGGCCCCCCTGCTAGGAACACGGCTGCACCAGCCCCAGCTGGCCAATGTGGTGAGCACCTGCTGCCGACACACTCACTCGCACAACCTCGGCCCTGGGGGAGACGGTCACAGTGCGTGGCATTCCCCTCACGTCACCTACGCCACCCTCGTCCCCCAGTCCGCACAACTGCAGCCCCCGGTGCCCACCCACACTTGACCATGCCAAGGTCCAGCAGACAGCCATGCTCCACCAGGAGACTCACCCAGAAGACATGGTCCACACACCTCGGACACCCATAGCACCACGTTGACCCTCAACTACACAACTCCATCCCCATGATCCCACGTCACAAATATCGGCACAGTCGCCCCCACAGCCAGTTGAAGGCTGTGGCTTGCTAACCTGTCAATTTTTATCACAGCCTCCAACACTTTGGTCTAAACACACCTGGATCAATAATGGTGTCACTGCTGTCAGTGACCACCATTCCATCACAAGATTCACCCTTAAATTTGCATCTAACCCTCAGATTACCCATGCCAAACGTTTATCACATTTTACTAATCTCAACAAAGAAAGATGCTTTGCCATACACATGCCAGCCGAGCATGGCCCATATGCTCGGCATGTTACAAATGACCAATTCCATCAATCCCATGGCTCTCTTCCCAAGCCGAGAGTCCACAAATCATAACAGAACATCTGTGGAAGGTCACTCTCACACCATCACGTTCCACAGATGCTCTAATGGTTGTCCAGTAGGCTATGTCCATCCCTGTCCATGCGGATCGACCCATGTCCATAGACCAGCACAGCACGGCAGGTCATCACATGCTGGCTGTCCCAGAGTCTCAGGGAGAGGGTGCAAGGCCACATGCCCGGGCGGTCACCACATCAGGCCCATGTTGGCCATCCGCGATGCCACCACCAAAGCGTGACCCACAACACCTCCCCCTAGTGGTCCTCAATATACGCCATCCTAGGCTTGAGAAACCATCTCGGACCCCCTGGAGGTCTTAACCCCCCACCAGGGTCCGGTGACCCTGCCAGCCCGAGCCACCCGCTCGAGCGGTGCCCCGCTGGACAAGGGACGCCACACTCCACCAGACCCCCCGTGGAGCCCAGGTCGTACCATGCCACCCATGGCTGGACCCCACATCCAAATCTCGCCAGCACAGCTTCCCAGCTGGCTGGCATCATCCGAAAGGGGCAAATTTCCCCGAGGCCATCCCCAATGACCTCTCCTGGTCCAAATTCCACAGCCCGGGGACCAACTCCCTCCAAGTCTGTTCCAAATCAAATTCCCATTGAAATGTAATTTTCTTTTTTCTTTTAAAAAATTTCACCACCTGTGCCAAACCGCAGCTGCAGGTAACAACCCCCTCAGGTTGTTCTGCCACTCCCTGTAGCTGTTCCACATTCGCTATGGGGACCAAATTTTCCGAGGCTCTATCTCCCGACTCTCCAAGGTCCAAATCCAGCTCAGAGCCAAAACACTCCCCCAACTGGTCATTCAATTTCGGAGCCTCCATTACCCAATCGGTGTGCACGGTGAGGGTCCCCTCGGTCACTTCAACCTCCTCCTCGGACCGACTCACCTCCTCCCCAAAACTCCTTTGGGACTGGTCAACCTCTCCCTCCATGGGACCGTCCCAGGTCTCCAACTGCTGGGTCAAATCATGTACATCATCATTACAAATCATTTCTGGCCCCATCAGGCCTCCCCCAATAAATACCCGGTCCGGCTCCGTTACACGGACCCGCAATACCGCTACCCCGTGTTGCTTTGAACCACCGCCCTGGCACAGCAAGGATTCAAATCCATCCCCCTGTTGAGGTGTTGTGACATCCACTCGGCCCCGATAGCCTTCCAGGTCACCGTGTGGGAAACATTTCCCAATTAAATTTAATTCTCCCCTATCTACCTGTGGACACTCACCTACCTGTGGACATTCCCCATCTACCTGTAGGCATTCCCCATCTAAATTTCGACACTCCCCATTCCCTTCCAATTTTAATTTAATTGCCATTCCCGTCTCCGGAGCCCCATTCACATCTGCATGGGCCGCACACTCTTCCATTGTCCCAGTTAACTCCCCCCGATTTGCGTCCGATTCTGCCACCCATGGTTTCTCCTGTGCCCCATGTGAATCATTCTTTTGTTCTTTCTCTATTTCATTCGTTTGTTCACATGGGGTTCCCATTTCTTTCGTTTTGGCGTCCCTTGTTCAGTATATTTTTTCCTGTCTCTCCTCATTTCTTCCTGCCATTCCCTTATTCCGTTTATCTGAGCATCCAATTTGTCATTAAATCTCATCATTTCTCTCCATAATAGTTGCAACCAGACCTGGTCCTGTGTCGTGGCCGTCTCCACGGCAGGGGTAGCTCCATCACTATGCTCCACCCCAACTACCTCCGACCCACTTCCAATGCTATCCGCACCTTCACCCTTTCTTCCATATCGCGTACCTCTTCCATCCGTGGAGAAGAGGTAGCTTCCCCACGCGGATTTTACCTCAGAAACCGATTTAAATTTTAATGACGTGCCATTCGCGTCTCGCGCACCGATCGACTATGACAATTTATCGCCTCTGACTATTTTCTCCAAATTCTCCACACTCCTTGACACCAAATTTATAATAGGGTTCAAATCCCACTCCTGACTACCACTTGTCGCGCGAATCCCTTGGTTAATACCGTAGGATCGCGGATGACCAAACGGCTTTAACTGAAGGCGACGATCAATGACGGATTCGACTGTAAAAGCACGGGAGGAAGAAGGAAGAGGAAGAAGTGGCGAGCCCTTACCTGTAGCGATCCGACGGCAGCTCCGATCCTGGAGGAAATGAACTCAAATGGGAATCCGGGGTAAAATGTACAAAAATAAAGATTAATTATGCGGAACTCGATACAAAGAACGCGACGGAAGAACTAATTCTAAATTGGGACGTCCCCACACATATTTCAAATACAAGACAATGGGAGAATGAATTAAATAAAAGAATCGTGTTGTGCGTTCGTGGGTGCAAGCTTATCTCAGTCTGGTTGGATGTGTCCTCCAGGAATCGCTCAGGCTCCAGTGCTCGCGCGAAACAGGCCTCCGTCCGCCTCGCTCCAGCTCTGCTAGGCCCCGAGCCCTCCCGTTCGCCCCGCTCGTCGGTTGCACGCGAGGTCCCGTGGTTCGTAGCACCAAGCCTTGCTCCAAGCACCAAGCACCAAGGGCACAAAGAAGAACCCATCGCAGACGTCGAACCACCAGGGAAGAACGCCGGGAGGAACGCAGGGAAGACGCAGGGAAGCACCAGAATCGAACACACCAAAGCACCCACGCGGAACCCAGAACGAACCCAGAATGCCCGCCAACCACCCGTTTTGTCTCCCGTGGTCTGACGTCAATTCTGGCGCGGTCCAATCAGTCCCTCCCTTTCACATCACTGGCCCTTGTTCTCCAACTAGCAACCTGTTTCTAAATGGTCGATTGGCGCCTTCCGCCCTGATTGGCTGAATCTTCGCGCCTTTCGCACTGATTGCCCGAGGTGTCCACGGTCGGTGGCCAATCAATGCGCCGCTCCCTTCCACCAACGAATCACACGTTCCCTGGGCGTGGCTATAGCCTGCCTTGCACGATGTTTGATGCCCATGCCGGCGTTGTACGCAGTCGCTTCCTGCTTGTCTTTCCTGTAAGTATTTTTGTAAGGGAGGGGATTTAATTAATGTGTGCACTAAGGGACCTATCTAAGTGTCTATATGAGTGCGTTGCCATAATGGACTCTGGGTTGGTGACAGAGGGGATGACAAACGAGGGAATTTTACCCATAATCCCTGCACTAATTAGCATGCCCCGCCCCCTCATGGCGGGGACACAGATACAACTTATACCGACATCCGGGCTACACACAGCACTTATTACAGGTAGATTCCCTATCATGACAGTCGAGTACCTACCGATGCAGATCTACCTGGATCTAGATACTCCTCTACCCCCCCCCCCCCCGACATAACAATACATATATATGTATATGTATATATATATATTGTTACGGACACGGTTTTTGGATGTTATTTTACCGAGCGGTGGTGTATTTAACCGCGTCCGAACAGTTACTCCCCGATTAGAACCCGATTCCAACCGAACGTTGACTAATCGCGCTACAGATATTCAATTGGGAAACCTCTAAAGCGACCGAAAGAGAAGAAGAGAGAAGAAAGACAGAGTTTGGAGGAAGAACAGATTTATTATACACACACAAGCAATATTTTAGAGCGACCAATATTATTTACAGCAATAGATGGAAAAGAGCAGTCACACAGTGCATTGTTAACTTATTCTATTTCATTTACTTAATCCCCAAGACAAACGAGTAGGACAGGACGTTCACACTCACACGGTGGATATTGCAGGCAGGTAATGGCTCGAGGAGTCGATTGCTTGAGAGGAAGGCAAGGTCGGAGGCCGCAGCACCCCTCGCGGTTTTGGCGGGAAAACCTCCGTCGCGTATCCGCGGCCGTCACGCGCTGGCTCGGCACACCTGCTCCTCTTCCTGGGGTGGAGCCGTCTCCCTCCGTTCAGCGCGTCTCTCCAACGACAGGGGGGTATTGCAGGCAGGCAGGTAGGTAGGTAGGTCTTGCGGTGGATTGCGCTCCTCTTCCAGGTCATCCCCCAGCGTATCTCTCAAGGCCTCTCTTTGGTGCAGCCTCGTTGCTCCTCTCCAGTCATCTCCCATCTGCACTGGTAAAGCAGTCCCCTGCAGTCGCTTTTATCACCTCCAGCGAAATCAAGCCGCCGACTCCGAGGGCGCGCCTACCGGGTCACTCACCGCGGTGTTGATTGGCTGTTAGGGCTGGTTCACTCCTTGCTTCTTATGACGAGGTGGAGACACGCCTTTCTTCCCCAACCTTACCTCGTGGCCAATGGTGGTTTGAAGAAAACCAGCCAAAATGCGGAAGGCAATTGGAAGGGAGGTTTTGGGGAAATTGGAAGGGCCTACGCTTATTTTGTTTGATACAATGCAAAGTCAATCTAGTGGAAAACACATACTTAGCCTACATGGAATAAGGAAATACACTATTTAAAAGATATATCGTGACCTGCGTGTATGTTCTATGAAATTAATTAGGAGGACGGCTGCGACCATTATCTACATTACCAGGATGTTACCATACCAAAACCATACTCTTCACATCCGTTACCCTTCCTCCAAAATTGTTACACTCCTCAAAACCCGTTACACTTCCCAAAACCCGTTACACTTCTCCAAAATCGTTACACTGCACCCTCCTTTCTTCAGGCACGTCCTCGGGCCTACTAGACTTAACTGAGTGTGACATGTAGGTGTAATTCCCTCTACAATTAACCTGACCCTGAGTGTGACAATTTTAAAACACAAATAAGTATGTCCCCCTATTGCATTGCATCCTGTCTAACAGACTCAAGCCCACAGCTAACCGAATTACGGAATTATTCTGAAACTATACATTTACGGTGGGGAGCATTATTTACAATGACGTGATTTCTTATTTACAACGCAACCCAGGACCTGTGTGTTTTTTTTCTTTTTCTTTTTAGGGAACAAGAGAAAGAAATTCCTGTCGGGAGGGAGGAGACAGCACGCATTGCATCGATGCACCAGTACCAATACCACCAAAGCACCCAAAAGCACCCAAACACCACAAAGCACCCAAAAACACCATCCGGTGCGGTTACCATGGTTCATAATAAACACAACAAAACAACTGGTGGTGGTCTTCTCCTTCTCTGCTGGGCCGATGTTCTTCCCGACGTCTTCTGGCTTCATGCGGCCTATTTGGACATACTAAAAAAAACACAACTTGTGTCCATTTTTATTTAGGGCCTCAGGGGCCAACTAAGGGTGGTCCACCTGTTTGGCATAGGTGCCACCTTACCGAGGTCCGCAAGCAAGATTCCCTGGCCACTATGGCCGGTCTCCAACAGAGGTGCTCTGCCCCAGAACCTGGGGTCCATCAAGTGGTACTTGGCCGCCGAACAGCGGTCCATAAAGTGGTACATCAACGCAATGCGTGCTGGTTCTGGGAATCTCGGGCGCACAATGGCCACCTCACGCACGCTCCCCTCGGCACCCAATGGCGCACAGGTCATGTGGGAGACAAAAGAAAGACAATTGAGCGAGGGGTAAGGTCGCAAGGGTACACGTCAAACAAGGCAATGCAAGGTGAAATGCGTACGGAGGGCGAAGTGAGAAAGCTCGTCCCTACCGTACGTCACCCCCCTGTCACCTACACTACCCTTGCTCTTACCCCATATTTACAAAATCTACCCATTTACAAATTCGTCACTACTGTCACGTCCTCCCCATATTTCCCTTATACCAAATTCGTCACCACAATCCCTCTACTTCAAAATTTGCCATCACCAAATTCATCATCAATCCTCATAAGGAGGCAGAGATGGAACATCAAAGCACAATGTCACACCCACGTCATGATGCGTCTCACAATCCAAACATTTGCATCATAAAAAATAATCAAAACATGGCATGGTGTGGAGTACCTGTCACCTCAGGTGAGTGGATGCAGATGGTGTGAGGAGATCCTTCATCCTAACTATCCTCTAAATGATTTTAACACACTTTACACTACCCGGGGTCTTTCCCTGCCAATTCATTGGCCAACTTACACTATGGGTTCTAATAACCAATTCCCATTGGCCAAACTGTGGTGCTCCTCAATTTTGGGGTCTCACTCCCCCGATTCATCTCCCGGTGCTCTAGCACAATTTCTGGGCTGCGACGTGTACCTCTCCCAACAGGTCTACCCACCTGCACACCTCCACCACTGTAGTTGCCACCCGAGCTTACCTAGCTCCTCACCCTAACCTATCTAACTGGGGGCAGCCCCTCTCCTGGCTCTGTCACCCCTTGGTGCCCTCTGGCACTGGGCTACCCGGGTCCGTCCTCCGGATCCTCGGGCCCCATCCACACAACTACTACCGGCTCCCAGAGCCCACCTGCGGCCTCACCTGGCCGACATCCTTACAGTGGTGGAGTGCCCAAACCAACTACACACACTAACAGGCTACACGCCCAGCCATTTCCACAACACCAACGCACCCATCCACATACCATTCTGTCACCCGCACCACAGATGCCAATATCCAACTACAATTTACCTATACCCTCTACCTAACACTTACACTACCCGCCCCGGGTATCCGTGATGGGGGTCCACTCTTCCCCCATTCACACCTTCGCACCATCCACTCCACTCCACAATTTCCACCATACTCACTCCACGACCATCCATTCCAATACTCCATACCATTTATTCCATACACCTGCCCTCCATTCACCTGTCGTTGCACACCTGTGCAATCTCACCTGGTGCCACCTGCACCCTCCTTTCTTCCTGGACCACTTGGTCATCACAATACACAATCACCATCACTCACTCATACACTGCTCCACACACCTGTTCAGTTGCACACCTGTGCAATCACACCTGTTCAATCACTCCCACACACGGCATCATCTCAGCTAACTCCTCCCCTCTGAAACTTGCGCTTCCCAGTCGTCCCTTTAAACTATTGCGCTCCCACGTCATTATCAACCACACTAACCTACCTGCGTCCCCACTACAGGTATCAGTCACTAACTAACCTTATCGTTACCTAAGGTCATCTTCGCTAGATCCCTACACACCATATCCTAACCCACCCGGGCTAGTTTTCACTGCCATACACCCCATAATCTAGTGCTCCTTGCCCCCACCTTGTGAGGGATGACAGAGTTGCCATCCCCCCCACAGCGGGGCATCTCCTACTACCAATTTCGCTCGTCCAAATCCAACAATTCAAAAATTTTCCATTTACTGCCAATTCTATTCACTTTTCTAAATTTCGTTTTAAATCACTATTATCACTATCACCATCACCCGTCTACTTATTACATCCTCTCGGTGCGCCAATTCACATCTACAGCCCGGCTTCGTACAGCCGAGCAATGAACGCGGGTCGTTTTGTGCCAGCGGCTGGATACGTCCCGCATTCGGGGCAGGGACGGGGGCTTACCCGGGCCGAGATCCCACGCATCACCTCGGCGTGGAGCCATCCAATGTCCCGATCTCGACCTGCCGGCACGTCTCAATAGAAAGTGGTCGCCATGACGACCCTTCCTATCGAGCTGCCCGCTCCGCCTAGTGGAGCCCGGACGCGGCCGTTCCACGCGAGGCCCAGCGTGGATCGCGCACGGCGGTCCTTTCGAACCCGCCGTGGCTCGGATCTCCGCTGGTTCTCGCGGCACGCGAAGCCCGGCACGCACCGAGGGCCCGATCCGGCTAAAAGTCGACCTAACCTTTAACCCGGTTACCGTCGACGCTTCACCTGCAGGCTTACATGCATACGCTACCTCTTTCTTGCTCATACATGCAGCCGTTCCCATTCTCCTCGTACCTTTTCTTTCACACCTCGGTACACTCACTCCGCTCACCGACTTGGTCACACACCTGACCACCGAACACTTTGGCACACATTCGTTGCTCGCACACCTCACCAATACACCGCTTCGCGCCCCCTCCTCGGTCACCTCCTTTGTGACAATCACAGGTGTGCTCTCACCCGCACACCCAACCACGTGTCTCACTACTAATTCCAGCGTGCATTCCCACTCACGCTCTACCATTCCAGGTGTGCATCCTTCCATCCCAGGTGTACATCCTCGCTCACCTATCACAACCAGCTCACGCTCCGTTTCACTCTCACTACTCTCACCTCCACTCTCAGTCGCGCACTCACCCTTACTCTTGACAGCATGCGCTTTCCCCATGCACCCGTCCGTTACACACCTTTCTCGCGCATCCTCCCGCGCACACTTCTTCGTTACTTCCTCCGTAACACTCACCACAGGCATGCATTCTCCCTTACTCTTGACAGCATGCGCTTTCCCCATGCACCCGTCCGTTACACACCTTTCTCGCGCGTCCTCCCGCGCACACTTTTTCGTTACTTCCTCCGTAACACTCACCACACCGCGCTTCCCTGTGCTCCCTCGCACACGCGCTTCGACCAATTCACTCTTGACGGCACACTCACTCCTCGGCGTGCACTTTTTCCTCACACACCCCATGGTCGGACATTCTCGCACACCCCTTTTTTCGCACACCTGTCCTGTCACACACCTCACCAACGGCCTTTCACGAACACCCGGATCCAAACCAATCCCCAAGCCGACTGAATCTCCCCTCACATCATGTACATTGCCACTCACTTCCGTACCTTGTCTCCGCACCTCCTTTGCCACCTGCAAACTTTTTATTTGGTTAGTGAGCATCACATCATGATTTGAACACAGACCTTGTACATATTCCATGACTTCCTCCTTTATCTCCCTCTTAGTTTCTGTCCGTCCCTTCTTAATTTCACTCACCTCTTCTCCCACTTCCTCTAGTTTTTGTTTAACCTCTTTTATTTCTCGGTGCGTCCCCTCAAGTTCGTCCTCTAAGGCTACCGTGACCGTCTCTATGTGCATCCTCACCTGCCGGTCCTTTGTCTCCATTATCTCTGTCACCTCGTCCACCCTCATTGTCAGTTCCTCCCGTACCATCTGACATTGCCTCTGCGTCGCTATTAATTCGTTTTTAATTTCTTTTTGTGTCGCCTTTAACCCTCCTAGTACCGCCGTGTTCTTTTGAACCTGCTCCACTAACTTAGTTTGTCCCTCTGTCAGCTGCTCCACCCCTTTCGTCAGATCTTCTATTCCCCCCTGTAACTTTACCGTATTATTTCTCACCTCTTTCTCGATACGCTTTTCGCCTCGCTTTACCTCCTCGCGTAGCCCCGAGACCTCCTCACTCATCCCTCTTCGTATTTCCTCCATCTGGTTCCCCATCTGTTCGATTTCCCGGGCGGATTGTTCCCCCATTTCCCGCAATTTGTCCTCCATCCTATTTTCTAACCCCATTAATTTCTTGTCTAACTCCTTAAAATTATTGTCTAACCCCTCACCGGTACCCCTCGCTTCGTCCCTCATTACCCCCATCATTCTGCTTTCCATTTTCGCACTATCAGCCCTTGCTTCGTCCCTCATTTTGTCCATAAGGGCACCGATTTGTAGCAACAAAAGGTCCGAATCCAACGGCGGCGCTGCTACTGTCGCGGGCGTGGCAAAATTTGGTGCCGCTACACCCACGTGCGCGAGGACGCCATTTTGCACGCCTGCTACTCCCTCAACCGCCTCCTCATTGCTCTCCTCCTCCCTTTCTTCCACATACATTTCCCCTGGTTCCTGGGTTACCCCTAACCCGTCTATCTCCCCCACCGACATCCGATCGCCTTGATTGTCCATGGCGCGATCTCAAAATTCGGGTTTTATAAAACAACACAATTTTGGCAGCTCGTAATTTTGACCAAGATTTTTTTTTTTTTTTTTTTTTTTAAAATTTGGGCCTAACAAATTTAGTCCCGGGTCCGAATCCGACTCCTCGACACCAATTGTTACGGTACTAACACAATTGGTGTCCAAAATTTGGGCTAAATAAATTTAGTCCCAGGTTCGAATCCCATCTCCTGACTACCAATTGTTACGGACACGGTTTTTGGATGTTATTTTACCGAGCGGTGGTGTATTTAACCGCGTCCGAACAGTTACTCCCCGATTAGAACCCGATTCCAACCGAACGTTGACTAATCGCGCTACAGATATTCAATTGGGAAACCTCTAAAGCGACCGAAAGAGAAGAAGAGAGAAGAAAGACAGAGTTTGGAGGAAGAACAGATTTATTATACACACACAAGCAATATTTTAGAGCGACCAATATTATTTACAGCAATAGATGGAAAAGAGCAGTCACACAGTGCATTGTTAACTTATTCTATTTCATTTACTTAATCCCCAAGACAAACGAGTAGGACAGGACGTTCACACTCACACGGTGGATATTGCAGGCAGGTAATGGCTCGAGGAGTCGATTGCTTGAGAGGAAGGCAAGGTCGGAGGCCGCAGCACCCCTCGCGGTTTTGGCGGGAAAACCTCCGTCGCGTATCCGCGGCCGTCACGCGCTGGCTCGGCACACCTGCTCCTCTTCCTGGGGTGGAGCCGTCTCCCTCCGTTCAGCGCGTCTCTCCAACGACAGGGGGGTATTGCAGGCAGGCAGGTAGGTAGGTAGGTAGGTAGGTCTTGCGGTGGATTGCGCTCCTCTTCCAGGTCATCCCCCAGCGTATCTCTCAAGGCCTCTCTTTGGTGCAGCCTCGTTGCTCCTCTCCAGTCATCTCCTCTCCCATCTGCACTGGTAAAGCAGTCCCCTGCAGTCGCTTTTATCACCTCCAGCGAAATCAAGCCGCCGACTCCGAGGGCGCGCCTACCGGGTCACTCACCGCGGTGTTGATTGGCTGTTAGGGCTGGTTCACTCCTTGCTTCTTATGACGAGGTGGAGACACGCCTTTCTTCCCCAACCTTACCTCGTGGCCAATGGTGGTTTGAAGAAAACCAGCCAAAATGCGGAAGGCAATTGGAAGGGAGGTTTTGGGGAAATTGGAAGGGCCTACGCTTATTTTGTTTGATACAATGCAAAGTCAATCTAGTGGAAAACACATACTTAGCCTACATGGAATAAGGAAATACACTATTTAAAAGATATATCGTGACCTGCGTGTATGTTCTATGAAATTAATTAGGAGGACGGCTGCGACCATTATCTACATTACCAGGATGTTACCATACCAAAACCATACTCTTCACATCCGTTACCCTTCCTCCAAAATTGTTACACTCCTCAAAACCCGTTACACTTCCCAAAACCCGTTACACTTCTCCAAAATCGTTACAATATATACATACATACATACATACATACATACATACATACATACATACATACATACATACAGTGTATTCAGAAAGTATTCAGACCCCTTCACTTTTTCACATTTTGTTATGTTGCAGCCTCATGTTGAAATCGTTTAAATTCATTTTTTCCCTCATCAATCTACACTCAATACCCCATAATGACAAAGAGAAAGCAGGATTTTAGAAAGTTTTGCAAATTCATTAAAAAGAAAAAACTGAAATATCACATTTACATAAGTATTCCAGACCCTTTGCTATGACACTTGAAATTTAGCTCAGGTGCCTCCCATTTCTCTTTTTTATTATTTTTTATTTTTTATATACAAGATCGAGGCTCGTGTAAGAGCTAACATTAATCACAAAGAAAACAAACGGACACATAAAACATATAATAAAGTGAGCGGGAGACAAGATGGGGAGAGAGAGAGGGAAGCACACGAGTACAACAGTAGAGAACAGGGTCATCGGGAGATCTGTGGGAGGGAGAGGACTTGGGCGGAGGAGGCATGGGAAGGGGGGTGGGGGGGGGATGACTCTTGATCATCTTTGAGATGTTTCTACACCTTGATTGGAGTCCACCTATGGTAAATTCTATTGATTGGACATGATTTGGAAAGGCACACACCTGTCTATATAAGGTCTCACAGCTGACAATGCATATCAGAGCAAACCCAAGCCATGAGGTCGAAGGAACTGCTTGCAGAGATCAGAGACAGGATTGTGTCGAGGCACAGATTTAGGGAATTCTACAAAAAAATCTCTGCTGCATTGAAGTTTCCCAAGAGCACATTCCAATGGCAACAGTATGTTTGGCAGAATTGTATTCAACCCAATGCAGAGTAAAATAGCAGTCATTGCCTGTAAATGACTACATGGAAAACTAGAGAGTTCATAGAACACGATACACCACACAGTGTTCTAGTCTATACTTCAACTTTAATAAAATGATGATTTTAAAGATCGATTTTATAAATAAAAAAATATGGAATTTTAGTGCTACTGAAGCAGACTTATACCATCCCTATGCATTGTAATACGCCGATGTAGAGTCAATTTAGGAGATGGAGGTTTTATTGATCATCATAGAATGCAGCGTCAATCGGCATCGTACAAAGCCATGACATCAGCAGTTGCGTGCTCAATCGGAGACTCCCTCTAACATGCTATGCCCTCTCAGGCTATATCGATATAGAGCATGGCTGTTGGAAGTATTATGAAGATGATTTGTGTTCTCCAGTGTTTAAGCATATAATTCAATTTAAATAAAGGTTTAAAGACATTTAACCCTAGTCCTAACAACCTGGGTCTTTTTGGACCCCAGGCATACATTTTGATGTGTTATTTCTATATTAGTTTAACGATATATTTAATGTTTTATTCCTTTCTTTACCTATATGTGCCGGTAATAAATAGATATGACATTTTAAGATCCCACCTAGCTGCACAGAGTTAGAAGCAAATCCTTTCTGGGGTCCAAAACGACCCCAGCTGTTTTGGTTCATTTTTTTTTTACACACTTTTATTTAACTTCATCTGAACTTTGTTTGTTTGTCCCGTTTCAAATATTTGAGCCGTTCCTTTTCCATGTTGCATACATCCTCGAGAGCTGAAATTTGGCCCACGGTCCTCCTTCTGGTACATTTTCATCTATCAAAATTTAATGAATTTTTTTTAAAATTGGTTTTAAACTTTTTTTAAATAAAAGTGTATAGCCCTAAAACATGTTTTTTCGTTTACTTGTTTGCATATATGATTACTTTAGATGGTGTTTGTATTGAGCAAGTAAGTCGTCTATAAAAAATGTATATGCTGATTGTTTACTTTATCAATAAAACATCATCCAATCAAAATATTGTTACTGATCGCGGTTTAGATGGTATGATGGGCCGAGCGGATGGTCCAACCGCGACCGAACAGTTACTCCCCGATTAGAACCCGATTCCACCCGACGTTGACCAGATCGTACCGCGGCTGCTCAATGAGGGAAAAGACTAAAACGACGAATGCAAAGAGGAAACGAAGGCAAAGAAAGGTTTGGAAATACTACTGAATTTATTGACTATCTACACACATAAGCAAAAAGAAAGCAGTCACGTTTATTTACAAGCACATAAGACGCAGGTGACACAGTGAAAATACAAGCTTATACAGATTTAATTAACCCAGGACAGAACAAACAGAACAAACTCACGTACACAAGAAGGATGGAATGGCAGGAGGTGGATGGCTGGAGGGAGAGGGAGGTCCAAGGGGGTCCTGCAGCACAACCGGCGCGTTTAGCAGCCGCTGTTCCTTCACGGCCCTGCTCCAAACCGCCGTTCAGGCCCCCAAGCTGCTGTTGTGGCTGCTGTGGACGTCGCGTGCTTTGCCAGGCCTTGTCCGACTCGTCTGGTCCAACCCCTCAACTCTTTCTTGGTCCACTCACTTTTTACCACCGACTCCTCACCGCAACCAACGCCACCAACTGACCACCACCACCGACTCCTCACCGCAACCAACTGACCACCGACTCCACTGACTGACTCTTCACCACTCTCCACTACGACCAACTCTCCGACCAACTCACGACTCTTGCGTGCGCGCCTTTTATAGCGCCTCCGGCGATTAAGCCGCCGGCCTTTTGGACACGCCCATCGGGGTGCTCACCTTGGCCCTGGTTGGTCGCGCGACCCTCTGGCTCCGCCCTTGATGACGACGGGCGGCACGCCTTTCTTCTCCGATTCGAGCACATGTTCAATGGTGGTTTTGGAGGGGAGGTAATTGCAGCAATCGAGGCTCGGCAATGACGAAAGGGGATGTAAAAGGAATGGGGATTTTGGGGATGGGAATGAAAGGGGATCTATTCTCTTTCACTGGTGCAATGGAGTACTTCAATTAATGGGAGACACAGCCTTACTCTAAAACACAGAATAAGAGATAACTATCAAACAGGGGTATTCTATTATTTGGCTGACGTGTATGCTTGTGGACTAATTATGGGATGCCCTTTCACCTTTACACAGCTCCGGAGGTAGGGGGGCGCAGAATAAACAATAATAATAATAATACAGCACACAATCAAAAAAAATACAGTCCTCATCTCCACAACACTGCACCCTCCTCCTCTTAGGCACGTCCCGGGCCTACAACTTTTATTTTTATTGTGACACGTAGGTGTAGTTCCCTCTACTTTTAACCTGACCCTGAGTGCGACAGTTTTAAAACATAAATAAATGTGTCCCGCTGCTCCATTGCACCCTGCCTAACAGACTTACGCCCACAGTTAACCGAATTGCGGAATGGTCTTCAAACTACACACTGACGGTGGGAAGCATTATTTACAATGACGCTATTTTTATTTACAAAACTAACCCAGGACCTGTGATTGTTCTTTCTGGGGGGGAGACAGTCTGCTCTGCATCAATGCACCATGAAAGCACCCAAAAACGCACCAATACACACCCAAGCACCAATCGGTGCAGTCACCATTGTTCAAGAGTGTTCAACAAAAATAAATTCAACAACCCCTAACCCTGCAGGTGGTCTCTTGCTCTTCGGCTCCCTCTGCTGGTTATTATTGTTTGGTCTTCCAGATGTTGTCATTTTCATTTTCTTACTGGCGGCCTATTTGCAATAAAGTGTGCCCAATGTGTCCTTTTTATTTTCTTTATTTATGGCCCACAGGGCCGACTACATGTGGTTCACCTGTGGGGCATCGGTGCCCTGTGGCCAAGGTCCGCCAGCAAGATTTCGGGCCCTCATGGCCGGTTCCAGCAGAGGGGCCATGCCCCAACCCATGGGGTCCATAAGTGGTGCTCGGCCACAGGCATGTGGTCCATAATGTGGTGCATCGATGCAGACAGCTGGTTCTGGGAATTTCGGGCGCACAATGGCCGACCCACGCACGCTCCCCTCGGCGCCCCATGGCGCACAGGTCATGTGGGAGACAAAAAAGAGACAATTGAGCGAGGGGTAAGGTCACAAGGGTACACATCAATAAGGCAATGCAAGGCGAAATGCGTACGGAGGGCGAAGTGAGAAAGCTCGTCCCTACCGTACGTCACCCCCCTGTCACCTACACTACCCTTGCCCTTACCCCATATGTACAAAAATCTACACATTACCAATCCGTCGCTACCGTCACGTCTTCCCCTTATTTCCCCTATACCAAATTCGTCGCCACAATCCCTCTACTTCAAAATTTGCCATCTCCCAATTCGTCATCAATCCTCATAAGGAGGAAGAGATGGAACTACGCACATTGTCACACCCACGTCATGATGCGTCTCACAATCCAAACATTTGCACAGTAAAATAACAAAACATGGCATGGTGTGGAGTACCTGTCACCTCAGGTGAGTGGATGCAGATGGTGCGAGGAGACTTCATCCTAACTACTTTCTAAATGACTTTAACACACTTTACTCTACCCGGGGTCTCTCCCTGCCAATCCATTGGCCAACTTACTCTATGGGTTCTAAAAACCAATTCCCATTGACCAAACTGTGGTGCTTCTCAATTTGGGGTCTCACTCCCCCGATTCATCTCCCGGTGCCCTCGCACAATTTCTGGGCTGCGACGTGTAGCTCTCCCAGCAGGTCTACCCACCTGCACACCTCCACCACTGTAGTTGCCACCCGAGCTTACCGAGCTCCTCACCCTAACCTAACTAACTGGGGACAGCCCCTCCGGGCTCTGTCACCCCACTCGGTGCCCTCTGGCACTGGGCTACCCGGGTCCGTCCTCCGGATCCTCGGGCCCCATCCACAACAACTACTACCGGCTCCCAGAGCCCACCTGCGGCCTCACCTGGCCGACATCCTCACAGTGGTGGAGTGCCCAAACCAACTACACACACTAACAGGCTACACGCCCAGCCATTTCCACAACACTAATGCACCCATCCAAAGACCATTCTTTCACCCGCACCACAGATGCCAATATCCAACCACAATTTACCTGTACCCTCTACCTAACACTTACACTACCCGCCCCGGGTATCCGTGATGGGGGTCCACTCTTCCCCCATTCACACCTTCGCACCATCCACTCCACTCCACAATTTCCACCATACTCACTCCACGACCATCCATTCCAATACTCCATTTATTCCACACTACCATTCTCCATACCTGTTGTTGCACACCTGTGCCCTCACACCTGGTGCCACCTGCACTCTCCTTTCTTCCTGGACCATTTGGTCAGCACAATACACAATCACCTTCACTCACTCATACACTGCTCCACACACCTGTTCAGTTGCACACCTGTGCAATCACACCTGTTCAATCACTCCTGTTCAATCCTCAAACACACGGCATCATCTCAGCTAACTACTCCCCTCTGAAACTTGCGCTTCCCAGTCGTCCCTTTAAACTATTGCGCTCCCACGTCATTATCATCCACACTAATCTACCTGCGTCCCCACTACAGGTATCAGTCACTAACTAACCTTAACGTTACCTAATGTCATCTCTCTAGATCCCTACACACGATATATCCTAACCCACCCGGGCTAGTTTTCACTGCCATACACCCCATAATCTACGGCGCATTTGCCCCACCCTTCTGTGGGGGGGATGGTGGATTTGCCATCCCACCACATCGGGGAGGTCCTACTATCAATTTTGCACATCAAATTTCAACAAATCAAAAATTTGCCAATCATCTGCCAATCACCGTACCAATCATCAAATTTTGCTTTTTTTTTCTAATTTCGGGGCCAAAACGCTTTCCTCATCACCCGTCTACTTATTAGATCCTCTCGGTGCGCCAATTCACGTCTACAGCCCGGCTTCGTACAGCCGAGCAATGAACGCGGATTGTTTTGTGCCAGCGGCTGGATACGTCCCGCATTCGGGGCAGGGACGGGGGCTTACCCGGGCCGAGATCCCACGCACCACCTCGGCGTGGAGCCATCCAATGTCCCGATCTCGACCTGCCGGCACATCTCAATAGAAAGTGGTCGCCATGACGACCCTTCCTATCGGGCTGCCCGCTCCGCCTAGTGGAGCCCGGACGCGGCCGTTCCACGCGAGGCCCAGCGTGGATCGCGCACGGCGGTCCTTTCGAACCCGCCGTGGCTCGGATCCCCGCTGGTTCTCGCGGCACGCGAAGCCCGGCATGCACCGAGGGCCCGATTCGGCTATAAGTCGTTCTAACCTCTAACCCGGTTACCGTCGATGCTTCACCTGCATGCTTACATGCATACGCTACCGCTTTCTTGCTCATACCTCCAGCTGTTCCCATGCTCCTCGTACCTTTCCTTACACACCTCGGTACACTCATTCCGCTCACCGACTTGGTCACACACCTGACCACCGAACACCTTGGCACACATTCGTCGCTCGCACACCTCACCAACACACCTCTTCGCGCCCCCTCCTCGGTCACCTCCTCTGTGACAACCACAGGTGTGCTCTCACCCGCACACCCAACCACGTGCCTCACGACCAACTCAAGTGTGCATTCCCACACACGCTCTACCATTCCAGGTGTGCATCCTTCCATTCCAGGTGTACATCCTCGCTCACCTGTCACAACCAACTCACGCTCCGTGTCACTCTCACTACTCTCACCTCCATTCTTGACAGCGCACTCACCCTTACTCTCGACAGCACACTCCTTCCTCATGCACCCGTCCGTTACACACCTTTCTTGCGCACACTCTTGCGCACACTCTCCCGTTACATCCTCTGTAACACTTACCACACCGCGCTTCCATGTACCCCCTCGCACACGTGCTACGACCAACTCACTCTTGACGGCACACTCACTCCTCGGCGTGCACTTTTTCCTCACACACCCCATGGTCGGACATTCTCGCACACCTCTTTTTTCGCACACCAGACCTGTCGCACACTTCACCAACGGCCTCTCACGAACACCCGGATCCAAACTAATCCCCAAGCCGACTGAAGCTTTCCTCACATCATGTACATTTCCGATTATATCGCCACTCACCTTGGCACCTCGTCTCCGCACCTCCTTTGCCACCTGCAAACTCTTTATTTGGTTAGTGAGCAGCACATTATGAGTTGAGCACCGACCTTGTACCAATTCCATTACCTCCTCCTGGATTTCTCTCTTAGTTTCTGTCCGTCTCTTCTTAATTTCACTCACCTCTTCTTCCACTTCCTCTAATTTTTGTTTAACCTCTTTTATTTCTCGATGCGTCTCCTCAAGTTCGTCCTCTAAGGCTACCGTGACCGTCTATGTGCATCCTCACCTGCCGGTCCTTTGTCTCCATTATCTCTGTCACCTCGTCCACCCTCATTGTCAGTTCCTCACGTACCATCTGACATTGCCTCTGTGTCGCTATTAATTCGTTTTTCATTTCTTTTTGTGTCGCCTTTAACCCTCCTAGTACCGCAGTGTTCTTTTGAACCTGCTCCACTAGTTCTTTTTGTCCCTCCGTCAGCTGTTCCACCTCCTCCGTCAGATCTTCTATTCCCCCTTGTAACTTTGCCGTATTATTTCTCACCTCTTTCTCCATACGCTTCTCACCTCGCTTTACCTCCTCGCGTAGCTCCGAGCCCTCCTCACTCACACCTCGTCGTATCTCCTCTTTCATCTCCTCCCTTTCTTTTGTAGATGCCGCCCTCATCTGTCCCAATTCATCCCTCTGAGCATCCAATTTGGTTTCTACCCCGATTTTTACCTCCTCTATCTGCTCTCCCATTTGTTTAATTTCTCGGGCGGATTGCTCCCCTATCTCCCGCAATTTGCCTTCCATCCTGTTTTCTAACCCCATTAAGCCATTTTTCACCTCTTTTATCCCGTTGTCTAACCCCTCAAAATTATTGTCTAACTTCCCAAATTTCTTGTCTAACCCCTCACCAGTACCCCTCGCTTCGTCCCTCATTACCCCCATTTGCTCACTCTGAGCCTCCATCCGGTTCCCCATTACCCCCAATTGCTCACTCTGCAGTTTGAGGGACGCCTGCATTTGCGCCATAAATTGCTCCATGAGGGCCTGCATTTGGGCCATCCCTCCCACTTGTGCAGCGGGTGCGGCCGCCGCTGCCCCAACCTCGTGCGCAAGAGCGCCATTTTGTGCGCCTGATACCCCCTCAACCGCCTCCTCATTGCTCTCCTCCTCCCTTTCTTCCCCGAGGTACTGGGTCGATTCTACCCCGTCTATCTCTCCCACCGGCATCCCGTCGCCTTGACCAGCCATGGCGCGATTTCAAAATTCGGGTTTTGTAAAACAAAACAAATTTCGGCCGCTCCAAATTTTGACCAAATTTTTTATTTTTTTTTAGATGTTTTAAAAAGTTGGTTCGGGCCCCGAATCCCACTCCCAGACACCAATTGTTACTGATCGCGGTTTAGATGGTATGATGGGCCGAGCGGATGGTCCAACCGCGACCGAACAGTTACTCCCCGATTAGAACCCGATTCCACCCGACGTTGACCAGATCGTACCGCGGCTGCTCAATGAGGGAAAAGACTAAAACGACGAATGCAAAGAGGAAAACGAAGGCAAAGAAAGGTTTGGAAATACTACTGAATTTATTGACTATCTACACACATAAGCAAAAAGAAAGCAGTCACGTTTATTTACAAGCACATAAGACGCAGGTGACACAGTGAAAATACTAGCTTATACAGACTTAATTAACCCAGGACAGAACAAACAGAACAAACTCACGTACACAAGAAGGATGGAATGGCAGGAGGTGGATGGCTGGAGGGAGAGGGAGGTCCAAGGGGGTCCTGCAGCACAACCGGCGCGTTTAGCAGCCGCCGTTCCTTCACGGCCCTGCTCCAAACCGCCGTTCAGGCCCCCAAGCTGCTGTTGTGGCTGCTGTGGACGTCGCGTGCTTTGCCAGGCCTTGTCCGACTCGTCTGGTCCAACCCCTCAACTCTTTCTTGGTCCACTCACTTTTTACCACCGACTCCTCACCGCAACCAACACCACCAACTGACCACCACCACCGACTCCTCACCGCAACCAACTGACCACCGACTCCACTGACTGACTCTTCACCACTCTCCACTACGACCAACTCTCCGACCAACTCACGACTCTTGCGTGCGCGCCTTTTATAGCGCCTCCGGCGATTAAGCCGCCGGCCTTTTGGACACGCCCATCGGGGTGCTCACCTCGGCCCTGGTTGGTCGCGCGACCCTCTGGCTCCGCCCTTGATGACGACGGGCGGCACGCCTTTCTTCTCCGATTCGAGCACATGTTCAATGGTGGTTTTGGAGGGGAGGTAATTGCAGCAATCGAGGCTCGGCAATGACGAAAGGGGATGTAAAAGGAATGGGGATTTTGGGGATGGGAATGAAAGGGGATCTATTCTCTTTCACTGGTGCAATGGAGTACTTCAATTAATGGGAGACACAGCCTTACTCTAAAACACAGAATAAGAGATAACTATCAAACAGGGGTATTCTATTATTTGGCTGACGTGTATGCTTGTGGACTAATTATGGGATGCCCTTTCACCTTTAAACAGCTCCGGAGGTAGGGGGGCGCAGAATAAACAATAATAATAATAATACAGCACACAATCAAAAAAAATACAGTCCTCATCTCCGCAACAATATGTTTCCTCATCGATGTGAAACTTTAGCAGATTGAATGAAATTTAGTGCTTCTGAGTTCGGGGTCATATAAATCCCCAGTTGGTAGGTAAATTTTAGATTTTATAAATTATTTTTCTTTTTTTATGGTTGTTGACTTTATCAATGAAACACCATGTTTAGTTATTGATATGAAACTTTGACAGATCCAATTAGATTTTATGTTTTTGTGCTGGGGTCTGACGAGACCCCAGTTGGTAGGATTAGGTCGTAAATTATGTTGGTAGGATTAAGATAAATAAATAAATTCCAGGGTTTACCGCCGTTTTACCCAGTATCTTCTACATCACCCGATCTAACACGTTACATTAGTTATTCGTGCATGTTGTTTGTGTCCTCTACGACGTCCGTAAAAACAGTAACTTTCCTGTTTGGAATGATTATTTAAAAAAATTGTGACTGCCAGGCAGACCGAGTAAAACAAATCGCATCCATGTCCAAAGCAAGAGGTTCAGTTTGGCATTTTAATATAAAATAGGCAAAGTGGAGAAACAAACAAAACCCAATATAATTATCCTTTAGAACCCATTACAATTACCCTTTAGAATTACCCTTTAGAACCCATTGGAGTTACCCTTTATAACCCTTTAGAGATTCTATTTAGAACCATTTGAAATTATGCTTTAGGCAATTACCTTTTAGAATGCATTCGAATTATCCTTTAGAACCCTTCAGAATTAACCTTTAGAGTTATCCTTTAGAATTACCCTGTAGAACCCTTTATAATTAGCCTTTAGAATCCTTTAGAATTACTCTTTAGAACCCTTTAGAATTACCCTTTTGAATTACCCATTAGAATTACCCTTTATAAGCCTTTAGAACCCTTTAGAGTTACCCTTTCTAATTACCCTACATAATTACCCTATATAATTACCCTTTAGAACCCTTCAGAGTTACCCTTTAGAACCCATTAAAATTGTACTTTAGAATTAGCCTTTAGAACCCTTTAGAGTTGTCCTTTATAATTATCCCATATAATTACCCTTTAGAACACTCTAGAGTTACCCTTTAGGACCTTTTAAAATTACTCTTTACAACCCTTTAGAATTACCCTTTATAACCCACTAGAATTACCCTTTAGATCCTTATAGAATTACAATTTAAACCCCATTAGAATTATCAGTTGGAATCCTTTATAATTACCCATTATAATTACCCTTTAGAACCCTCTAGAATTACCCTTTAGAACACTTTAGAATTAAACACGGTGGGTTAGAAAGGTTCTCCTTTTTTTATTGTTGATGGACGGATGTAAGGAAGGACCTAGCCAAATAATTCACCGATTATAAATATTGTTACGTCTGTGGGGGTAAACAATGAAATACCGTAGTCAAGATAGAAACGTATAAATTAGCAAGCTCCAAGTGTCGCAAAGAAGAAAAACCCACCTCAATGTATTGTGTTGATGTTGTGTCGAATGTCTGGGTAAGTGTTTAGGTGTCTCCACACAGAGGAGTGGAGATGTGCTAATTAATTATAGGGACTGTAAGGTTAAATTCTCCTGGACGTGATTGACTCCCTGTGGTTTTTCCCTAATGTTCTTATTACATTCGGCCAGCCACAAAATCAAAGGCTCAGTCAAACAACGATCGCACTGTAAATGGACTTATTCGCCCACGACGCCGCCAGGGCTAACCAACACCCAGAACATTTGCCGATCGGCAGGGGAACGACATCATCCGAACATTCCCGAATGGGGAGGCTATGCCTTCATGATTGAGTCACGCTCGGTGATTGGACAGAGAGTGTGACATCATCGTGGAACATTCAAGGGTGAAGGGAAAAAGGGTTGGTCGCACCATCTTGCTGTCTCTTCTGGTCCTGGCTTGAGAGTGGACAGTCACATTGCCTCCTTGGTCGCAGGCATGTGGTCTTTGGTTCGTGTGTGCTCTTGGGAAAGGGCTGGTGAGAAACAGCAGTTCGGAACAGTTGGAACTACAAGGCACAGGATCGCCATCGGCGGTGGACTGGGTCCACGTCGTGTTTCCTCTGGACGTCGAAGAGCGTGACTCCACGCCATTTTGTGCATTTTCCCACATGGTGGTTTGGAGGTGAGCGACCGGCAAGCCTTACCAGCCATTTGGGGATGCAAGGCTGAATGCCGGCCGATTACCAAAACATTATTTATTTTCTTTTACTTCCGTTTTCCCCTTGTTTGTTTCTGAGTCTGAGGGGAGATGTCTCAATTAGGAATTTTCGTTTTTACCTCACCTTTCATTGTTACTTGCATTTCTTTTCATTAAATCATTATTTGTTGAATTTTACTTTCTTTGTATTGTGGAATTTGCTGTCCCGTCTTTGTGTCTGCGTGGATCGGATTACCCCTCTGTGTGTTCCGATCAGGTAAGACTTTGAGCCTTCCCGTGCGTGTCACTACCACTAAGTTGGGTATACGCCTCAGATTTGAAGCTCATTTCGGTCATTCGTCCTCTTGGATTCTTAACCCCGGGGACACGACAATATAATACACGACAATAACCCACTTCTATCTTCGCATGTGCGATCAGGATGAATTCAGAACCATGGTTCTGTCCAATGAAAAACTTGTTTTCATATTCATGTTCCGATTCGTGTTCAAAATATAACCTTCAATTTAAGTTAATTGCTCCTAGATCATAAACTGATGATCATAAACTGATAACACGGACGGATGGACAGACATGACCCAATTGCTTAACCTCACATTTTGCTTAGCGTGCACAGGGCAATAAACTAACATCTGTCCAGTTTTTCACATGTGCAGAACAATTCCTTCATTGTTGAAGGGAAGTTTTTTGACACGAACCTTCGGCAAACTTTGTTCGGCTAAACACAAACTTTTGTTCATCGAACATTCGTGAACATGAACCTTTGAAAACTTGGGCTCACCACAATACAAACTTAGGCAAACTTCGAATCTTTCCCTGCATAAATGTCATGCCCAATGCTACTTCATTGCTATCTCAGTCTGCACTTATACCTGATATCTACCTGATCAATGCTGCAAGAAGGTTACTTATACTGCATCTTAAAATCCTCACTGTGAAACCCTGCTTGCTTCCCCCCAAAAAGCCTCGTGGAACACACCTGCGTTGGCATCGAACAATGCTGCAGGATGGATGATTATTTAATGGAAGAAAAAAAAAAGAAGATTTTCTCATGGTGACAGAAAAAAAAAAGATGTGCATGCATAAGGATCTCCGAAAATACATGCATCACACCATCTTTTGAGGTTTGCAGATGGAAATGCCAATGCTGAAACGTGAACTTGTAAGATAGCTTATAACCAACCACGCTCGACCTCACAAGCGAGTGAGGTATTTCATTTTGAATGTGCACAAATCATGAAACGAAAGGGAATTGGCGAAGGATTTGCTGGCTACCTCAGCATAATAAATATGTCACGGAGCTGGGCTGCTGGCCTCGATTGAGATTAAATCCATCGCGGACATAAAGCTGACCACAGTTATGAATGATTGCATTGCGGATACCCCGGCCTGACGTTTGTTGCGAATGCTCACGCTTATCAAGCCATAGACTGTGTTAAACGGAAGCTCGAGGCTGCAGTATACTGCTTGTCCATTTGCAAGCAATATATCTTACTGGTGTGACACCAATGAAGATCCTGAGACCCTATAAACAAAAGAGAGCAACTCACAGATGAACATTGCGTTCCCATGACCAAATCATACCGTTTACATTGATCTGAATAATTGCCAGATAAAAGGGCTGGATGGGTCACAAGATTTGCCCGCAACACTTACGGAACGAATGGTCTTGCACCAGTGAAACTCACCATAGATGTAGTTTCCAGAAAGTGTAATGCGTTTCTCCATGGTGGGTGCGTTTCTCTGATGCAGTTGAAAGAGATGTCGTGTTTTGGGGTCTGAAAAAATAAATCAGAGGCTAACCGTTTGACTCCCCCTCGTATGAGATTGACCTGTTTTACCAAGCCTGTTGCCAACAATGAGACTGGTTAGGCAGAATATTTTTCCTCTTTACATAAGATAAATAAAACATGGTCTATTAGTCACGTCTTGTGGGAGTGTTTTTCTCTCTGACATTTGCAATTTCCAGCCCTACTAAATATAAATGCCTCTGCCAGAATGGTGCAGAGGCACCACACTTGCCTTTGAGCTGTCTAGTCTGGGTTTGATTCTCCACCTGCCTATAAAACTGTCGGAGTGATGTTTTACAGGCAAGACGATGTATCAATGAGAGTGCGCTCCCTCGGATGGGTGGTTGAGCCGGAGGACCCGGGTGCCAGCGCTTATTGTTGGTAGACGCTGCGTTAACGGTCCCACAGTGTCTTTTCCCAAAGAGTAGATGAGTGATTTCTGCCATACTGGACGAATTACACGTTCCTGCCATGACTGACTGCTGGGAAGACAATGAAAACCCACCCAGCATAATCCTTTGCCAGAAGACTGCTTCCATAGCACCGACACTCTCTCCGCAGACTATGAACATAAGATGGAGAGACGTAAATGAATGCTTTAATTGTACGTTTTTGTATCATTGCTTGTTGCCAGTACTTGCGAAGAGTTGGCAAGATGGCTCAAATGGTAGTGTGCTAATCTCTGGGATGTCTGGTTCTGGATTTGTTCTTTATGAAGTCCAATCCAAATAATAAGCTGCCATCCTGGTGCACTTCTTGCAGTAGTTGTATCTCAGAGCATTGTCCTTTGGATTTTGGTGAGAGATCAAAAACTGCAATCCATTTGCATTCAGGTTCTGGATACCAAACATTTCATTGTTTCTTAAAAAAAACAACCAGTCTGCCAAAATTCCAATGCCGGGAAATCTAATGCGATCAATAATGGTGGTTGTTAAGTTAGCCGAAAAAAACCGTTATAACTTCGAGGTTCATACTTGTTATCCTGTTTCTAAGGTAAGACCAGCCATTTGGACCATTGTGGAATTTACAGTATAATGTGGTGTTGTCACAGTTGTTCCAGTCAATCTGTCGACTGCTGAAAACTTTGTACTTCCTTGATACTTTATCTTTCCCCAAAGCACATATATTTGCATAGCAAGTGGAGTTTGGCTGTGGTACTTAGCAAAGGTCCTACTGAATTTTTAAGTATATTGTGGAATCTTTAATTCATGATCCGTCCTGTCCAGATTCCCAATATGGGTTGAATTTAGCCTGCTATTATGGGTCATTAGAACCCTTACTGTTCATTAGGATGCTGGCCACACTTTCCCCATGAGGACTTCTCAATGGTGTAAAATCAGAACAGAACTAGAACAGCAATAGGTAGAGAGCATATCTTCACTAGACTGAACAGTTCATGTTTTCTATCCCACTGATAGGCCGGATCAACATGCTGTGTATCGTTTTTGGCCCTATCTTTCAATGGTGAAGAATCACTTGAGAAAAAAATTAAAAACCTTGTATCCAGATCGGGATCTGGATCTTCACCAAAATCTAATCTATTCGTCGCTGTCACACACCCAACCAGTCCACGAAGTTTCGGCCGAATCTATCCATAACGTTTTGAGATTTTTTTTTTTTTTTTAAGTTGGCAGTACCCCTTTACCCCCTTCGGTCAATGTCCGTCCCTTCCTGTGATAGTTTCCACCATCATAAACTATCACCTTTCCTATCTTCACCTATTTTCAGGTTGCCACGTCCCTTTGTTAGTGCAGCGCGGTGTCACAAACCCCTGGCGATTTTCATAACCATGTCCAAAGCTCTAACGGGGAGGGTTAAGAGATTTCCTCCTGTACATTTGAATTTCCTTGTACCATCTGTCCATTGTCAAAGAGCATTGGTCTCTACCCTCTGTCCCCTTACTTATCCAGGAGCTTAGATTTTGTTTCAAAAACACAAGGTGATGCAATGAAGTTCTGGGACAAATCCATAAAGGCGCAGTTGTTTGAGTTGACTTGTTGTGTGCGGCAATGGCATGAAAGAATGCAAATTATTTGAAAGAAAATGGTTTGGGCCCACAATTTTATCATAAAAGAAGCATGTTTTACTTCTCTTCAAAGAGAATACAGTTTAAAGTTTTGCAACCCTTCTTAACAGATTATATACTTCGGTGCTGGGAAGGTTATTAGCTGAAAGATGTGCAAGTTATTGGGAACTAAATAGTATTTTTAGGAAGAACAATAAAAAAAGTCTACAGGGTTTGGTCAAATGATGAATGCCACTCAAATTTACATCTCTTCTGTCAAATGCAGCACGTGGCTGCCGTTAGCATCATTGTGAGGAAGTGTGGTTGTGCTATTGATGCAGTCAGTGCCCTCTGTAGGTTAGGACAGGAATTTTTTAAATCTGGCAGGACACCGCACGACATTCCAAAAATTTTGGAAGTTTTGGACTCTTCGCTGAAAGACACAGTGGGATCGTTAACGTCCATCAGCTAATGCTGACAGATGGATCTCCAGCCTAACATCCATCTGAAGGATGGTGTACGATTTGATGCCGTGTCCTGCCTGTGAAGTACTATTGAGGCCTAGACTCACTCAAACCCAGACTAGACAGCCCATGCGCTACCTCTGCACAATCCTGGCAGGACTCTCAAATTGGAGCTGCCTAAAAAAACCCTTCAGAGAAAAGGAGCACTCAAGCTTGACATGAAGAGCTTTCAGTGACAGACAGTTGTCAGACACAGAACCATTCTTTGCTGCAACGTTGCTCACCAAATTCAACAAGGAGCTTAGACCACCATTGTTGAGCACCACTGAACGCCAAGGGACAATAAATTTTTCAGCCAAGTCATCAGCTTTGACACATCAGTTCCATTTGAAGCACAAACATGTCAGGAATTAAAACGAAGTACAAGGTTAGCAAACATGATCAATGATCTATCCTTGCAGGGTAGTTCCTAATTCCAGAAAATAACTAGTGGTCTGCATTGGCGACACTAGAGTATATAAAAACAAAAATAACATTTAGGTTATCTGCTGTGAAAAACTTCCAGAAGTGCTGACTTTTTAGGACTTGTCCTTCCTCAGATTGGGGCTTGCCATTTCCCATTCAGAGGAAGCGGAAGTCCCGAAATGTCTGCGCTTCTAAGTTTTTCTTGACGGATATCTAAACCGTTTGTCTTTCGTTGTTTTCTTTTTATATCCACTCAGGGTCTTTGCTAGATGAGCACAGTGTATGCCACACATCCCTGTGCACTTACCCTGCAGCTCAAGGACAAGACAATTTACACTCAAGCATACTTAAGTGTGGAAGACTGCTCAGGCAAGTCACTTTACAGGAACCTGTGTTGAACCACTTCTATAAAACGACAATAAATCATAAAACTCAGTGCAGTAAAAGGTTTCCCTAAAACACTTCCAGTTATGAAATTGCCACCTGTGTCGCCAGCCTAGATGCTTGGGATCATAAGAAACGTGTTTAGAAACATGTAAGATGCAAAAAGCCTTTTGTATTACCGGTGTACAGCTTTGGGAGGTTTGAAACAAGGAGGCACGGGAGGCGTCAGGTCAAATATGATGCCTGGGTTCATGGAACTAAGTGATGCAAGAGAGAATAGCAGAGGGAAGTGTTTATAGGCAAGATCTTGAAACACCGAAGGTAGACAGGAGGGGGCATGAAGGCAAGGTGTGGTAGGAAATGGTGCGAGGGAATGGGAGCACACACAAAGCCTTGTAAATTGAAATGTGAAGGAGACCAATTGGGAAGACTTATATCAGAAAATAAATCCAATAAAGAAAATAACTAAGAAATTCTCATGGATGGGAAATTTGCCTGATGCCGTGTTTAATTTATCAACTACTAGCAGGATTGCCCGGTGATGTTTTACTCCTGTTGGCATTTTGAAGAAATCAATTTGTTGTTTTTCTTTTTTTGTGGGTGCCGAAAACACTTCCTATGACAGCTCAAAGGCACCCACTAAGTACATTATTACACACACACACATTTGGGATCATTTAATATTACGTTTCACATAGTTAAAGGCTCAGGCACTATAGAGCGATTTTTTTAAATTCCAAAAAAAATAGATTTTTAAAAGAAATTTTCCAAAAAATTGTTTTGCCCAAAAGCACTTCCCGGCACTCATTGATGAACCCCTGAAAGTTTGACGAAGATCAGTTAGTTCAGCCATCTCTGAGAAAATGGCGACAGACACACAGACAAACGGCTCTCTTATAATATAGATTATACTTAGGCAGTTAAGACCGAAAAATAGAGCGTATCGTTCATTTTTTCAGGAAAGCACCAAATTTGGCACAGATGTAGTATGGACCTATGCAATTGTTTTCCTGAGGGGCGCCCAAAAATTCAGAACCCCTGGTGGCCGCCATATTGAATTTCAACATGACCACCCTTTTTTGCCATTTTCCTTGAATCTCTCATAGTATTTTAGGTAAAATTTCAATTCCAAGTGATACACATTGTTTTATTGGTCTCTGATAACAATGAAATGGTATTAATTAATCAAAGTTACACACAGTTGCAGTTTTAACTTAAAATATTGTGGGCACTTGAAGGGTGGAGGCTCTCGCACAGACGCGTAGTACTACAAGCACTGTCCATCACAGTCACACAGTGATGTGCAGGGCAGATTTGCCCTGGAGCATTTTCAGTTGCCTTTACAGGCCGACTTACAATGAATGACAGCTTGTAAGCTCTGAACATGCCTCCTGTATCAGTGGTATTGTGGTCCAAATTGGTGTCCAAGAAGTCCCTGTTTTCATCCAGCCCCAATCAGCTGGTGATGGAATTTCTGGGTAGGGCACAAGTGCCTGACTCCATACGTGTCCAGCCTGAAAACATGCACGTTTTAGGTGTTGTTCGAAGGCATCTGCTGTTGGGGGAATGTGATCAATTGTTCTTGCCTTCTTCGTGAACAAGTGTCGGCGTATGTCATTCACTGTCTTTATCTCGGTAGTCCGGTCATAGAGGATGGCAACATATCTTTCTATGCTCTGTAGTTCCATAGTAATAGCGTCCACAGATGGCCTATAAGCGAGAGCATGAAAGGTCTGCGTGATGCTGGGGTATGCCTCCCAAGCCTTCCAGGCTGTCTTTTTCCCAATTTGGGCAAAAAATGACACTGTGTCGCAGCCAGTGAAGGCATGAAATAATGGCAAAGACTCGGACTTCCTGCGGCCAAGGCCGGTGGCAATTTTATGGATGGCAAGGTAGCGGTAGCTTTTACCAGTGCCAATGGCAATCCAGAGTTCCTCCACACCATGTGACTGGTAGGTAAAGTAGTGTGCTATTGCCAAGACCACAATATCAGAATCTACAGTTCGAATCAATACCCGTTTTCTCCCCTTTTTCACGGCATCCAGGACATTTTTTTGGATTTTTTGAATTTTCTGAATTTTTTGGCGCCCCTCAGGAAAACAATTGTATAGGTCCATACTACATCTGTGCCAAATTTGGTGCTTTCCTGAAAAAATGAACGATGCTTCCTCTTAACTGCCTAACTATTAGTAATAGTGATTATACAGGTTAACATTCACTATATATGAACAATTATTGTCAAATTTTACTTGATATACATGAATGTGTGAATTTATTGGATAACTTGGTAACCTCACATACAACAAACAACATGCATTTTAAGGCCATTTTCCCTGCTAGAGCGGGGGTTAGCCTTGTGGTCCCCATGACAATCTTCTCCATTTTGCCCTATTTTCTGCATCTCTCCTTGTTAACCCCCTTGCCCGCATTTCTTCTTCCACCATCTTTAGCCAAGTCTTTCTCGGTCTTCCCTGTCCTCTACTTCCTTCTCCATTCATTTCAATCACTCTTCTCAACCAGTCACTTTCATCCTTCCTCAACACATGACCAAACCATCTCAACCTGTTCCTCTTCACAGCATCAATCACGGGCTCTATTCTCATCATCTTTCGCACTTCGCCATTTGTCTTCCTCTCTCTCAATGATACTCCGCACATCCACCGAACCATTCGCATTTCCACCCTTTCCAGCCTTCGTTGCTGCTCTACATTCATGACCCATGCCTCGCTCCCATAAATCATAACACTTCTCACACATGCAGCATACACCTTTCCCTTCAGCTTCAACGACACTCCCCTCCTCATCATCACGCCACTCAGTTCCCGAAACTTCTTCCATGCACATCTCACTCCAGCAACCGTTGCCGAGTCTGATCCACTTTCTCCATTCAGCATGTCTCCGAGGTAGCAAAATGTTTTCACACCTTCCAGCTTCACGTCGTCTCCAAGATCCAACTCAACATTTCCTCCATCTGCAGCTCCCTCTGTGCACACCTTACATTTGAATGTAGCTGCCACACTGGTTAATGAACCTCACATCCCGGAATAAACTCGAAAATCTATCAGAACAATCAGAGCAAGTTAAATACATTTACCCATTAACAAACAAACCGAGTAATTTTCACTCTATTTGCCTTTGTCTCAATTATAGGTATATTGGATAGCAACACAATCTATACAATAAGAGATTCATTAATTTATTTGTTAATTTTTTTATTTAATTTTATTTACGTATGTTAGATACACAAATATCACACACACACACACACACACACACACACACACACACACACACACACACACACACACACACACACACACACACACACACACACATTTTGAGACCAGGGAGTCCTACGTCCATCTGCATATGGAGATAATAATCAATAAGAGAGCTGGTTATCTGTGTGTCTGTGTCGCTATTTTTCTCAGAGATGGCTGAACTGATCTTTGTCAAACTTTCAGAGGTTCATCAGAGAGTGTCTGGGGGTATTTTAGGCAAAACAAATTCTAAATTCGATTTTTTGGGGGTGATTTTTTCAAATCGCTCTAGAGTACCTGAGCCTTTGTAGTTATGTGAAGGGTAATATTAAATTTTCCCCGATTATTGTGCATGTAATATTGCAATATTAAATGAAAGTTTTCCTTAGTGGGTGTAGGGGAGTGTTTTAGGCACCCACAAAATAGGAAAAAAAACAAATTGATTTCTTCAAAAGGCCAGCAGGATTAGAACATCACTGAGCAACGCCAACTACTCCTGCTGCTCAATTTATATGTGAACTAACTAGAAGGAGTCCCACACAGACAAACCTCCTCCATAAGCAGAGATGTCCTTTCGGGAACGGCAGAGGCTAACAATAAAGGCCATTGCAGTGACTCCTCAACCCTTTGGCAGCCACATCTGCCCTGACACAGGACAACCATCAAGGCCTCTGTTTTTTGGTGAAAAGAACAAATAAATGAGGCTTCACATTCAAAATTGGTCATTCATTTTCTCTATGGTCTCGCTTAAACGCAAACTGAAAATTGTCCGATGAAGGACATGAGTTCACGGAGCTAGCTCATTCTACAAACTTATACCATTATGCAATGGTGACATTCACAGAGACTAACAATGAAGGCTGTAATCAGGTTTCTCCTTATGATTCTGAAGGTAGACAGACAAGCAAGGTCAGTGGTGGATGGCATTGGCTTTTGTGAACGAAGGTCTTTTACCTGCACCACCGGTGGATGCAGGATATGTTTGGCTGTTTGCCTGTGAGCAGGATATCTCAAAATGTTATGGACGTAGTCGGACGAAATTCGGTGGACAGGTTGGGTGTGTGACAAGGACGAATCGATTCGATTTTACTATATGTATCCAAATAAACTTCGCCACCATGATGGGCATCAGGCCTGCCGAACCAGAGGAGAAATTAGTCTGGGCAAGAGAGACACAGAAGAATCAGGGACATCCTAAGGAGAGGAGAGGACTTCTTCTTCTCTTGTCTACCATCCTCTCATCCCCTCTTACAACCAGCCCTCCAACCCTACCCAGAAACTATAGGATGCATCCATCCTTCCATGAACCCTTTCCATGAGAAAGTGCCAAAAATCCAGCTCTCTTCCCACCTCTACTCTTTAGTTCCTCTTTTCCTGGTAATAAATTCCCCTGTTGAGTCCACCTTTGTCCTCCTGCCCAACTATCAGTTCGTTTTACCATCCATAACTTCGCTCTTCCTGCCTTTTACGAGCCTTGATATTGTATAGGAAATGTGGGTCATTCCATTAACGATTGACCTTTTGATTCATGTTTCTCACCAAAGACATTATTGTACACCGCGAAGGAGCTGTGCTCCTACGCGAGTCGAAAGGATTGATGCGACAAAAGACGGGAATTCGTCCGAGTTTCTTTATTGAGCAAAACCAAAACTCGGGTACTCTGAAAAGCCCGTTTATCGGGCAGCAATATATATATGCAATCAAACACGTCATGCCGGAGCGTTTGCCTGGGAAAGGCGAGACTGGGCGTGCCCGGGCGGCCTGGGCGAACCCGGGAAAGGCGAGTCTGGACATGCCCGGGAAAGGCGAGACCGGGCGTGCCCGGGCGGCCTGGGCGGGCCCGGGAAAGGCGAGTCCGGGCATGCCCAGGAAAGGCGCGTCTGGGCATGTCCGGGCGGCCTGGGCGAGCCCGGCACAGTGATCGCTCCCTGGTTGTGTCTTCGGCAGGTGTAAGGCGATTGTGTATGCTCAGCGGCAGCCGCTACACCCCCCCCCCCCCCCCAGAATCGACTTGCACCGGCAGGGTCAATTTACGGGGGCAAACGGTCGGGCGGCCTCCTGGAGCTCCGAGCGCTGGCAAGCTGCGGACCAGGGACTGGTAGCGTCGGGCACGAACTCGCCCGGGACGCGTAGCGGCTGGCCGTAGACGAGCTCGGCGGTGGACGCCTGGAGGTCCTCCTTGGGGGCCGTGCGGAGGCCCAAAAGGACCCACGGCAGCCGGTCGGTCCAACCGCCGTCCTGAAGGCCGCCATGAGCGGGGATTGAGCGCGGCCTTCATGGAGCGGTGAAAACGCTCGCACAACCCATTGGCTTGGGGGTGGTAGGCCGTGGTACGGTGGAGCTTGACCCCCAGGTTGCGGGCGACCGCACCCCACAGCTCGGAGGTGAACTGTGGACCGCGGTCCGAAGAGATGTCCGCCGGTGCGCCGAAACGGGCGACCCAGGTGGCGATGAAAGCCTGCGCCACGTCGGCGGTGGTGGTGGAAACGAGGGGAACGGCCTCCGGCCACCTGGTGGTCCTGTCCACCATGGTGAGCAGGTGTGTGAAACCTCGTGATGGGGGAAGGGGGCCCACCAGGTCCACGTTGACGTGGTCGAAACGCCGTTCGGGCACGGTGAAAGGTGCCAGCGGGGCCTGGGTGTGGCGGTGGCTCTTGGCCCGCTGGCAGGCCGTGCCGGCGTTGGCTCAATCGCGGACGTCCCGTCGAAGTCCGTGCCAGACGAAACGCGCCAACACCAGCTTCTGGGAAGCTTTCCGGCCTGGGTGGGAAAGGCCGTGGAGGGAGGCGAAAACGCGGCGCTGCCAGGTAACGGGCACGACGGGGCGAGGCTGGCCTTGGGAGACGTCGCAGAGCAGGACAGTGTCCGCGAAGGGGACGTCGGCCAGTCGGGGGCCCGTGTCCGCCGCCCGGAGGGCTTGCTCCGTGGTGTCGGTGGTCTGGTCGGCCGCCATAAGCGCGAAGTCCACGCCGAGGTGGACCGCGTTCGCGCTGGCCCGAGAAAGACAGTCGGCCACGGCGTTGTCTTTTCCGGCGACGTGCCGAATGTCCGTGGTAAACTCCGATACGGTGGAGAGGTGGCGCTGCTGGCGGGCCGACCATGGCTCCGTGACTTTGGCCATCGCGTAAACCAACGGCTTGTGGTCGATGAAAGCCGTGAACGGGCGGCCCTCCAGGAGGTGGCGGAAATGGCGAACGGCCAGGTATAGACCGAGGAGCTCGCGGTCAAATGTGCTATATTTTAGCTCGTTCGGCCAGAGTTGCCGGCTAAAAAAAGTGAGTGGCTGCCAAATCCCGTTCACCCATTGTTCATGTCCGGCGCCCACCGCGTAGTCGGGGGCGTCCGTAGTGAGGGCGATGGGAGCGTCGAGCACCGGGTGAGCAAGCAGCATTGCGTCGGCGAGGGCCAGCTTTGCGCCTGTGAATGCCGCGTCCATGGCTGCGGACCAGACGACGTCATGCTTGGCCGGCTTGCCCCGGAGGGTTTCGTAAAGGGGCCGCATGAGCTGAGCAGCGCGGGGCATGAAACGGTGGTAGAAATTCACCATGCCGAGGAACTCCTGCAGGGCCTTGATGGAGCGGGGACGCGGGAACTCGGTGATGGCCTCGACCTTGGTTGGCAGCGGCACGGCCCCGTTCCTGGTGATGTGGTGGCCCAACAAGTCAACGGCCGTCGTGCCGAAGTGGCATTTGGCCGGGTTGATGATTAAGCCGTGCTCGCTGAGGCGCCCGAACAGTGTTCGGAGGTGGAGGAGGTGCTCGGCCCGGGACGTGCTGGCGACGAGGATGTCGTCCAGGTAGACGAAAAGGAACGGCAGGTCACGCAGCACGCCGTCCATCAAGCGCTGGAACGCCTGGGCCGCGTTATTGAGGCCAAACGGCATCCTCAGGAATTCGAACGGGCCGAACGGCGTGATGACGGCCGTTTTTGGGACGCCGGCCGGCCTGACAGGTACCTGGTGGTATCCCCGTATTAAGTCAATTTTTGAGAAAATGACCCGCCCCGCCAAACGGGCGGAAAAGTCCTGGATGTGCGGGACCGGATACCTGTCGGGGGTGGTACCGTCGTTGAGGCGGCGGTAGTCGCCACATGGGCGCCAGCCGCCCCCCGGCTTCGGCACGATGTGCAGTGGCGAGGCCCACGCGCTATCGGAGCGCCGCATGTGCCGAGGTGCTCCAACGCGTCGAACTCGGCCTTTGCCACGGCGAGCTTGGCTGAGTCAGGCGGCGGGCTCTGGCGTAGACCGGCGGGCCCGTAGTTGGTATGTGGTGCTCGATACCATGCCTCACTGCGACAGCCGAAAACGTCGGCCGCGTGAGGGCCGGGAACTCTGCGAGCAGGCGAGCGAACTCGTTCGCCGCCGGGGGGGCGCACGCTAGTTCGGTTGGCGTGGAGCTGCTCATCATGCATGCCAGGGAGCTGAAAGTCTCGGCGTTGACAAGGCGACGCCGTTTGACGTCGACCAGCAGCCCGTGCGCGCAGAGGAAGTCGGCGCCTAGCAAAGCCATGGGCACGCTTGCCGTCACAAAGGTCCAATTAAAGCGCTGGCTGCCGAAGCAGAGGGTGACGTTGCGCGGGCCGAAGGTGCGGATGGCCGATCCATTGGCAGCGACCAAGGAGGGGCCGCAAATGGCGGTCTGCCTGTCCTGCTCGGAGGTGGGTATGACGCTCAGTTTGGCACCGGTGTCACAAAGGAAACGCCGCCCGGACGCTTTGTCCTTGATGAAAAGCAAGTTGCCTGAGTGGCCGGCGCTCATGGCTGGTAATGAACGCCGGCCCGGCCGTTTCCCGACTTGCCGAAAGTGCACGGGGGTTGGCATGTCCGAGCCTTTTGTCCGAAACTGGCGTGGTAATAACACCACGCCTGGTCAGGTGAAGGCCCCGGCCGTCATGTTGGAAGCGGTCGGCGTGGCGTGGCGGCCACCAGTTGCACCGGCAGTTCGGCCTCCAACCGCACCGGGCGCTCGGGCGCCATGGGCGTTGCCTCGGAAGGCGGCGGGCTCCAGGTAGCCGCCCCGATGTGCTGGCCTGCCGAGGAGATCTTGTCGGCTTCCCTGGCGAGGGCGCGGGGATCCGTGATCTGCGTGCCTGCCAGGGCGAAGCGTACCTGGCTAGGCAGCTGGCGGAGGAACAGCTCCCGGAAAAGAAAATCCGGGGAGTGCTCACCGAGCAGCGAGAGCATGTAGTCCATTCGCTCGGACGGGCGCGTGTCGCCGAGCTCGGGCAGGTCGAGCAGGCGTCGTGCGCGTTCTGCCGGTGAGAGGGCGAATGCGTCAAGGAGGAGCGTCTTGATCACGCCATACTTGTCAGCGGCTGGCGGGTGCTGGAGGAGGCCCAGGGCGCGGGCCGCGGTGGCGGAGCCGAGTGCCGCTACCACATGGTGGAAGCGGCTGTCGTCGGCGGTGATTCCTCGCAGGGCAAACTGGGAGTCCGCCTGGGCGAACCAAACCACCGCGTGAGCCTCCCAGAAGGTAGGCAGTTTAAGGGCAACTGCCGTGTCCATGTCGGGGGTCACCAGTGAAGGAGCTGTGCTCCTACGCGAGTCGAAAGGATTGACGCGACAAAAGACGGGAATTCGTCCGAGTTTCTTTATTGAGCAAAACCAA
Source organism: Myxine glutinosa (assembly GCF_964187855.1). Lineage (NCBI taxonomy): Eukaryota > Metazoa > Chordata > Myxini > Myxiniformes > Myxinidae > Myxine > Myxine glutinosa. The sequence goes on along the minus strand of NC_136270.1, from coordinate 24,110,074 downwards.
AACTCGGGTACTCTGAAAAGCCCGTTTATCGGGCAGCAATTTTCTATATGCAATCAAACACGTCATGCCGGAGCGTTTGCCCGGGAAAGGCGAGACTGGGCGTGCCCGGGCGGCCTGGGCGAGCCCGGGAAAGGCGAGTCTGGACATGCCCGGGAAAGGCGAGACTGGGCGTGCCCGGGCGGCCTGGACGAGCCCGGGAAAGGCGAGTCTGGACATGCCCGGGAAAGGCGAGACCGGGTGTGCCCGGGCGGCCTGGGCGAGCCCGGGAAAGGCGAGTCCCGAAATTTCGGCTCACAGAGGTCCCGAAAGGCGCGTCTGGGCATGTCCGGGCGGCCTGGGCGAGCCCGGTACAGTGATCGCTCCCTGGTTGCGTCTTCGGCAGGTGTAAGGCGATTGTGTATGCTCAGCGGCAACCGCTACAACCGCTCCTTTCCCATTTCATCGCCAGGTGCTGCATGACATCATCGCTGGACAGTGTCCAAATGAGAAATGCCTGTGTACCGAATTAATTAGTCACAAGGCCGGAAAAGTTTGGGTGTGTTATTACACCCTTTTTGTATATGATTAACGAGGTGAACCATCATTCGGTGAACGCTGTTCAGGCTGCTTTTGCAAGCCATGGCGTTACAGTAGACAGAGGTCCCTCTTTGTTTTTATGTGCCCATTTTTTTATTGACTAACATTTTTATGCGATATACTTTCATTGCATTAATTAGATAGTTATATTAATATATCTATAAAAATATACTTATTAAAAACAACAACAAATCAAGCGTCATGTATGGAACTCAAGTCAAACGTCCGCCATGGCGAACTGTATTACGTATTGCAAATGTAAAGGCGACATTTTATCTGCTCTAAGTGGTTTCCACATTTCGATGATTTGCTGCTTGATTTTCACATTTATAGAAGATTATTTAAAGGTTAATATTTGTGGTTGCCATTTTTGTGTTTGGTGTACTTCATCTGTGCTGTCCACCCGGCGAACAAATTAATGCTTTTAGCAGTCAGAACTGCTGCTAAGCTCAATTCCGCACCTTGATTTTTCAAATCTGGCTCACGTTAAGAGTCTTCGGCAATCATAACCTGTCATTCTCAATGCATATCATTCTCTTTGCGAACTCCTCCTCTCCTCATCTTTTCAACCCTCCCCCCCCCCCCCCCCCCCCCATCTATCTCTCTATCTCTCTCTCTCTCTCTCTCTCTCCTCTCTCCTCTCTCCTCTCTCCTCTCTCCTCTCTCCTCTCTCCTCTCTCTCTCTCCTCTCTGTCGCCACCTGCTGGCCGTTTGTATGCTGGTTGTACTGTCATGGCGTCTGCTTGTGGAGGCCTGTGAGTGCTCTGTGTTGTTGCTCCATCCCCCCCCCCCCCCTCCCGTTTTCCCCCCTCTGTGTCCTTGTACCTGTTCGTGGAGTCTTCCTGGTGATTCCCATATACGTTGAGACGGGAGAGAGAGCCGGAGAGCACAGGGTGATCGCTGGTAAGGGTTCGCCGTTTTTGGGCGTCGCCCGATCGGCGTTTGCTCCTTCATCTTAAACCTCTATTTCCTTTTTTTTCCTTTCGTTTATCCTTCCTTCAGTTTGTTTTGTTGCCTCCCTTTTCCGAAGTTAGGGAAATCGGAGAGGTCTGATTGCTTCCCATTCCCGGAGTTCGGGTAGGGAAGATTGTATTATATATTCACCCTCCCCGAGTTGGGGAGGGGTTGTAAGTGCAGCTGTTCCAGCATGGCAGCTGCACTATCTCGATTTACGGCCTTTCAGAGCCTGACCCGTAAGCACGGGTTCTTTTGTGTACCTCCGGAACGTGAGGTTAGTGTCGAGGACGTTGTCCTCGCAACCGGTCGTGTTGTCGGGATCGACAAGGTTGTTGCCGCTTCGCGGATGAACAAGCGGATCGTTATTTTTTTGTCCGACGTGGATTGTGTCCCACAAATTGTCGAACAGGGTTTGACAATCGATCCAGATTTATTTGTAATGATTTCCCCACGAGATAGCCCAGCGATAAAAGTCGTGATATCAAATTGCCCCCCATTTGTATCCGACGATGTACTAATTAAAGAGTTGTCCCGATACGGTACCATCGTGTCTCGTATCTCCATGATTCCCTTCGGGTCACGAAACAACGATTTAAGGCACGTGGTTTCATTCCGGCGGCAAGTGTTTATGATGTTAAAAAATTCCCAGAAGGATTTAAACCTTATAATAAAATTAAAACATCAACAGAACGAATATACAGTGTACGTGTCCACCAACGTTCTAAAATGTTTTGGCTGCGGACAATTTGGGCATGTTAAGCATGACTGCCCCCGAAAAGAGAATTCTCCACAAGTGCAACCTCCCCTCCGAACCGGGAATAAGCAACCCCCCCACCTTCCCACCACCGGTCCAAACCCTCCCACCACTGACCCAAGCCCTCCCACCACCGACCCAAGCCTTCCCACCACCGAACCAAACCTTCCCACCACCGAACCAAGCCCTCCCGCCGCCGAACCAAGCCCTCCCACCACCGACCCGAACCTTCCCACCATCGACCCAAGCCTTACCACCACTGATCCCAATCTGTCCACCACCGACCCAAGCCCTCTTACCACCAATCCAAACCCCCCCGCCGTACCCCCCTCCCCTCCCCTTGAAACAGGGGCCCCTCCCTCTACTGAAGGATCTAATTGCAGCCATCTCCTGTTAACTATAGATCTCACCCCCCAGGCGACATCGTCCAATCACAGCTTGTTGCCTGCTATAACTGATCCTACCTCTCCCGCCGTGGTAGCCGATGGGATCCCCCTCCCGATGATCACGTCCTCCCTCCCCCCCCCCCCCTCCCCCCAAACCCTTGCAATCTCTTCCCACTAACCAGGACGAGTTTCAATTAGTCTGCCCAAAAGGAAAAAGACATCTGCAAACAACAGATGAAAACGGTCACCTCTTTAAAAAACCTACAACTGAAAACCGACAGGCCCTCCTCTCTGGCCTAGATTTGTCCCTCGTCACAGAAAATCGTTTCACGGTATTGGAGGACATAGATGTGGATGAATCCTCGCCCTTGTCTACTGACCTAGAAATTGATATGGTTGAACCACAAAAATTAGTACCCCCCCCCCCTCCCCCCCCTCTCCCCTGAAGATGGCTCATTTCTCTCCCTCCCCGTCCCCCCCCTCTATGGACTATGCCCCATCCGATAACGTGGAGGGATGTGATGACGGTGAGGAGATAAATGATGAAAACCAGTGTGACACACCATCTGAGCCATCTGATATAGATGACTCTGTTAGTGAATGTGGTAGCCTTAAGGAAGAAGAAATCCCTCCAATCCCTCCCTCCGAGATAAAAAGGTTTCTTAAGGACACATTCCGAAAAAGGAATGTTGTAATAGAAACCTTTTTTCCGGAGCTACCTGATTTTATACATTCCGCTAAACTGATGGTAAAACGGCCCCACGTTTTTAATTTCAATTCCTCCCAACGTCACCGTTTAAAGAAGTGGTTGCAAAAAGCTAAGAATGAACTGCTATCAAAAAATTGAGTGGTGGTCACTCCTCCTTATAGCTGTAATGAGTTTTTCCATTTGTAGCCTGAATATTAACGGAGGATGTAGCTCTGTCCGTAAAGTTCAAGTAAGGGATTTTTTATTGCAGAAGAAAGTTGACATTGCCCTCTTACAAGAGACCCATGCCAACGACTGCTGTGTCGCAGAGTGGTGTAGGCTCTTCCCCGGCCTGTCCTTCTTTAGTGACGGTGACTCCCGCAAAGGCGGTGTCGCAATAATTCTTAGCCCCTCCTTTTCGCCTTCATCGCTTAAATTCGACGAAATACACAAGGGATCCCTAGCATCCCTAGAATTCCACTACTATGGAAAATTCTATACTATTTTTAATATCTATGCCCCAAGTACGCCTGTAGCTCGGCGAGTTTTTTTTAATGACCTTGGGACACACCTAACGTCCCTCGACAGTCAAAACGCCCTAAAAAACCAAGACAATCATGTTTGTATTGGTGGAGATTTTAACTGCACCCTCCAACCCCAACTCGACAGGAACAGTGCAGAGCCCCATCCTGCCTCCACAATCCCTCTCACCAAATTTTTAAAACAAATGAATTTGACAGATATATGGCGGGTACAGCACCCATCAATCAGGCAATACACATGGTGTCGATGTATTCAGGGTAATATTGTACTTGCTCGCTTGGACAAGTTTTATATTAATCCTCCACTTGAACGCCTCGTTCTGTCATCCAAAATTTGCCCATCAGGATTCTCGGACCACAGCGCAACATTTCTCAAAATTTCTGCCCCCTGCCCGAAACACAAGAGTGCTTTTTGGAAATTTAATAACAACTTACTTGATGATAGTACCTTTAAGGACATTTTTCCGGAAATTTGGAATATTCTGGTTGCCTCCCAAGGGAATTTCTCAAACCTCAGACAATGGTGGGATAATGCCAAAACGCACATCAGACTGTTCTGCCAACAATATCGTGCGTATGGTGTTCAAGAGGAAAGAAAAACCACAACCTTACTTGAAGATGAAATCCTGGAATTACAGGAACAGCTTCAGGGAACCGCAAGTGTGAGCTACCAGGGAATGAGGCAACAAATCCATGGAAAAACGGCCTTACTGAATTCCATATCCGAAAGGCGAGCACAAAATGCTTTATTGCGCCTGAAGATGAGGTACATACACGACCTTGATGCTCCAACCAAATTCTTCTTCAGCCTTAAAAGGGGGGCCTCTTCGTCAATGATTACACGCTTGCTCCATGATGGGGAACTCCTTTATGAAGATGGCAGAATCAGGGAATGTGCCCGGAAACATTTTAAACAACGGTTTATGCGGCATGACATTAACCAGGATGCAATATCGGAACTTGTTTCTAACCTTCCAACATTGGCGGAGGATCAGAAGCAGCAGTTGGAGGATCCTCTTAGGTTACCTGAGCTCACCGCTGCCTTGAAGGCCTTGGAACCTGATAAAGCCCCTGGACTGGATGGGCTGACAAGTGAATTTTTCCAGTTTTTTTGGGACACCATTGGACCTCACCTACTGCGGGTATTGAATGAATGTTTAGAGGATGGACAACTGCCGTGGAGTTGCCGGAGAGCAGTCACCACCTTAATTCCTAAGAAAGCGGACACTCAACTTATAGAGAACTGGCGTCCTATTTCTGTTTTATGTACGGATTATAAAATTTTAGCCAAAGCCTTGTCTAATCGAATGAAACCTTTTATGAATGTACTAATAGGAGAACATCAATCCTTTTGTATTCCTGGACGTACTATTTTTAATAATATCTTTCTTATCCGTGATACCATTCGGTTTTGTAACAATTTTAATATGAATGTTGGTCTGTTTTTTATTGACCAAGGAAAAGCCTTTGACTGTATTGACCACATGTACCTTTTTAGAGTTTTAGAGAATTTTGGGTTTGGACCTATTTTTATCTCGTACGTTAAACTTTTGTATTGTAATATATCCAGTGTTCTTAAAATTAATCAAGTATTGTGTAGCCCCATTGCTGTACAACGGGGAGTACGGCAAGGTTGCCCGCTATCTGGACTTTTATACTCTCTTGCCATCGAACCTCTTCTGCTCCAATTACGTACGCACATTTCTGGCTTCACTGGATCAATTCTTACCACACCGCTAAAAGTCTCTGCCTATGCAGATGATGTCTGTATTTATATAAAAAATAGTACTGACGTCACTGCGGTGGCTCAGGCACTAAAAACATATTGTCAGGCTTGTTCAGGCCAGGTAAACTGGAAGAAGAGTGAAGCCCTTTGGATAGGACCTGGAGATTGCCCGCCAATTGTCCTACCAGGAGGAGTGAACTGGCAGAAAAGTGGCATTAAATACCTCGGTATTTTCCTCGGCGACAACACCTTTGAGCAGCAGAACTGGGTGGGATTACCAGACAAGGTAATGGCAAAACTGGCCCGCTGGAAAGGACTTCTTTTCCAACTTTCGTACCGCGGAAGAACTCTCGTCATTAACAATCTTGTCGCCTCTATGCTATGGCATAAGATGATATGCCTACAACCGCCTGGGAGCCTTCTTATTACACTGCAAAAGAGCATTGTCGACTTTTTCTGGAGCGGGAAACACTGGCTCCAACCCCCGTGGCATACTTGCCACTCGCTGAAGGTGGCCAAGGTCTTATTGATATCCGCAGCCGGATTATGGTCTTCCGGCTTCATATCGTGCGCCAACTTGTATATGGAGATGAAGCCCTACTCTGGAGGCCTCTGGCTAACTGCATATTACAGCTCACATGCAAGCTGGGTTACGACCGAGAACTTTTCTTGATGAACCCTCATCAAATCGATTCATCCTTGCTGCCCACCTTTTACCAAGGGGTGATGAACGCCTGGCAAGCCCTGTCCTTTTCCCGTGAAATGGCAACATACAACATGGAAATGTTGTTGAACGAGCCCCTATGCTACAACCCCTTCCTGGAAAACAGCTTGAATAATAGGGGACTCGTTCAACGTTTTGTTGATGCCAAGCTGCTGCGAGTGAAAGACCTCATGACAGAGTCTGGGAGCTGCCGGCTGAGTGCTGCCGCTGTGGCACAAAAAACCGGAATAAAATCTGTCAGGATCATCTCTCGGTTCCTTCAAGGGATATCCACAACGTATCGTAATACCTGCGAGGAACTTGGCCCTTCCCCCGAGGAAACAGCGGGTGACTTCCCCAAACTCCTAGTCTTCAGCCCGCCACTTAATCTGTCCCCTGGCCTGAACAGCCCTGATGATACTGCATTATCCCTTCCCGCCTTTCCAAAGAAAACTCTGTACAACGCGTACGTTAAAATTTTATACGCAAAAACATTTTCTGAGCACCCGAGGCTTCGATGGCGGGATGTTTTACCCCCAATACCACCCAATTGCCCCAATTGGCGAAGTTTTTATCTCTTGCCTACTCCAAAGTATGTTGGAGATATTCAATGGAAACTTGTACACTGGATTTTACCTTATAATGTTTTACTGAACCGGTTTTCTACTGCTAACTCTAATCTATGCCCTTTCTGTGCATCCATTGAAACCCTACCGCATATATACCTGGAGTGTGAACGATTGCAACCTCTTTTTACATTCCTTCAGGAACGCTTTGTGAAGCTTGGTTCCCTCTTCAATCACAATGTTTTTATTTATGGTGTTTTAGGACCGTCTTCCCTTAGGAATGTGGTTTTAATGAATTTTTTAATTGGCCAGGCCAAGTTTGCAATTTATAAATCCAGGAAGAAAAAAATGGGAAACGCTTCTGACTCGTCATGTGATGTACTGCTCACCCTTAAGGCTCTTGTAAATGCAAGACTAAAGCTAGAGTACCGGTTTTTTAAAATGAACAAGAATTTAACATGTTTTAAAGAAAAGTGGGTTTTTAATGATGTCATATGCACACTTGATGATGATGACTTGAAAATAACCTTTCCTTGAGACCATTTTATTGTGTTTTGTTTCTTTGTGACTGAACATAACTGTTTTTTTGTACTCTTGTAATAAAAGGAAGAAACAGTCAGTCTCTCTCTCTCTCTCTCTCTCTCTCTCTCTCTCTCTCTCTCTCTCTCTCTCTCTCTCTATCTATATCTCTATCTCTATCTCTATCTCTATCTCTATCTCTATCTCTATCTCTATCTCTATCTCTATCTCTATCTCTCTCAATCTCTCTCCCTCTTTGTCCCATCCCCACCCTTCCCTTTTAATAAAGTGACGTGCATGCCTTCCACACACCTCTTGCTCCCACCCTTTTTCTCACTCCCCCTCCCTTCCGGGGTTTATAGCTCAGCGACATGTGGTGACTCTCCTCCCCTCCCCTCCCCTAACCCCCTCCCCCCCCCCCCGCTGCTTCCTCACTCCATCCTCCTTCCCTTCTCTCTCTCCTCCCTGCTACTCCCCTCCTCGCTCCCCCACCCCTCCTCGCCTCCCTCCCTCTTCACATTCCCCCTTCCTTCCCCCCTCCCCTCCCTCCCTCCTCCCCTCCCTCCCTCTTCTCTCTAACTTCTTCCCCTCCCTCCACCCCTCCCGCCCCCTCTCCTTACCTCCTCTTCCCCCCCCCCCCCCCCCCCACTCACTTCATATTGCCGTCAGTATGCGACTCATTGTTACTCGGGAAAGCCAGGTACTTTTGCTCGTAATTATATATAACTTGAACGATCCTCCTTTTCTCCTTTCGTGTGCATCCTGTGGCTGCTGCTTGCATCATTGCTGGGAGTGCAGGATTACATAATATTACATGGTCAGGTTTTATCTTAATATATTCGATCTGAAACGGGATGAAAGGGGCCCAACACTAAGTATTGCCCCGGGGCCCATTCTGGCTCTCGGCGCCCCTGTTGGACACCAAAGGGGGCCTGGCAATGACGCGCGCCAAAAGGGAGTACTTAGTTTTCACTCCGTTTGTTTGTTTTCTTTCTTGTTTTGTTGTTTGTCTGGGCAATCTCAGCCATCCTTTGAGCTAGGAAGATGAAATTTGGGCACAATAGTGAGTACATGCTTTGGTAAAAACAGCAGTCGAACCTGACTAATTATTATTTTTTCATTAATGAATTCACTGAATAATTCAATTTATTAAGTACTTATTTATTTTCTCTTTCTTCTGGGCAATATCTCAGGCACCTTTTGAGCTAGGAAGCTGATATTCAGACATGACAGTGACCAAGTGATTTGGCTGTAAAGGCTAATTTTGATTTATTGATTATTCAATTAATCGATTAGTTATTCAATTATTCGATTAATTACCTAATTAATTTTCAAAAAGTTACAGATTCGGATGAAACGGTGGTGGTTTTGGTATGCTATTAGCCAATTGATTAAGAAATTAATTATTTTACCATTATTATGTGATTTGGCTATAAAGGGTATTTTTGATTCATTCATAAATCAATTAATCGATGAATTACTTTATTTATTTATTTTCAAAAAGTTACAGATTCGGATGAAACGGTGGTGGTTTAGGTATGCCATTAGCCAATTATTGATTAATAAATTAATTATTTTACGATTATTACTTATTTATTTTAATCACACAATTCATCAATCCATTATTGTACACAGCTCACTCCCAATTCAGTCTCCATGTGCTACTGATATGCAGCGCCCCTGTTGCAGTGCCCCAAGCTGGTACTTGCTTTGACGAGAATGAGTAAAATAACGGGGATTTAGTGATTTAGCCAAAGCAAGCATGCCTGGTCATTGCACATGCGATTTAATGTCAACACGCCGACAACTCGTGAAATGATTGTCATATTTCAGCTTAATGCGCCTTGTGTTTGCGGCTTTTACATTTGCAGCTGAGATTTCGGGCTTCTATACTTATTTACAAGTTCGCGATCGTTATATATTTTTGAGCACAGTGTGCAGCCTGCACTTTAAACCGCACGAGCTAGACCTTCTACCCGCTCTCTTGGCTTTATATCCAACATGATCTATGGCCAGGGAGGGATGAGTGAGTGAGTGAATGAATGAGTGTTTTCAACGACCATGTCTTCTTTCAACAAAATAGACATTAATAAAAAGGGTAACACGCGAATGAATCATCAACGTATCCCTGCAATCCTTATGAAAGACATAACCCCTTTCAAACGCGGATCCATGATTTTAGGTTAGAGAGATTGGGAGAGGGCGGGGGGGTAAAGGGGGTGGGGCCCAAAAAATTTACATTATATTGAAAAATATAATTTCGCTGAGAAGAGTGAGGGGAACATTTATTGGGGGTGTTTCTTTATGTCCTAAATTCTAAAGACTATTCTAACTAGAATGGCACTCGGTAGAGAGCATACCTCCGCCAAGCTGCACAGTTTAGGTTTTGTATCCCACTGATAGGCCAGATCTGGATTCAGACCTGAACCAAAATCGAATCAGCTTGTTATTGTCACATAACCAAATCATCCACCGAGTTGTTAGAAGTCGTCCGCAAAGAACTTTTTGAAACATGCTATATATCGTTTTTGGCCTGATCACCCAATGGTGAAGAATCACTTGAAAATGTTTTAAATTCTCTGACCCGAATCTGTATTCGAATCTTCACCAAAATCAATTCGATTTGTCCTTGTCGCACACCCAACTTATCCATCAAGTTTCGTCTGAATCCGTCCATAACTTTTTGAGATATCGCGCTATTTATCGTATTTTGCCCTATCACTCAATCGTGAAAAATCACTAAAAATTCTAGTAGGCGGATCCGCATCCGGATCTTCACCAAAATCTAATCATTTCATGCTCGTCACATACACTACATCTCCACCAAATTTCGTCCGAATCCGTCCACAGCTTTTTGAGATATGCTGTTCACAGTCAGACAGACAGACAAATGAAAAATCGGTCAGAGACCGAGGACTTGCCAGAATGTACTTTTTTTTTTGATTTGCCAACCACTCCCCGCCATCATGGTCGTCTTTCCAACGCACAATCCCACGAGATATGCGGAAAGGACGACCCAAAACCAATTATCTTTTTAGGATTTGCTTTTGTTAAGGCTTTTGTGTTAAAACAAATATGGCGGCCGAACCACGTGACCGATGACGTCATCTTTATTTGTTTTCTAAACTAATTTATTCCTAAATTTTGCTCAAGAAATTTCATCTTGATCGGATGAAGTTTTGTACGAGTCGAATTATGATGTCATAATGGAGGCACCTATGACATCATCATTAACATATTTTATTCCCCATGGAGAGTTCTTTACAATGAGCGATGCCTCAATATTTTCTATTCAGCACTTTCGGAGATATGGAGGTGCAATGTTTTTCGGTTTTTCCAACATGGCGGCCGAACCACGTGACCGATGACGTCATCATTGGGTTTTTTTCTCCACCAGTTTATGCCGACATGGCGCTCAAGAAATGGCATCTTGATTGAATGAAGTTTTGTACTTGTCAACTTATCGAATTATGATGTCATAATGGAGGCCTTGGGCCGAGAGAATTAAAAATTGGGCACAGTCTATTCCAGGGAAAGACAAATATGTGTGTAAGGTATGGTGATTCTATGTGCAATGATGTAGACGTAGTACTGCGCACAAACAGACAAACAGACAGACAAACAGACAGACAAACCAACCAACCAACATACTTGCCGGAATCTTTTCCGGCAAGTAACAAACTGGAAATCGGTCAGAGACCGAGGACTTGCCGGAATGTACTTTGACAGAGTTATTAGTATAAAAACAATTCTTGACCTTGAGTTTGACCTTTCAAAGTCACTCAAGGTCAAAGGTCATGGTGCCAAATGAAATGACGTATGTGACTTCCTATATGTCAGCAACAGTAAGTGAATGCATATCTCTTGTACTTTTAGAGTTTTAGTGGCTTGAAATATATTTTAAATGAAAACTCGACCCCAGTGATGTCACGTTTTGGGTGACTTTGAGCTTGACCTTGTGCCTAGATAGTTAAAAATTGGGCACAGTCTATTCCAGGGCAAGGCAAATATGTTTGTAAGGTATGGCGATGCTATGTGCAATGATGTAGATTTAGTACTGCGCACAAACAGACAGACAAACAGACAGATGAAAAATCGGTCAGAGACCGAGGACTTGCCGGAATATACTTTTTTATCGGCCATTTTGGGCAAATATGGCGGCCGAACCACGTGACCGATTACGTCATCATTATTTGTTTTCTAAACTAATTTATTCCTAGATTATGCTCAAGAAATTTCACCTTGATTGGATGAAGTTTTGTACTTGTCGAATTATGACGTCATAATGGAGGCACCTATGACATCATCATTAACATATTTTATTCCCATGGAGAGTTCATTGCAATGAGCCATGTCTCAATTTTTTCTATTCAGCACTTTCGGAGATATAGAGGTGCAAAGTTTTTCGGTTTTTCCAAGATGGCGGCCGAACCAAGTGACCGATGACCTCATCATTATTTTTTTCTCCACTAGTTTATGCCGACATGGCGCTCAAGAAATTGCATCTTCATTGGATGAAAGTTTTGTACTTGTCGAATTATGATGTCATAATGGAGGCCTTGGGCCTAGAGAGTAAAAATTGGGCACAGTCTATCCCAGGGCAAGACAAATATTTGTGTAAAGTATGGCGATTCTATGTGCAACGGTGTAGACGTAGTACTGTGCACAAACAGAGAGACAGACAGACAAACCAACCAGCCAACCAACATACTTGCCGGAATCTTTTCCGGCAAGTAACAAACCAACCAACCAACATACTTGCCGGAATCCTTTCCCGCAAGTAACAAACAGACAGACAATCCAACCAACCAACATACTTGCCGGAATCTTTTCCGGCAAGTAACAAGAAATAGACAAACAAACAAGAAATGGCATGATACTTACAAAATCCCTCAAATATGTTGTTGGCCTATGATGACCTCAAAAATAATTGGTGGTTTAATTTATTGCCCAGATATGCAAATTCCCTTCAAATTTCAAGTTAATTAGATGTAAATTGAGGATTTTAGAAATTTTGCCTATGTTGACCTTTGGCCCATGCTGACCTCAAAAATACTTGATGGTTGAATTCAGTGACCAGATGTGGAAATCCTCTTAAAATGTCAAGTTAATCAGATAAAAATTGAGGATTTTAGAAGTTTGGCCTATGTTGACCTTTTGGCCTATGTTGACCTCAAAAATACATGGTGGGTGAATTCAGTGACCAGATATGCAAATTCTCTTCAAATTTCAATTAAATCGGATGAAAATTGAGGATTTTAAAAATCTGACAAAGTTGGTGACCTTTAACCTATGTTGACCTTATGACCTATGTTGATCTCAAAAATAGTTGGTGGTTGAATTCAGTTCGCTGATGTGACAATCTTTTCAAATTTCAAGTCACTCTGATGAAAATTGAGGATTTTAGAAATTTGAAAAAAGTGGTTGACCTTTTTGCCTATCTTGACCGTATGACCTATGTTGATCAAAAAAAAAGTAGGTGGTTGAATTCAGTTAGCTGATAGGCAATCCTATTCAAATTTCAAGTCAATCGGTTGAAAATTGAGGATTTTAGAAATTTGAAAAAAGTGGTTGACCTTTGCCCTATGTTGATGTTGTGACCAATGTTGACCTCAAAAATAGTTGTTGGTTGAATTCAGTTGACTGATATATAAATCCCATTCAAATTCCAAGTCAATCGGATGAAAATTGAGGATTTTAGAAAATGGAAATTGTTGTTGACCTTTGGCCTATGTTGACCTTTTGGCATATGCTGATCTCAAAAATAGTTGGTGGTTGAATTCAGTTAGCCGATATGTAAATCCTTTTCAAATTTCAAGTCAATCGGATGAAAATTGAGGATTTTAGAAATTCGAAAAAAAGTGGTTGACCTTTGGCCTATGTTAACCTTTTGGCCGATGCTGATCTCAAAAATAATTTGTGGTTGAATTCAGTTCGCTGATATGAAAATCCCATTCAAATTCCTCATCAATCGGATGAAAATTGAGGATTTTCGAAATTGGAAATTGTTGTTGACCTTTTGGCCTCTGTTGATCTCAAAAATAGTTTGTGGTTTAATTAAGTTAGCTGATATGTATATCCTATTCATTCGAAAAAAAGTGGTTGACCTTTAGCCTATGTTGACCTTTTGACCTCAAAAATATATAGGATTTTGTCGGACCACGAACTCCACCATTTGGTGAAGTTCCGTGAAGATCGGTTTAAAATTGTGACCTGTAGGCAAGTATAAGTGAGCGGACAGACAAACAAACACACACACAAAAACACACAAACCAGAGTGATCAACATATTTCTTTAAAAAAAAAAAAAATTGCCAAGTAATAACGCACAAGACCAACCAATATACTTGAAAAATCTTCGATTTTCGCAAGTAACAGACAGACAAACAGACAAACAGACAGACAGTTTGGTGTATACCAAAGACAAGTAGACAAGGTGTATACCTTTGGTGGTGGCGTAGGTAAATATAGACAAAGAATACTTAAATAAATACACTCACTTCAAAAGAGATTCTCGAATGGAAAAAAAAAATTCTCAAAACTTAACATTTATTTTAATTATTGTCTCCTCATAAAAATCCAATGAGTGAAAAGCAGACATTCCGCATAACAACAACATGCATTTTAAAGGCCATTTTCCCTACTAGAGCGGGGGTTAGCCTTTCATTCCGCATAATGAAACAAATGATTGTAATGATCAAAATAAATCAATCTCTGACGTATTGAACAAGGTTTCACATGGATGTGACCCCTTCGATCAGAATTACGGTTTTGCCATCAGTTGAACATTTGCCTTCATCACCTCGATGTAAGGACTTGGCTCATTGTAAAGAACTCTCCATGGGGAATAAAATATGTTAATGATGATGTCAAAGGTGCCTCCATTATGACATCATAATTTGACAAGTACAAATCTTCATCCGATCAAGATGAAATTTATTGCGCGTCATGTAGGCATAAATTGGTGGAGGAAAAAAAAAATGATGACGTCATCGGTCACGTGGTTCGGCCGCCATCTTGGAAAAACCGAAAAACTTTGCACCTCTATATCTCCGAAAGCGCTGATAGTGGGGCGGCTTAGCCCAAATATTCAAAAGAATTGTGCATTTTGTGATACAAGCACCAAATTTGGCACAAATGTACATTAATATGTTGCGAACATTTTCAGATATTGGGCCACTTGAAATTCCGTAATTTTTTTTTTCAAATTTTTTCAAATTTCGTAATTTCAAATTTTTCGGGTGACACCGTCACAATTTCGGTCTTCGAGGCCGGCCGATAGGCAAAGTGTGACCGGAAGGGACGAGGTTCTCCTGACCACGTGGCCCTCGATCTGGGAAGCGAGAGGCGTTCCATTAGTGGACGCGCCCCTCACGCCCGACTTTTGGGCGGCCCCGGCAGGCCGTTTGTTTTGACGTTCCGTGACAGGCCCCGCACCCCCACCTCCGGGCCGACCGGAAGCTTGTGCTGAGTACATCATACCTGAACAACTCAGTGAGGCAGAACACAGCAGTGCACACCAGGGTGACCCCTTCAGTGCATAAACCAATTAACCTGTCCACTGCAGGGCATATAGAAATGAAGTTATTTTCTGCATATAATAATAATATAAGTTCAGTTCTATATAACAATTTCTGTTATCACCACTACCACTACAACTACCACTACTACAAGCTTTGTCTGGAATTTTGTGGACTAACAGACAAACAGACATGCAGACAAGCTGGGATCAAAACATTACCTCCTTCCACCATTGAGTGTAGAGGTAAACATCATGGAAATTATATCATGCCCTAGATTTAATTCATGCTTACCCGTGTATTTGCTTCACTGGTTCACAAGGTCTTTTGCATACATGTAATTCAGACTCTCGTCTTCATTGCTGACCACACAATGTTCGCAACATATTAATGTACATTTGTGCCAAATTTGGTGCTTGTATCACAAAATGCACAATTCTTTTGAATATTTGGGCTAAGCCGCCCCACTATATCGGCCGGCCTCGAAGACCGAAATTGTGACGGTCACCCGAAAAATTTGAAATTACGAAATTTGAAAAAATTTGAAAAAAAAAATTACGGAATTTCAAGTGGCCCAATATCTGAAAATGTTCGCAACATATTAATGTACATTTGTGCCATATTTGGTGCTTGTATCACAAAATGCACAACAGGTTTGCTCTGCTGCTACACTATGAATAGAAAAAATTGAGACATGGCTCATTGTAAAGAACTCTCCATGAGGAATAAAATATGTTAATGATGATGACATAGGTGCCTTCATTATGACGTCATAATTCGACAAGTACAAAACTTCATCGATCAAGATGAAATTTCTTGAGCATAATCTTGGAATAAATTAGTTTAGAAAAAAAATAATGACGTCATCGGTCACGTGGTTCGGCCGCCATATTTGTTTTAACACAAAAGCCTTAAAAACCACTGAAAATACATCCTGGCGAGGGTTTGCAATCTCTGATTGCTCTTTCTTGTTGAGTTTTGAAACACAGACTGAGTGCTGAATTCAAACAGAATTATGGAGACTCTGGATTATCTGATATATTTGGGATACAATTCCACTTCCTGGTTCATGCATGGTTAGGAGAAAACAAGCATCTCCAATAATAAATCAATGATTCCAGTAATTCGATAATCATCAAATATCCACCGTGGGAACAATTAAACTGAATGGTACAAATCAGTTCCATGTTGAACGCTGAGGTCTAACATCAGCTGTGGTCTGAGGCATATCGGGTGATCCCACATCTTCGGTTATAACGAACGAAGAGTTCATTCTAAACACAACATGATTGTATATACATAAGAGAAAGAAACAAAGTAAAGACGAAGAAACTCTATACCCATGGTATTTGGAAATCCTCTCGACTACGTCACCACATGGAGGCGCCATAACCTACGTCACGGCAATGCAGGCCGCCATAACTCTATGTCATCGCAATAACCTACGACACCGCATGGAGGCCGCCATAACTCTATGTCATCGCAATAACCTACGTCACCACATGGAGGCCGCCATAACTCTATGTCATCGCAATAACCTACGACACAGTCCTGAGAGAGATGCTGATGGCGACACTGAGATGGATGGGAGCAAAGAAAGCAGAAGTGAGGTTGGCAGAGGGGATGCACAAGGGGACGGAGGGAAGAGGTTTGGTTGGTCCTGAGATGTCGGAGGAGTTCAGTGTGAACATTGGTTTGAGGCAGGGAAGCGCTCTCAGCCCACTCCTGTTTATCATGGATGATGGAGCTGGTAATCAGGAAGCCATGTCCTTACATTCCTGATTGTAAGGTGACCGCACATTGATTAACCTCAGCTTAATTATTTTATCTCTCACATCGACCATGTTTATTTAAACAGCAGTAGAGGTTCGCCTTCCCCCACACTAACTCCTCGATCGCCCCTATCTTCTATTGAAACGTATTTGTTTTATGTTCCAATGGTTCTCTTATAGAATGCAATGTGTCGGCACACAATGTAACGGAATGCATCACACAATGACCTACTCCTTTTACTGTGGAATCTTTAACTGCCAGTGTAAGTGCTCATACATAGGATAGCCTGCTTAACGTTCCCTCAGATGGACAGGTAATAGGTCTGGAAAGGAATGGAAGGTGATTGCCTCATTCAGCATACAAGGAAGCGGTGGGGAGCCAAGGTGATGATGAAAATGATGTTACATCTCAGACAATATGTAGATTGCAGTAAACCCATATGTAAACTCTGCGTATACTAGATGGGGATAGAAGAAGTGATAACATCGGAGAAAAGGAGAGGATAAGGGACCATCTCTTGTGGACACAAGTGTGGTGGGACATTTGACCTAAATTCCTCAATTGTTATCTATGCCACCGAAGGTATATAATTTAATTTTATGTTCCAATGTCCTTTAGAATTACCCTTATAATGACCCTTTAGAATTACCTTTTAGAATTAACTACCCTTTGGAAGCCTTAAGAATCACCCTTTAAATTACCCTTTAGAACCCTTTAGAATTACCTTTTAGAATTACTCCTTAGATTGACCTTTAGAACCTTTTAGAATTACCTTTTAGAATTACCTTTTAGAATTACCTTTTAGAATTACCCCTTTGAAGCCATTAGAATTACTCTTTGGAATGAGCCTTTGGAACCCCTTAGAATTACCCTTCAGAATTACCCTTTAAATTACCCTTCAGAACCCTTTAGAATGACCTTTTAGAATTACCCTTTAAATTACCTTTTGAACCTTTTAGAATTACCTTTTAAAATTGCCCCTTCGAAGCCATTAGAATTACTCTTTGGAATTAGCCTTTGGAACCCCTTAGAATTACCCTTCAGAATTACCCTTTAAATTACCCTTTAGAACCCTTTCGAATTACCTTTTAGAATTACCCTTTAAATTACAGTTTTGAACCTTTTAGAATTACCTTTTAGAATTACCCCTTTAGTGTAGCAGCATAGCAAACCTGTTGTGCATTTTGTGATACAAGCACTAAATTTGGCACAAATGTACATTCATATGTTGCGAACATTTTCAGATATTGGGCCACTTGAAATTCCGTAATTTTTTTTTTCAAATTTCGTAATTTCAAATTTTTCGGGTGACACCGTCACAATTTCGGTCTTCGAGGCCGGCCGATATAGTGGGGCGGCTTAGCCCAAATATTCAAAAGAATTGTGCATTTTGTGATACAAGCACCAAATTTGGCACAAATGTACATTAATATGTTGCGAACATTGTGTGGTCAGCAATGAAGACGAGAGTCTGAATTACATGTATGCAAAAGACCTTGTGAACCAGTTAAGCAAATACACGGGTAAGCATGAATTAAATCTAGGGCATGATATAATTTCCATGATGTTTACCTCTACACTCAATGGTGGAAGGAGGTAATGTTTTGATCCCAGCTTGTCTGTATGTCTGTTTGTCTGTTAGTCCACAAAATTCCAGACAAAGCTTGTAGTAGTGGTAGTTGTAGTGGTAGTGGTGATAACAGAAATTGTTATATAGAACTGAACTTATATTATTATTATATGCAGAAAATAACTTCATTTCTATATGCCCTGCAGTGGAGTGGACAGGTTAATTGGTTTATGCACTGAAGGGGTCACCCTGGTGTGCACTGCTGTGTTCTGCCTCACTGAGTTGTTCAGGTATGATGTACTCAGCACAAGCTTCCGGTCGGCCCGGAGGTGGGGGTGCGGGGCCTGTCACGGAACGTCAAAACAAACGGCCTGCCGGGGCCGCCCAAAAGTCGGGCGTGAGGGGCGCGTCCACTAATGGAACGCCTCTCGCTTCCCAGCTCGAGGGCCACGTGGTCAGGAGAACCTCGTCCCTTCCGGTCACACTTTGCCTATCGGCCGGCCTCGAAGACCGAAATTGTGACGGTGTCACCCGAAAAATTTGAAATTACGAAATTTGAAAAAATTTGAAAAAAAAAATTACGGAATTTCAAGTGGCCCAATATCTGAAAATGTTCGCAACATATTAATGTACATTTGTGCCAAATTTGGTGCTTGTATCACAAAATGCACAATTCTTTTGAATATTTGGGCTAAGCCGCCCCACTACTTAGAAGCCATTAGAATTACTCTTTGGAACCCTTTAGAATTACCCTTTAGAACTAGAACGCCACTCAATAGAGCGCATACTCCCGCCGTGGGTCAAGTTGGAATAGTACGATTTCTAACATCAGCAAAAGTTTGAGGAAGTAGTTCAGTGACAAGACAAGACAACACAAGACAGACACTGCACACATATATATATTTAGAATATATAGAAGATAATGTAAAAAAACAAAAAAAAAACAAGGCAATTTCACTTACATTTTCGGATTCAGCGTTCAATTCCATGTAGGTGAGTGTATTTTGAGGCATGTGTGACTTCAAATAAAATTGTAAACCAGAAAAACGTTCCTTTCATTCCTTAGGGATACAATAAAGCACGCGGTGCTACGCGCATGACTTGCGACCAAGGAGGAAGCGGACAACGCGGTAAGTTTATAGTTCTTCATTCCAAAGAGGTCACTGTAGCACTGGCGCTTCGGGCTGCGCGCCCGGTGTATATCCTGAGGCCACGCCTACCCCTCGGGCGTGGCCGCCGCCCACTTGGTGCGCGGAATGATGTCACCACGCCAGTGGGCTTTCGTGTATGCCACACGCGCCCCCCCAGAATTCCCGAGCACCTGGAGGACCAGTTTGCGGGGCAAACGGATGACCCGGCCGAAGCGCCCTCTGGCGACCGGCGGCATCCGGGGTGCAGGGATGCCAGGTGGGATGCCCCCGGCTGTACCCGGGATGGGTGCCGGACCAGGGGGCGGCGTGCCTGTGGTGCTGGGCGGTGCCGGGGGTCCGCCCGCAGGGGGGCGGCCCAGACGTGGGGGCCGAGCCACCGGCGGTGGGTGGTCCACGTCGAGGTGGGCCGGCTTGAGGCGGTCTATGGAGACCCGGTCAGGAGTGCCGCCGATGTCCAGGGTGAAATGTTTCACCCCGGTCTCCAGCACGTGGAAAGGCCCGTCGTACGGGGGCCGCAGTGGTGTCCGGTGGGCGTCGTGCCGGACGAAGACGTACTCCGCAGTGCGAAGCTCCGGGGCGACGTGTGTAGGAGGGTGCCCGTGGTCCGCCATCGGCACCGGGGCGAACCTCCGGGCAGTCTCGTGCAGCGCAGAACGCTCCTGCGCTGCGGACCAAGGTGCCGTGGGGTCGGGGAGGAACTCGCCCGGCATCCGCAGCGGTTGTCCAAAGACCAACTCCGCCGCGGCTACGCGCAGGTCCTCCTTGGGCGCCGTCCGGAGGCCCAGCAGGACCCAGGGGAGCCTGTCGACCCAGCCGCCGTCGCGGAGGGTGGCCCGGAGCGCGGCCTTCAACGAGCGGTGGAATCGCTCGCACAGGCCGTTGGCCTGGGGGTGGTAGGCCATGGTTCGGTGCAGCTGGACCCCGAGCCCCCGCGCGACCGCGGCGCAGAGCTCCGAGGTGAACTGGGGGCCACGGTCGGACGAGATGTCTGAGGGGGCGCCGAACCGGGCGACCCAGGTGGCGATGAACGCCTGCGCGACGTCTGCCGCTGTTGTCGCCACCAAAGGCACGGCCTCCGGCCACCGGGTGGTGCGGTCCACCATGGTAAGGACATGGGTGAAACCCCGCGAGGGGGGTAGAGGTCCCACTAGGTCCACGTGCACGTGGTCGAACTGACGTTCCGGCACCGTAAACGGGGCCAAGGGGGCCTGGGTGTGCCGGTGCACCTTCGCGCGCTGGCACGCGAGGCACGTCTTGGTCCAGCCGCGGACGGCCTTCCGGAGGCCATGCCAGACAAACTAGTCGGCGACCAACCTCTGGGAGGCCTTCGTGCCCGGGTGGGACAGGCCGTGGATGGCGTCAAAAACCTGGTGCTGCCAGCCTGCGGGCACGATTGGGCGAGGCCGCCCGAGGGAGACGTCGCAAACGTGGGCCGTGCCCGCGCCGTCGAAGGGCACCTCGGTGACGCGGAGGCCCGTGACGGCGGTCCGCAAGGCCTGGACCCCGGGGTCGGCGGCCTGGTCCACCGCCATCCAGGCATAGTCGATGCCAAGGTGGACTGCGTGGGCGACGGCCCGGGAAAGGCAGTCAGCCACCAGGTTGTCCTTTCCCGCGACGTGTCGGATGTCCGTCGTGTACTCGGACACGGCCGCGAGGTGACGCTGTTGCCGGGCCGACCACGGCTCGGCGACCTTGCCCATCGCGAAAACCAGCGGCTTGTGGTCGACGAAGGCCGTGAACGCACGGCCCTCGAGCAGATGGCGGAAGTGCCTGACCGACCGCCAGGTGAAGCCCAAGCAACTCGCGGTCGAAGGTACTGTATCGGCGTTCGGGCGGGCGAAGCTGCCGGCTGAAGAACGCCAGCGGTTGCCAAGCACCATGCACCCATTGCTCGTGCACCGCGCCCACCGCGTAGTCCGAGGCGTCGGTGGTGAGGGCGATAGGTGCATCGGGCGCCGGGTGCGCGAGCATGGTGACGTTGGCCAAGGCGAGCTTCGCGCCCGAGAACGCCGCATCCATCTGCTCGGTCCAGGTAACGTCACCTTTGCCCGGCTTCCCTCGAAGGGCCTCGTGTAAGGGGCGCAGGAGCTGGACGATGCGGGGCAGGAACCGATGGTAAAAGTTTACCATGCCCAGGAACTCCTGGAGCCCCTTGATCGTGCGGGGCGCGGAAACCCCATTCACTGCCTCCACCTTGGCCGGTAGGGGGACGGCCCCGTGCCTGGTGACGCGGTGCCCCAAAAAGTCGATTTCAGCGACACCGAACCTGGCACTTGGCGGGGTTCACGATCAGGCCGTGCTGGCCCAGACGTTCTAAGAGCATGTGGAGGTGACGAAGGTGCTCTTCGCAGGACGCGCTGGCGACGAGGATGTCGTCCAGGTAGACGTACAAAAAATCCAAGCCGCGCAAGACGCTGTCCATGAGGCACTGGAACGCATGAGCCGCATTTTTCAAACCGAAGGGTATCCGAAGAAATTCGAAAAGCCCGAACAGCGTGATGACAGCTGTCTTCGGGATGTCCCCCGGCCTCACAGGGACCTGATAGTAGCCGCGTACAAGGTCCACCTTTGAAAAGAAGGACATCCCCGCCAACCGGGCGGAGAAGTCCTGGATGTGGGGGATGGGGTAGCGGTCGGGGGTGGTGGCGTCGTTGAGGCGCCGGTAGTCCCCGCACTGTCGCCATCCCCCGCCGGGCTTGGGCACGATGTGGAGCGGGGACGCCCACGCGCTCTCGGAGCGCCGCACGATGCCGAGCCGCTCCAGCATAGCGAACTCCGCTTTAGCTACGGCGAGCTTCGTCGGCTCGAGGCGGCGTGCCCGGGCGTAGACCGGTGGCCCGGCGGTGGGGATGTGGTGTTCCACCCCGTGCTTCACGGTCCCTGCCGAGAAGGTGGGCCGCGTGAGGGCCGGGAAACCCGCGAGGAGGCGGGCGAATTCGTCCACTGCCGGAAGCGTACAGATGAACCTGGCCGGAACGGAACCGCTCAGCAAGCGCTCGGCGAGCCGCTCGGTGAGCCGCTCTGTGAGCTGCTCAACGAGGCAGGCAGCGCACACGCGAGCGAGCTGAACGTCTCAGCCTGGACAAGCCTTCTGCGCTTTACATTGACCAGTAATCCATAAGCACATAAGAAGTCCGTGCCGAGCAGTGCCATGGGCACGTCGGCCGTAACGAACGACCAACGGAAAACCTGACCTCCGAACCGCAGGGAGAGACAGCGTTTTCCGTACGTGCGTATAGACGTACCATTGGCCGCAAGCAGCGCGGGACCTCGGCCCGCGGTGTGCTTGTCGGACGTACCGGCAGGAACGACACTCACCTGCGCCCCCATGTCGCACAGGTAACGGTGCCCGGACAAGGTGTCCGTTATATACAGAAGGCTGTTTGAATTGCCGACGCTCACCGTTGCCACCGAGCGCCGGCTCGCCCATTTCCCGACCTGCCGAATGAGCACGGCGGGCGACACTGCCGAGCCTCGTGGCCGAACTTGGCGTGGAAGAAACACCAGGTGGGCAGCTGCGGCGTCGGAGGCCGCGGTTTTCTTCACGGCGGCGGCGGTGGTGGTGGGCGGGGCGTGGCGGCGGACACGAGGTGCGGTGCATCGGGGAAAGCCTCGGGAGCCTCAGGAGCGGCAACCGCGCCAAGACTCGCCTGCGTGTCCAAAGCCGCGTAGTATTTGTCGGCCTCAGCAGCGAGCGCACGGGGTTCCGTTAACGCGGAACCAGCCAAAGCGAGGCGGACTCGTGCTGGCAGCTGGCGTCGAAACGACGCCCGGAATAGAGCGTTCGGGGTTTCGTCGCCCATGAGCGCCAGCATATGGTCCATACGGCCCGACGGTCGCGTGTCCCCGATCTCGGGGAGGTCCAAGAGGCGATCGGCCCGTGCGTCCACCGTAAGGCCGAACGTGGCGAGGAGGAGACGCTTGACCGCCTCGTACTTGCCGTCGGCAGGTGGATCCCTTAAGACCGATACGACGCGGGTGGCCGTGCCAGGCCCGAGGGCGGCGACCACGTGGCAGTACATGGTCTCGTCCACCGTGATGCCTCGAAGTCGGAACTGGGCTTCCGCCTGCAGGAACCAAACTTCGGCTTGTGACTCCCAGAATTCTGGGAGCTTGATGGAGACCGCGTTGGTAGCCATTGTTGCGGCGGTTTCGGGAAGTCAGCGACGGCTGACTCGAATGTCGGAGGTCACCAATAAACCACGCAGTGCTACGCGCGTGACTTGCTACCAAGGAGGAAGCGGACAACGCGGTAAGTTTATAGTTCTTTTTCCAAAGAGGTCACTGTAGCACTGGCGCGCTCCGGGCTGCGCGCCCGGTGTATATCCTGAGGCCACGCCTACCCCTAGGGCGTGGCCGCCGCCCACTTGGTGCGCCCGGAATGATGTCACCACGCCAGTGGGCTTTCATGTACGCCACAACAACATGTAAAACTGGCCCAAACGCCAAAACAAAACTCGCTCATTTTAAGTCGTACAAGCTAATGTGACCACTCATTCTTCTGGGAAGAATCCCGTGCACATGCTTGTCACACTTATAACTCACCTAAGTCTTTATAAGTTCATCAAATACTGACACCGCGATTGACATTCGCTGAGGTAAATGTTGATATCTCTTCTGAGGTTTAAAAAAACCAAAAAACAGTTTTAAAGTATTATACGTATCAAACGATACTGTTGCGAATATGGAATTTGGCCTCCATATCCGCTTGTAAATATTCCCCTATTTTCTCCAATACTCCCCAACTTTCCCCAATCCCCCATTCCCTAGTCCCATTGCATGTAAATAACAATCAGTAGAGCCGACCTTCCCCTTATTCCCCCATTAAATGTCGTGCCCAGGTCCACCGCACCACACGTAGACAACTTTCGGACATCTTCCTAGTTATTCTTAATCTATGTCAGTTAAGGCCTCGTTTCCATTAATTATGACTCTTCGTTGCACCAGAATGTGATTATATGGCATCAGTAGTGAGTTTAGGACCTTTCCCATACCTCCTTCCATCTTCTTCCCCAACAACTACAACAACAATTACAACTACAACTACGACTACAACAACAGAGGGGCGGGGAGTGTGCGTCCTCACACCGGCTCGGTTACCCGCCATGACCATGCGCTCCACGGCGTTACCCCGAAGGGGCTGGCTGTCAGCTCCTCGTCAGGGGCGGAGCCAGTAACCCCCCCCACGCACCCAATGAGAAGCAACGTGCCGATTCCATCTGGGGCGGAGCTAACGAGCCGAGGGCGTGTCACTCCCCGCCGGATATACGCGGCCCCGCGCCGGACGTGACGTGAGATGCGCCTGAACTACGGAGAGCAGAGGAAGCCACCGCCACCCCCAGCGCGACGATACCTCCCCGCATCTTTGGACCGGACCGAACCGGGTCGATTCTGCCCTGAGCCCAGGTGCACCTGGAGCCATCGCTACCCGCCTGTCCTTTGCATCAATCCCCGTGTGAGTCAGCCGTTGTCCCGTTTACCTGTCGTCTGTTGGGAATAATATAAGATTGTGTCTAAGTGCTTGTCTTTCTATGCTGTCCCTCTTGTAGTTGTAATCTAACCTTCCGCCTTAATATAACCTCCTCCGGAGGTCTTGAGAACTGAACCCCTGGTGTCGTATTGTGTTATTGTAATCCAGCCGGGTGTCTTCTTTTTCTTATTGAGCCAGCATCGCGCGACTAGTCAACGTTCGGGCACAATCGGGTAACTTGTGCAGACGTGGTCATACCATAAAACCGCTCGGTAAATAACATCCAAGCCACGTCTGTAACAATTGGTGTCGAGGAGTGGAATTCGAACCCGGGACTAAATTTATTAGGCCCAAATTTGTAACAGTTAGAATCGATTTGGAGCGCGTTTCCCGCGCGAAATTATAACGGCGAAATTTGAATTTGTTTTACGAAAATAAAAAAATAAAAACCGAATTTTGAAAGTCGCGCTATGGCGGATCAAGACAGCTGGGGTCCGGTAGAGGAGAGAGAGGTAGGGTCGATCCAGGACCAAAATGAGGGACAGGAGGAGAGCGAAGCAGTGAGGGCGGCAGGTTCGCAAAATAGCGCCGTCACGCACGAAGAAGCGGGCGCGCAAAATGGCGCCTCGCTCATCACCGCGCCAGCGACCGTGGCAGCGCCCCCGGTGGATTTGAACTTGTTTTTTATGCAAATGAAGGCCCTTATGGACAAGAATAATGAAGAAATGGAAAGCAGAATAATGATGGGAATGAGGGCTGATAGGGAACAAATGGGGAACCGGATGGATGCTCAGAGTGAGCAAATGAGGGTTAATAGTGAGCGATTAGAGGGCCAAATGGGGGTAATGGGAAACCAAATGGGGGTAATGAGGGACGAAGCGAGGGGTACCAGTGAGGGGTTAGACAATAATTTTGAGGAGTTAGACAAGAAATTTGGGAAGTTAGACAATAATTTTGAGGGGTTAGACAACGGGATAAAAGAAGTGAAAAATGGGTTAATGGGGGTAGAAAATAGAATGGCTGCCCAGGAGAATCAGATAGAGGGAGTGAAAAATGGGTTAGAGGGGTTAGAAAACAGTATGGAAGGCAAATTGAGGGACATGAGGGACCAAGCGGAAAGGGAAGTTAAACAAATGGAGCAGCAGATAGAGGGGGTCAGAATGGGGGTAGAAACCAAACTGGATGCTCACAGGGAGGAAATGGAGCAGATGAGGGTGGCATCTGGGCAGGAGATGCAAGTGATGGGAGAGGAGATCAGAAGAGGAGTGAGTGAGGAGGTCGGAGGAGTGCGCGAGGAGGTGAGGCACTGTGAGGAGCACATGGAGAAGGAGGTGAGAAAGGGGACTGTAAAGTTACAAGGGGGCATAGAGGACCTGACGCAGGAGGTGGAGCAGCTGACGGTGGGACAGACGGAGTTAGTGGAGCAGGTTCAAAGGAACACTGCGGTATTAGGAGGTTTAAAGGCGACACAAAAAGAAATTAAAAACGACTTGATAGCGACACAGAGGCAATGTCAGATGGTACGTGAGGGACTGACAACGAGGTTGGACGAGGTGGTAGAGGTAATGGAGACGAAGGACCGGCAGGTGAGGACGCACATGGAAACGGTCAAGGTAGCCTTGGAGGACGAGCTTGAGGAGACGTACCGGGGAATAAAAGAGGTGAGGCACAAATTAGAAGAAGTGGAAGAAGGGGTGAGCGAAATTAAGAAGCGACGGAGAGGGGATAACAAGGAGATAAAAGAGGAGATAAAAGAATTGGTCCAAAGTCTGTGTTTGGATCGTGATGTGCTCGTTAACCGGATGAGGGATTCGCAGGCGATGGAGGAGAAGCGAAGAGGAAGAGGACCCGGTGTAAGTGGTGACCAATATGGTCGTGCGTATGATGCGCCAGGGGATTTAAGAAGCTTGGGGGTCGAGATGGACCCGGGTGTTCGTGAGAGGCCACTGGTGAAATGTGCGACAGGTCTGGTGTGCGAAAAAGGAGGTGTGCAAGGAAGTCCGACTCTGGGGTGTGTGAGGAAAAAGTGCGTGCCAAGGAGTGAGGGTGCTGGCGAGAATGAGTCGGTCGTAGCGTGTGTGCGAGGGAGCACATGGAAGCGCGGTGTGGTAAGTGTTACAGAGGGTGTGACGGGAGAGTGTGCGCGAGAAAGGTGTGTGACGGACAGGTGCATGAGGAAAGAGTGCGCTGTCAGAAGTAAGGAAGAGTGTCCACCTGTGGTGAGTGTTACAGAGGGTGTAACGGGAGAGTGTGCGCGAGAAAGGTGTGTGACGGACAGGTGCATGGGGAAAGAGTGTGCTGTCAAGAGTAAGGGTGAGTGCGTTGTCACGAGTGGAGGTGAAAGTAGTGAGAGTGACATGGAGCGTGAGTTAGTTGTGACAGGTGAGCGAGGATGTACACCTGGGATGGAAGGATGCACACCTGGAATGGTAGAGCGTGAGTGGGAATGCACGCTGGAGTTGGTGGTGAGGCACGTGGATGGGTGTGCGAATGAGGGCACACCTGTGATTGTCACAGAGGAGGTGACCGAGGAGGGGGCGCGAAGCGGTGTATTGGTGAGGTGTGCGAGCAACGAATGTGTGCCACAGTGTTCGGTGGTCAGGTGTGTGACCAAGGCTGTGAGTGGAATGAGGGTACCTGGGTGTGTAAGGAAAGGTACGAGGAGCATGGGCACAGCTGGATGTGTGAGCAAGGAACGGGCTGCGGGGTGTAGGCGTCCAGGTGAAGCATCGACGTTACACGGGTTAGAGGTTAGAGCGACTTTTAGCCGAAGCAGGCCCTCGGTGCGTGCCGGGCCTCGCTTTGAACGGCCGCGTCCGTGCTCCACTAGGCGGAGCGGGCAGCTGGATAGAAAGGGTCGTCATGGCGACCACTTTTTGGTGAGACGTGCCGGCAGGTCGAGAGCGGGACATTGGATGGCTCCGTGCCGAGAAGGTGCGTGGGATCTCGGGCCGGGTAAACCTCCTTCCCTGCACCGAATGCGGGACGCACCCAGCCGCTGGCACAGAACAACCAGCATTCATGGCTTGGCTTTACGAAGCCGGGCTTTGGACAGGAATTGGCGCACCGAGAGGTATTAGTGAGTCGACTGGGTGATGAGGTTAGTGTTTTGGACCCAAAATTAGAGAAAAACAAAATTTGATGATTGGCAAGGGATTGGCAGTAGTGATTGGCAGATGATGGGTAGTGATTGGCAAATTTTTGATTTGTTGAAATTTGATGTGCAAAATTGGTAGTGAGAGACCCCCGATGTGGTGGGATGGCATCCCTGCCACCCTTCCCATGGGGGGGGCAAATGCGCAATAGCTTATGGGGTGTATGGCAGTGAAAACTAGCCCGGGTGGGTTAGGATATGGTGTGTAGGGATCTAGCGAGGATTGACATTAGGTGACGTTAAGTTTAGTTAGTGACTGATACCTGTAGTAGGGACGCAGGTAGTTTAGTGTG
This sequence comes from Myxine glutinosa, assembly GCF_964187855.1. Lineage (NCBI taxonomy): Eukaryota > Metazoa > Chordata > Myxini > Myxiniformes > Myxinidae > Myxine > Myxine glutinosa. The sequence continues at coordinate 24,081,727 of NC_136270.1, read as the reverse complement.
GATGATAATGACGTGGGAGCGCAATAGTTTAAAGGGACGACTGGGAAGCGCAAGTTTCAGAAGGGAGTAGTTAGCTGAGATGATGCCGTGTGTGTGAGGATTGTACAGGTGTGATTGCACAGGTGTGCAACTGGACAGGTGTGTGGAGCAGTGTATGAGTAGTGAGTGTGTGGATCAGCGCGAATGCGCTTGGGGAGAGAAGGGTGCAGGTGGCACCAGGTGTGAGAGCACAGGTGTGCAAGTACAGGTGTGTGGAGAGAGTTGGAGTAAGTGGTACGGAGTGGTGTGCATGGTGCGAAGGTGTGAATGGGGGAAGAGTGGACCCCCATCACGGATACCCGGGGCGGGTAGTGTAAGTGTTAGGTAGAGGGTGCAGGTAAATTGTGGTTGGATATTGGCATTTGTGGTGCGGTTGCAGAATGGTGTTGTGAATGGGTGCATTAGTGTTGTGGAAATGGCTGGGCGTGTAGCCTGTTAGTGTGTGTAGTTGGTTGGGCACTCCACCACTGTGAGGATGTCGGCCAGGTGAGGCCGCAGGTGGGCTCTGGGAGCCGGTAGTTGTGAGTGGGTGCCTGAGGATCCCGGGTGTGGATCGGGTAGCCCAGTGCCAGAGAGGGCACCGAGTGGGGAGAGCGCCAGAGGGCCTGCCCCAGTTAGTTAGGTTAGGGTGAGGAGCTAGGTAAGCTCGGGTGGCAACTGCAGTGGTGGAGGTGTGCAGGTGGGTAGACCCACTGGGAGAGGTACACGTCGCAGCCCAGAAATTGTACGCGGGCACCGGGAGATGAATCGGGGGAGTGAGACCCCAAATTGAAGAGCACCACAGTTTGGCCAATGGGAATTGGTTTTTAGAACCCATAGTGTAAGAGGGCCAATGGTTTGGCCGGAGAAAGACCCCGGGTAGTGTAAAGTTGTTAAAGTCATTTAGGAGATAGTTAGGATTGATGAACCTGTCGCACCATACGCAGCCACTTACCTGTGGTGATGATGATGACTCCACACCTGTGTTTTCTTTGTTTTGTTGCAGGAGATGAATCGCTGTGTGGATTTGTGAGACGCATCACGACGTGGATGAGACATTGGGGTGATTCCATCTCTCCCTCCCTAGGAGGGACTGATGATGAATTGGTAATGGCAAATTTTGATGTTGAGTTGAAAATGGCAAATTTTGATGAGAGTTGAAAATGGCAAATTTGATTGGTTAGGAGGGAGAGAAGACGAATTTGGTTTATGGGAGGAACGGGGAAGACAGTAGGGATGTTTGTTGATTTGTAAAGTAGATGTTTATGGGTAGTGTTGTGTTGTGTGGATACAGTAAGGGGTAAGGGAGGGGCCATGTAGGTTACCTGGTGGGGGGGGGGGGGGCGTACGATAGGAACGTACCTGTCTCACCTGGTTCCCATGTGCCCCCAGTGTGCATCACCTTACATTGCGTGCACTTTTGCGCCCTTACCACCTTACTCACTTGTCTGCTTCTTTTGTCTCCCACCTCCGAGGATCTGGCTTTGGGGTAGAGAGAGAGGAGAGAGAGGTGCTGGCTGCGCAGTTGTGGGCCTGCACTTTCGCTGTTCGCTGCCTGGATCGGTACACCATATGGACCGCAATGTTTGTGGCCACCCACAATGGACCGCAGTTCGTTTGCGGCCAAGCACCACCCGGGGATGGACCTATGGGTCAACGTGGCACCTATGCCATAAAGGTGAACCACTGTTAATTAACACCACTGAAGGCCACACGAAGAGCAAGAGACACCTGCAGGGTTAGGGGTTGTCGAGTTTATTTTTATTCCAATGAACAATGGTGACTGCACCGATTGGCGGTGGGGTGGTGCTTTTGATGCTGGGACAGGGTGCTCTGCACGTTATTAAAGGCCGTCGGCCACAGAGCACTCGTGGGTTGGTGTATCGATGTTGGCAAGCGCGCTCTCTCTATGCATAACATCTGCATGTGTTCCTCCAAAAACAGGTCCTGGATCGTAGTGTAGATATCAGCGTAATCTTGTAAATAATGCTCCCTACCGGCTGTATGTGTAGTTTGAGAATTCTTTCCGGATTCGGTTATCCTGTGGGTGTGTTTCTGTGAGGAGAAGGGTGCAACGTCGCAGGGGGACATATTTACTCATTTGTGAATATCTGTAAAACTGTCGCACTCAGGGTAGAGTTAATAGTAGAGGGAACTACATTGCGTGCCACACTAAAGTAGGTAAAAATTTATCGGGTCGGGACGCCCCGAGGGTAGAGAAGGGAGCAATGTTGCGAATATGGAATTTGGCCTCCATATCCGCTTGTAAATATTCCCCTATTTTCTCCAATACTCCCCAACTTTCCCCAATCCCCCATTCCCTAGTCCCATTGCATGTAAATAACAATCAGTAGAGCCGACCTTCCCCTTATTCCCCCATTAAATGTCGTGCCCAGGTCCACCGCACCACACGTAGACAACTTTCGGACATCTTCCTAGTTATTCTTAATCTATGTCAGTTAAGGCCTCGTTTCCATTAATTATGACTCTTCGTTGCACCAGAATGTGATTATATGGCATCAGTAGTGAGTTTAGGACCTTTCCCATACCTCCTTCCATCTTCTTCCCCAACAACTACAACAACAATTACAACTACAACTACGACTACAACAACAGAGGGGCGGGGAGTGTGCGTCCTCACACCGGCTCGGTTACCCGCCATGACCATGCGCTCCACGGCGTTACCCCGAAGGGGCTGGCTGTCAGCTCCTCGTCAGGGGCGGAGCCAGTAACCCCCCCACGCACCCAATGAGAAGCAACGTGCCGATTCCATCTGGGGCGGAGCTAACGAGCCGAGGGCGTGTCACTCCCCGCCGGATATACGCGGCCCCGCGCCGGACGTGACGTGAGATGCGCCTGAACTACGGAGAGCAGAGGAAGCCACCGCCACCCCCAGCGCGACGATACCTCCCCGCATCTTTGGACCGGACCGAACCGGGTCGATTCTGCCCTGAGCCCAGGTGCACCTGGAGCCATCGCTACCCGCCTGTCCTTTGCATCAATCCCCGTGTGAGTCAGCCGTTGTCCCGTTTACCTGTCGTCTGTTGGGAATAATATAAGATTGTGTCTAAGTGCTTGTCTTTCTATGCTGTCCCTCTTGTAGTTGTAATCTAACCTTCCGCCTTAATATAACCTCCTCCGGAGGTCTTGAGAACTGAACCCCTGGTGTCGTATTGTGTTATTGTAATCCAGCCGGGTGTCTTCTTTTTCTTATTGAGCCAGCATCGCGCGACTAGTCAACGTTCGGGCACAATCGGGTAACTTGTGCAGACGTGGTCATACCATAAAACCGCTCGGTAAATAACATCCAAGCCACGTCTGTAACAATACATTTTATGAAACGGGGAAACCTAATACACACTTTGGTGGTTTTAAAATGACAGAATATGTCTTTATTAGAAAAAAAAAAAAGAAGAACATTGGAGACTACGCTGCTAACAAAATACACCGCTCTAACGCATAACCACGAGTTTAAACTACATTTACAACAAATATGAAAACTATTTTCATATCACAATGTTAAATATAGAATATATAGAAGATAACGTTAAAAAAATGAGCCCTGTCTTCCAATGGTAAACAATCCTTCAAAAAATTCCTGGATCCGGAATAATATGCTGAGCTTCACCAAAAACGAATCAATTCTTCCTTATCCCAAGGGCAATCATCCCACCAACTTTCATCCAAATCCATTCAGAACTTTTCCAAATATCTTGTTCACAAACACGAACACACACCTGCACACACACACACACACACACACACACACACACACACACACACACACACACCTGCACACACACACACACACACACACACACACACACACACACACACACACACACACACACACGATCGAATGCATTACTCCCTGGCGGGAGTAATTACCCTATAGAACCATTTAGAAGCCATTCGAATTGCCCTTTAGAATTACCCTTTAAACCCTTTTAAAGTTACCCTTGGGAACCCTTGATAATTACCCAAGAGAATTGCTTTTTAGAATTACCCTTTAGAAGCCATAATATAATTACCCTTCAGAATTACTCTTCAGAATTACCGTTGGAACCCCTTACAATTATTACCCTTTAGAATCACCCTTCAGAATTACCTTTTAAAATTACCCATTATAACCCATACACCATTAAAATTACCCTTTAGAACCCATAAACAATTATAATTACCCTTGAGAACCCATAACCCATTATAATTACCCTTTGGAACCCATAACGCATTATAATTACCCTTGGAACCCATAGCCCATTATGATTACCCTTCAGAACCCATAAACCATTAAAATTACACTTTAGAACCCATAGACCATTATAATTACCCTTTAGAACCCATAAGCCATTATAATTACCCTTCAGAAGCCTTTATAATTCAACACTGTTACTAAAAGGTTCTTCTACTTCATGTTTCTGACAACATCGTGAAATATTAGAATTGGTTTCACCGCTTAAAAACGATGGCTTTTGAAGAGAGGGAGGAGTTTAGGGTTGGCGAGCGCCAGGTGCACCCCCGTGGGGATTAATAAGGGTGTGCAACAGATACACCGCTGAGGGGTTATGGGATGACGTGCGCCGGGTGCTCCCCCCCCCCCCCCCCCCCCTGGATCCGCCCATGCCTTTTCGACTCCAAATCGGAAACAGACAGAGAGGAGAATGTACCATGTGATGAGGAAGCAGAAAAACAGAGTTAAACTGCCGTGTCCATTCGGAGCCAGCATCTAATTTGACAGCAGAGCGAGATGGCAGAACAGACACCTCCAATGGCATATATATCGTGCCGTGCAACGTTCAGCGCCGCTCACCGCTTACACAGGTAGACGTTGCTGGGGGTTTTTTTTAAAATAATGTTGATGCTGATGCTGCTGCATACACAAGTAGGCACAGCTAGTGGGTTCTATATGGGATTCTATATGGGATCGCTGCGAACACAAGTGGACGTGGACACAGCCAAGGAGGATGCATTGCTTACACAGGTTGGCGCAATTAGGTGGGTGGACTGCATACACAAGTGGGCACAGCTCGGGGGGATGGGGGGGGGGGGGGGGGTCCATTGCTTGCGCAAGTGGACATAGCTACATCTAGATCAAGGTGGGACACGCTGCTCCTGCGCCTTGCCAGTCTTTCGAACCTTATTCCACTCTCTTTCACTTACGAACGCTCTTTTAAGGCAACTACGGCTCATAGTCAACCTCAGCTTAATTATTTTATCTCTCACATCGACCATGTTTATTTAAACAGCAGTAGAGGTTCGCCTTCCCCCACACTAACTCCTCGATCGCCCCTATCTTCTATTGAAACGTATTTGTTTTATGTTCCAATGGTTCTCTTATAGAATGCAATGTATCGGCACACAATGTAACGGAATGCATCACACAATGACCTACTCCTTTTACTGTGGAATCTTTACCTTCCAGTGTAAGTGCTCATACATAGGATAGCCTGCTTAACGTTCCCTCAGATGGCCAGGTAACAGGTCTGGAAAGGAATGGAGGGTGATTGCCTCATTCAGCATTCAAGGAAGAGGTGGGGAGCCAAGGTGATGATGAAAATGACGTTACATCTTACACAATATGTAGATTGCAGTAAACCCATATGTAAACTCTACGTATACTAAATGGGGAAAGAAGAGGTGATAACATAGGAGAAAAGGAGAGGATAAGGGACCATCTCTTACGAACACAAGTGTGGTGGGACATTTGACCTAAATTCCTCAATTGTTATCCATGCCACCGAAGGTGGGCAGAGGAATTATGTTTCACTCCTGTCTGTCTGTGATCAGGATATCTCAAAAAGTTATGGATGCATTCGGACAAAACAAGGTGAGCAGATGAGAGCGTCACAGGACAAAGGAAGAGTAGAGAGAGGGGGGAAACACCAACAGCAGAGTTAAAGGCAAAGATAGAGGGAGACTTGGACAAACTACAATGGCTGTTGGGAGGAATGTGGGACAGGAGAGGATGCATGGGGTGGACAAGATGGATACAGAAGGAAACTCTCAGGAGGAAAAACTGGAAATTTGGACGAAAGACGGATTGGGGTGGGCGCATCAGACTTACCGAGGGTAGAAAATATCATGGTTTTGGATTGGGGATGATCTGAGATGGTGGTGAGCAGTTCTTTTGAAGACTTGGATGGAAGAATGAGATTGGAGTGAATGTGGAGGTTGGTTTGACAGGTGGGTAAAAAGAGGAATAAATGAGTGGAAGTGAGCAGTGATTCTGGATTTTGGGAGTTTCACCAGAAGGAAGTTTATGTTGGACTGTGTGTGCCCTGCATAAACCTGGGAGCGGGACAAAGCGCCGAAAGAGCAGACAGGGTGCAAGACCAGAAAGGAGGCAGTAGAAGACAGAGAGACCACTGACCTGTCTGCGATGATGAAGGGATTGGCTCAGAGACTCAGCTTCACTGTGGGAGATTCCAATAGTCATGAAGGCCTTTCTTTCTATTGCATCAAGCTGAGCAAGATGAGAGTCAAGGCAGCAAGACCAGAGGGGAGAGCAGTATTCCACCAAGCTGAAGATGAAGGCATTGTAGGTGGATATAGGAGTTCATGTGTGCCAAGGAAGGACATTCCACGATGGAGGATGCCCAGTCGGCGGCTGGGTTTGAAAGCAAACTTTTAAAATGTGGTTTGCTTAAGAAAGATCATGGCTGATAGTTAGATCCAGGAGTTTGAATGACTGAACTTAATCAAGAGGAAAAGAAAGTAGATATGAGGGTGTGCCAGATGGTCCCTTTGGAGAGAGAGTCAGAGTATGAGAATTTTTAGGATTGAAATACATATTCCAAGTCTTTGACGAGCTTGCTTTTGTTTAAGGTCTCAAGAGAGGGAAGAGGGTGCACTGTGCAGCCTGCCTGTCTAAAGGATGAGCAATGTCACGGCAAGGTGGAGTCATCAGCAAATAGATAAAGGGGATTTTCCAGAGACATGTGGGCTTCCAACATTATGGACTTTGCTTTGTGCATGGGGGCATTGTCATACTGAAACAGGAAAGGGCCTTCCCCAAACTGTTGCCACAACGTTGGAAGCACACAATTGTCTGGAATGTCATTGTATGCTGTAGCGTTAAGATTTCCCTTCACTGGAACTAAGGGGCCTAGCCCGAAACATGAAAAACAGCCCCAGACCATTATTCCTCCTCCACCAAACTTTACAGTTGGCACTATGCATCCGGGCAGGTATCATTCTCCTGGCATCCGCCAAACCCAGATGCGTCTGTCAGACTGCCAGATGGTGAAGCATGATTCATCACTCCAGAGAACGCATTTCCACTGCTCCAGAATCAAATGGTGGTGAGCTTCACACCACTCCAGCCGACGCTTGGCCTTGCGCATGGTGATTTTAGGCTTGTGTGCGGCTGCTCGGCTGTGGAAATCCATTTCATGAAGCTTCTGTCAAACAGTTGTTGTGCTGACTTTGCTTCCGGAGGCAGTTTAGAACTCGGTAGTGAGTGTTGCAACCGAGGACAAACAATTTTATGTGGTATTGCGCTTCAGCACTCGGCAGTCACGTTCTGTGTGCTTGTGTGGCCTACCACTCTGCGGCTGAGCTGTTGTTGCTCCGAGACGTTTCCACTTCACAATAACAGCACTTACAGTTGACCGGGGCAGCTCTAGCAGGGCAGAAATTTGACTAACTGACTTGTTGGAAAGGTGGCATCCTATGACCATGCCACGTTGAAAGTCACTGAGCTCTTCAGTACGACCCATTCTCCTGCCAATGTTTGTCAATGGAGATTGCATGGGTGTGTGCTTGATTATATTGTCACATCCGTGGCCGATGAAAACCAGCCTTGGACAGATAGCCGAACAGTTAACTCCGAGGCGTACAAGCCGAGTTATTGGCGGTTCCTTTTTATGGCATGCGCGAGACCAAAAATCATGAGGTCCTTACCTGGGGACGAGCTGCACACAGGGGTTAACTGATCCCCACAAACACAGAGACGACAAGACGAAGGAAATGCAACAAATAATGAATTTATTAAGAATAATTGCAAACCAAATAAAATGAATGTGAGGTTAAGAAAAAACTGTAATTCCTAATCTGAGACGTCTATACTCGGACACGAAAACAGACAGGGGAATGATTAAAAAAAAAAAAAAAAAAAATCCCCCCTTTTATTTGGCACTCAGCTCTGGTCTCAAAGAGCACTTTAGTGGGGTCAGTCGACGAGAAGACCGCGTGTCGAAGCGCCTGAATAATGGTGCCAGTCAAGCGCGCCAGCACACCAAGCCATGCAGCAGGCAGCCAAACGTCCCCCCACTCGATCTCCGCCCAGCCAGCACAACCCGGTTCTTAGCTGCTTCAAAGAGCACCGAGTCAAAACAACACCCCTGGCTCCAAAGCTGCAAGGGTTTCTGGGCCCCGAACAGTTCTCCTCAAGTGCAGATGGGAAAATGCGACCATCCGCCATGAAGCCAGCACCAGAGAGAGAGATAAATTCTGTGACCGCCCGATCCAATCGCCAGAACCAGAGAGATAAATACTGCGACCGCCCGATCCGATCGCCAGAATCAGAGAGAGCGAGAGGGGTGGACGCACCCTCATTTTTCCCTTGCTGACATCACACTCCACCAATCCTAACATCCCATAACATCATCCTATCTCCACAACCAATCATCCCCTTCGGGCGGGGCCTCACGGCCTGCTTGACGCCCAATGACGTAGCTCGGGGCGTCGCATTTCAGTTACGATCCTTCAAGGTGGAGTCCAGCCGTCTTTCTGGAATGTTCGGCTGGACGGGATTTACTTGCCGATCGTAATGTCCGGTTACTGTCAGCAATTATCGCTGTTGTTGTAATTGTTGTTGTAATGGCGGCCCTTTTTAGATGAAATAAAAACGTAAGGAAAAATCACAGGGGGAAATTACACATTGGGGAAATTAACCTTATAGACCTACCTAATTAGCATAGCTCCCTCCACGCCTCGTATGGAGACACAAACACTACATGACCAAAAGTATGCGGAAACCCCTTCTAATTAGTGGATTCGGCTGTTTCAGCCACACCTATTGCTGACAGGTATATATAATCAAGCGCACAGCAATGCAATCTCCATAGACAAACATTGGCAGTAGAATGGGCCGAACTGAAGAGCTCAGTGACTTTCGACGTGGCACCGTCATTGGATGCCACCTTTCCAACAAGTCAGTTCGTCAAATTTCTGCCCTGCTAGAGCTGCCCTGGTCAACTGTAAGTGCTGTTATTGTGAAGTGGAAATGTCTAGGAGCAACAACAGACTCAGCTGCAACGTGTTAGGCCATACAAGCTCACAGAACGGGACCGATGAGTGCTGAAACTCGTAAAAATCGTCTGTCCTCTGTTGCAACAATCACTACCGAGTTCCAGACTGCCTCTGGGAGCAACGTTAGCATAACTACTGTTCATCAGGAGCTTCATGAAATGGGTTTCCATGGCTGAGCAGCCGCACACAAGCCTAAGATGACCATGCGCAATGCCAAGCGTCAGCTGTAGTGGTGTAAAGCTCACCACCATTGGACTCTGGAGCAGTGGAAACGCGTTCTCTGGAGTGATGAATCACGCTTCACCACCTGGCAGTCTGACGGACAGGTCTGGGTGTGGAGGATGCCAGGAGAACGCTTCCTGTCCAAATTCATAGTGCCAACTGTAAAGTTTGGTGGAGGAGGAATAATGGCTTAGGGCTGTTTTTCATGGTTCGAGCTTGGCCCTTTAGTTCCAGTGAAGGGAAATCTTAACACCACTGCGACAGCATACATTGACATTCTAGATGATTGTGTGCTTCCAACTTTGTGGCAACAGTTTGGGGAAGGCCCTCTCCTGTTTCAGCATGACAATGGCCCCGTGCACGAAGCAAGGTCCATACAAAAATGGTTTGTCGAGATTGGTGTGGAAGAACTTGACTGGCCTGCACAGAACCCTGACATCAACCCCATTGAACACCTTTGGGATGAATTGGAACGCCGACTGTGAGCCAGGCCTAATTGCCCAACATCAGTGCCTGACCTCACTAATGCTCTTGTGGCTGAATGGAAACAAATCCCTGCAGCAATGTTCCAACATCGAGTGGATAGCCTTCCCAGAAGAGGGGAGGCTGTTATAGCAGCAAATGGGGGGGACCAACTCCATATTAATGCCCATGATTTTGGAATGGGATGTGGTGATGTTTGGGTGTCCATATCATTTTGGTCATGTAGTGTATACGATCTTATTCTCTACATATTCCCTACTTATGTACATCGAGGGTTCTTAATCTTCATGTCACACAGTCCATGCTAAACTATACATTCCTATCTCCACTACGGTATTTCATCCCTACCCCCAGGAACGTAACAATACATACCAGTCAGCAATGGGTGTGGCTGAAACAGTCGAGTCCACGAATTAGAAGGGGGGTCCTCATACTTTTGGCCATGTAGTGTATGTCCAGAGAGACAGCCCTGATCTTGTGTCTGACATTGAGGGACTCCATCCATTGTTGGGTGAGTCGAAGAAACATGTCCAAGGTGAAGCGACCTGGTCTGAAATAACCATATTGATGATCTGAGATGAGGCTGTTGGAGAAAGGCAAGGATTTCCTCTCAACCGCGATAAAGGATTCCATGACCTTGCTGATTATTGGAAGTAAACTGATAGGTCTAGAGTTAAGGTGATCAGTTTCTGCACCTTTTTATGGAATGCAGTGATGTGGATGGATTTCCAAGCAGTTGGAAGATGACATAAGGCATATGATAGGGTGCAAAGGGCAAAGAGAGGATGTGCTAGAGCAGCAGAGCATGTTTTTAGGACCTGTGAGTTGATCCCATCCGGTCCAGTAGCAGATTCAGAGTCGAGAGTTGAAATAACCATCTCCACCTTTTTAGGTGCAAAAGACACAGAGTCCAGGAGCGGTTGGATATGTCAGGAAAGGATAGGTACTGAGAGAGGGTTTGTGGACACGATATTTGAAAGCAAACACAGAATTGAGGCATTCGGCCTTCTGATGAGTGGAGTCGGCTGTGGTGCCATTTTAAGAGAGGGAAGAGAAGGAAGGGGAGCATTCACCAGAGACCAACCTAACAAGGTTCTATCAGGTTTTAGAGGAGGGATAAAGTTTGAAAAATTCTTTCTTAAGGTTGGTCAGATGTTTTCTGGTTCTCCTGAGAGTAGCCACACACATTTTATGGACGTTTTGAAATGCACTGAGATTGCCCTCGGTTGGATTTACCTTCCAGGAAGAGAAGCCAAGTTGTTTCAGAGCAGCTTCCTCACCACAAGATTCAGTGTACCATGGACAGAAAGAAGGGTGGGATAATTGAAGACGAGATGGGCTGAATCTGTGCATGAGAGAGAGCAGGTTTCTGTGGAAGAATTCCCTGGCTGAGTTGACATCAGGGGCAGTAGATATGGGAGACCAGTCATGAAGAGAGATGGCTGCTTGCAGTCACTGCCAATCTGCCTGAGTGAACTGGCAGATTCACCGGTGTTGAGGCAGCTCTCAGAAAAAATGCCACAGATGTTGACTTTCACAAGCACATGATCAGATGAACCAATTGGAGCAGAGGAAGTGCAGGAGACATTTACAGGAAAGTTAGTCCTCACCAAGTCCAGAAGGGAGGATTTGCCATTGCGAGAAATCTGGGTTTGAAAGTTCACAGGTTGAGTCAGTCCCATGGAGTCACAGAAGTCCCTTGCTGAAGTGCCTTATGGCTGGCGAGAGGTACCAACACCCAGCCAAGTTGCATGGTGACAATTGAAATCTCCACATGTGAGGAAGAGAGAGTAGTAATGAGTGGTTAAAGGTATGTCCATGTTGTCTGAGAGAGATGTAGATGGAGTTGTCACTGTTCAGAGGACGTTACAACACACCTACGAACAGGTGGGAGCAGAGGGGAAGTCGCAGCCAGAGGTACTTCTGGGGTTGGGAGGTACAGTATAAGATCAGTACAAGGGCAGTAAGAAGTTGAGTTATTGATGTAAAGAGCAAATCTGCCGCTGGGGCGTGGTTCAGGCCTATCAAATTGGAGGAGACAATAACCGCGGAGAGACACTAAGGAGTCAGGGGCATCCTGTAGTAGGAAAGATGCTGTTAAACAGATGTTGTTTGGTTTATCAGCAGCGGCTTAGATTGAGAAATCTGTCAGGTTAGAGTGGAAACTTCGGATGTTTGAGGTTCACACAGTTGAGGTTCACACACGGGACCATTACTGAGAAAAAGGCACATGACAGCATGCCTGGAGTTTGCAAAAAGGCATGTGAAAGACTGAGAGCATGAGGCAAAATATTATGTGGTCTGATGAGATGAAAATTGAACTCTTTTGCCTGAATGCAAAGTGCTACGTCTGGGGAAAACCGAGCACAGCTCTTCACCCATCTAACACAATACCTACTATGAAGCATGGTGGTGGCAGCATCATGCTATGGGGATGCTTTTCAGCAGCTGGGACTGGAAGACTTGTAAGGATAGAGGGAACAATGAATGGAGCCAAATACAGGCAAATCCTTGAGGAGAAACTGCTTCAAAATGCAAAAGACCAGAGACTGTGGCGAAGATTTACGTTCCAACAGGACAATGGCCCCAAGCATACAGCCAAAGCAACACTGGAATGGCTTCAAAACAAGAATGTGAAAGTCCTTCAGTGGCCCAGCCAAAGCCGAGACTTGAATCCCATTGAGAATCTGTGGAAAGACTTGAAGATTGCTGTTCACCGATGCTCCCCATACAACTTGACAGAGCTTGAGCAAATCTGCAAGGAAGAATGGGAAAAACTCCCCAAATCCAGATGTGCAAATCTGATGCAGACATACCCAAGAAGACTCGAAGCTGTAATCATTGCCAAAGGTGGTTCTACGTAGTATTGACTCAGGCGGTTGAATACTTATATAAATAAGATATTTCTGTATGTCATTTTTAATTGTTTTGTAAAAATCTCGATAACAAAATTCCACTTTGACATATGTGTATATCAGTGACAAAACATCTCAATTCGATCCATTTTAAATTTAGGCTGTAACACAACAAAACGTGAAAAGTCAAGGGGTGTGAATACTTTCTGAAGGCACTGTATATATATGGCAGCGAGACAAGAGAAGTTTACCTCATTTGCATATCCCAATAAGTCCCTACTTTAAATTCGTCTTTGCCAGAATCAAAGTGATGAAAGTTGTGAATCTGTTGATTGAAATTCCAAGAGATGAGTACAATGCAAGCATGTCCTTGGTTGGATTGCTAGAACACGAATAACTTGGTCCAGAGATTTGGAGGCTGCTCACGGTATGATTTGCAAGTGTAAATAAAGTATCATAGATGAAATGTGACCGAGACTTCACAGTTCATTTCCCAGCCCATGATGTTATATTGTTCGTTCCTCTGTCTGGGTGCATAATTGTTGGTTAATATTTTTGTTTGTGTTTTAGTCCGAAACTGTCAGCTGCCGAAAATCTTGAAGTCTACAGCAAATGCAACAATCCCAACGGGCACGGACACAATTATACAGGTTCGTTTTACAAAGCATTGATTATGTTATAGTTAATGACATCGTTTTCATAAAGCTCGAGTCAGATAAATTGGTAGTTATGTTGTCATGTCAAGTTTCATTAAAATCGTGTTGTTCCAATAACTAATTTTTTTTTTTCATTTTCTTCAGTCGAGATAAGCGCATATGGCAAGGTGAGCTGATCTTGGCATCATCACCAGGAAGCCATATGGTAGCATCTGCAGGAAGACTACCACGTTAATTAAACACGTGTTATGACAGACAGTAATGAGAGTATAACAAGGAGCAAGTGAAATCGACAATTTCTTTCCATAAAATATTTAAAATTTCGTTCCTAATTCCCACATCTTCATCATATCAAGACAAATTTAAATACCATGTGCTTTTTGATTAATGTCAAGATGTGACGTCTATGTTGTCATTTTGTGCTCCACACAATTATGCACTGTGTGAGAATTCAGGAATTGTATTGATGTGCCATGAATGCAGATTCACCCAATCACGGGAATGGTGGTCAACCTGAAGGACGTCAAGAAGTATATTGAGGTCAGTGCATTATACTAACTAGAAACGGTACCCGCCCTATGGGCGGGGCTTCAATTGGGAGGCCCAAATGAAAAGGAAAAATATCAGAAATTGAAGGCTTTTTTTTATTTTAAACGATTTATATAAACATCCGTTAAATCATATCACACACAAATCATCAAAATCTAAACAGTATTTGTAGAATTTCAATAAAAGCCACATCACTGTTCATATCGGTAAATATTATTCCGTCGTGTTTCAAATTTGGGCAAATTTGGGCTCTCCAATATTCGATGTGTTCACGGTTTGAATTACATAACGTAATGTTTGTGACAATGTTTTCATTGTGACAATGTTGTGACGATGTTGTGACGATGTTGGTGTTCACGGTAGTGTTTGATGTGACGGTGTGAACGTAATTTCGTAATGTTTTTCGTTTTTATTTTCGTAATCGTCTAATGAACGTTTAATGTTTAATGAACGTTTAATGAGCATAAGAATGAGTGTAATGATCATTAAATGAATGAATGAATGTAATGAATAATTCGATGTGAAGCGAAAGACGCCTCAGAGCTGTCACATTCACAATCGCTATGTCGTATGTACTCCCCATACGTGTTTCCTTCATTGTAAAAACTACCAAGTCAACAGTTAAAAGGATTTTGAGCCGATAGGTGTTACGGCATTGGCAAGGACGATGGAGACAGCGATCTGTTAGCGTATACACCACCCAAATATCTATGTGGAATTCTCTCATGTAGAGATTAAACTCACATCGTTTGAACTTTGGCTGAGGTCATTATTTACTTTTAATGATGTTTATATACGAATCAAAAAGAAGATAATTGGTTTTGGGTCGTCCTTTCCGCATATCTCATGGGATTGTGAGTTGGAGAGACGACCATGATGGTGGGGAGGAGGTTGGCATTCTCTCAAGCAGGGATTCAACCCATGTCCTTATAAAAGGTCTTTGTAATATTTGTAAAAGGTCTTTCTAAAAGGTCTTTTTGTAAAATGTCTTTGTAAAAGGTCTTTGTAATCATGTCCTTATAAAAGGTATAAAAGAACCTAGGTCGGCAAACGAATCTTTCCAAACGAATCTCAAGGTCACCGAGTCCGATCGGTGCAGCCGTGCAGCGATCGGTGCAGCCGTTTGTGCGGCACCCGGGAAAATAACGTTATGCTGGAGTCCAAACCTGAAAATGCTGGAGGCCAAAGCTGAAATTGGAAAAACAATATACCCTATTTTACTCCAGGAGATCCCAGGATTACCCACCCAAAATATCGTTGCAATCGGTTCAGCCGTTTTTGCGGTACCTTCGAACAGACAGACAGACAGACAGACGGACAGACATTTGGTGAATTATCGGAAGATGTAGTTCAGGAAGTCCTTGTGGTTCCGTTTATCATGACCTCTTCGCAGAGACAAGGATATTTTTCTAAAGTCATTATGCACTGGGGCGATTTGACCTTGGGAATCTCATGCATTTTTTTGGTTAATATATATATTTGTTAATTTTATATTTTAAAAAATTGTATAAACATTTGTGAATGTAAAACTTATAAAGCCCGTGTTGGACCGGTTTTATTGATGTGTGAAAGCGAAACGTGGGCAATGCAGATCGATGATGTAAAAATAACTGAAAGAACAGAGATGAGAATAATATTATGGATGATTGGATTGTCTCTGAAAGAAAGAATTCTGAGCTAGGAAATCAGGAAAGGATTTTAAAAAATCAATACTAGTGAAGAAGAACCTTGGTCGGCAAGACTTGGATGTTTGGGTCTGCATTTAGGACATCCGCAAAGAAAAGACATGGATTGAAACCATCAAGAAAGATATGGAACATTTGGGTTGGCACAGCACTGATGTGTTGGATACATCCACATGGAGGAATGCTAACATTGGACCAAACCCCTGAAAAAATGTGAATATGGTCGTAAGTCGTCTGCTGTTGTTGTTGTTGTTGTTGTTGTTGTTGTTGTAAACACATTTGTGGACTACTCAACAGAAATACGCTGGTACAAACCCCAGGTATTTTCCAAACGAATCTCAATTGCATTGACAATAAAACCTGCATTTAGTCAGGTTCACTATGTCAATAAATTATATTTCGTTCAAAATCATGGTAGATTAGCAAACCTATACATTTTTGGAAAGGTTATAGCATAAGGAAACTAAAAATCAATGTTTACATTTGGAGAGATACCTGTATGGCGGCCATTTTGGATTTTCAAAATGGCCACTGTAAAATACATATTTTGTTCTATTTCTGCCTCTAATTACCCTAAAAACTTTTTAAAATATACTAAACCTATATTTTCAGGGACAAGGAATCCAATGAAAGTATCAAATTAGTGCTATGGGGAATGGTAAGACACGAATCAAAGGTTTTGAATTGCAAAATACTGTCTTTATATTCGCGATAAGTTGCATAATCAAATACATGTTATCATTTTGTACAGGCAGTTAATAACATCAAAATGTGTCACAATAATTCATATCACCAAACATACACAGGCAGTCAGCAAAATCATATATACACATGCAGTCAGTATAACTTCACATCTACACAGGCAGTCAATGGCATCAAACATACACGATTACAGAATATGCCATTTAGAGTTCATCATCACTGTCCTGTGTGTCGTATCCGACAATATAGTCCGCATCGTTTTCACAGTCCGTTCCACACAAGCAAAGGTCGGTCAAATTGATCGGCAAATCGAATTGGTCGAATGGTCGATCGAATCGAATTCGATGAATCGAATCGAATCAAATCGATCGAATGGTCGATCGAAGCGATTGGTCAAATGGTCGAATGGTCGAATTGGTCGAATGGAATTGGTCGATTGGTCGAATTGGTCGAATCGAATTGGTCGGAATTGGCAAATGTAAACATTGATTTTCTGATTTTCCATGTAATAATGTTTCCAAAAATGTATAGGTTTGCTAATCTACCATGATTTTGAACGAAAAAAACATAGTGAACCTGACTAATTGTAAGGTGGGCCGAAGCCTGGATTTCAGGAGTTTTTCCAGGTTGTGGTCACAGAAAGAGCAGGCATTGATCTTGGAGGAGTTGACAATGCAGAGGGAACTAGACTGGAGAAGCGGTAAAATTACAGAGCCATTGATCTATCCATTGTGTGAGAGTAACAGACTTTGTACTTTGACCTAATCATGGGAGATTCCAATAATGCTCAGAGCTTTAAATTCCACAGCTTGAGACAGATGAGGTGCTAATGTGCCAACCCCGAGGGGAGAGTCTATGGACAAGTCCATCGAGCTATGGACAAGTTCCTTGTAGCTTGTGAGTAGTTATGATTTTAAAGGAACTAGGGCATGCCCGTACTATATATATATGTAAAATTATATCCCCCCCCTCTATTTACATGAAATGGTTTGGTCCATTCGCAAAGCCAAAGCGAACGGCTTGCGAGTACGGTGACAATCCCCCCCCTCTATTTACATGAAATGGTTTGGTCCAAAGCGAACGGCTTGCGAGTACAGTGACAATCCCCCCCCCCCCCCCCCTCTATTTACATGAAATGGTTTGGTCCAAAGCGAACGGCTTGCGGAGTTTGGTAAAGAAATCGCCATAGCGTGCACAAACGCGCAGGAAAGCGAAAGAATCGCAAATTAGTTTTAATTAGTTTTAAAACATAGTTTAACGCCAACATAGCGGCAACATAGTTTGCCAACGTGAAATAAATGAATACGCTCTCAAATGTGCCGTCCGAGGCAGAGTCTGTTCGGCACGTTCGGCACACGTGATAGCTCGCTGCTCTCTGATTGGTTGAATCGTTTTTTGGACATAGCTCGGTAACTACTTGTCCGATTAATATGAAACCTTGAAAAGGCACATCCTCAGGTCCCCAGCAATATACCTGGCAAGTTTAAAGTATATCGGACCCGTGGTTGTCGAGAAACAGCGGTCACAGACAAACAAACACACAGAGATTACTGGAATTATAGATAGACTAGGGCATGCCCGTACTATATATATATCTAAAATTATATCCCCCCCCCCTCTATTTACATGAAATGGTTTGGTCCATTCGCAAAGCCAAAGCGAACGGCTTGCGAGTACGGTGACAATCCCCCCCCCTCTATTTACATGAAATGGTTTGGTCCAAAGCGAACGGCTTGCGAGTACGGTGACAACCCCCCCCCCCCTCTATTTACATGAAATGGTTTGGTCCAAAGCGAACGGCTTGCGGAGTTTGGTAAAGAAATCGCCATAGCGTGCACAAACGCGCAGGAAAGCGAAAGAATCGCAAATTAGTTTTAATTAGTTTTAAAACATAGTTTAACGCCAACATAGCGGCAACATAGTTTGCCAACGTGAAATAAATGAATACGCTCTCAAATGTGCCGTCCGAGGCAGAGTCTGTTCGCCACGTTCGGCACACGTGATAACTCGCTGCTCTCTGATTGGTTGAATCGTTTTTTGGACATAGCTCGGTAACTACTTGTCCGATTAATATGAAACCTTGAAAAGGCACATCCTCGGGTCCCCAGCAATATACCTGGCAAGTTTCAAGTATATCGGACCCGTGGTTGTCGAGAAACAGCGGTCACAGACATACAGACATACAGAGATTACTGGAATTATAGATAGATGACTTGAAACAATGGAGGATGCCCGGTTTGCGGCTATCTTTGGAAGCCATTTGTGTCATACGGTCATCTCAGGAGAGGTCACGGTTGATGGTGATACCTAGAAGTACAAGATATTGAACCTCTTCCATTGACTGACCATGTAAATAGATAGGTGGGTATGTTTGAGAGTCCATCTGGAGTGAAAGGGTGAGAATGCGAGATTTGCCTTGATTGAAAGACATGTTCCATTTATCAAACCAATATCTAGATCAGCAGAGAATGACACAGCTGCTGTCTACCTATCAGTCGGATTGGGTATGCTAAACGACAATCTGGAGTCACCTGTATAAATGATGAGGTTTTACAGAGTATTGGAGAGGTCATTTATGTAGATGAGGAATAACACTAGTCCCAAGACAGTGCAATTCAACCTTCACTGTGAGAGAATAGGAGAGGAGTTATGGGGACGGAATCCAAACTGATGGTCAGAGATCAGGGTGTTTCAAACCAAGGAGACTTGAAATGAGCAACAATGATGGATTCCATGACTTTGCTTCTAAATGGTAGTAAGCATACTTTTCTATAGTTGAAAGAATATGTTTTTGCACCTCTCTTGCAAATGGAAGTGATGTTTCCTGACTTCCAGGCAGACAGGTGACCGAAGGAGAACCCAATGTTTCTCATGATATATCTCTCACTCACCCAAATGGCCTTATGCAATGTTCGCGCATAACACCTTTATCCCCAGATGTGAGCCACTCTTACCCATTGTAATTATTCCCATGCAAACCTTGGTGTGACATTATTCATCATCTTTCTGTGTTCTGACATTCTTTCAGGAGGCGATCATGCAACCATTGGATCACAAGAACCTAGACAAGGATGTACCTTTTTTCAAAGATACCGTGAGGTCTGTATTGTCATTATCAGCCCCGTGTGATTATTTGAGATGCCAGGTGCTTTCACGGCACTTTATCTGGAAAGAAATGAATTTTTATATGGCATGACATCCGATACGTATGGTATTAAAACGTTCTCGGAATGAGGTACTTGCAGTTGTCCAAGAAATGCCAACTGTGTGTGTGTGTGTGTGTGTGTGTGTGTGTGTGTGTGTGTGTGTGTGTGTGTGTGTGTGTGTGTGTGTGTGTGTAAAAAGTTATATATATATATATATATTGTTACGGATCCCGGGGGTCGGCTCTCGCCTCATCAAGGTGGGGGGGGGGGGGGGGGGTTAATCCTCTTGTCTTTTTAGCTGGCCGTCCCGAGTCCTTAGAAGTTATAATGCTCCTTCCGGTCGGTATTAGCTAGGGTCATTGGTCAAAGTAGTCCCAAATACCTACTTACTAACCCGACCGTAAAGCAGGGAAATAACTCCAGCTCAAACCACGGATAAGATGGAAAATGCCGAGCGGTTAGCAATCCGCGATCCAAGCTGTTAACAATGAGACTAAACCCGATTATAGCGGTTCCTAATCGTGCCACAGGTACTCAATTGAGAAAAGACGAAAGCGAAGGGATTAAGACGAAACCAGAAAGAACAGGTGAATTTATTACAAACCAAAAAGAAGAGGAAAGGAAAGAATGCACAAGAAAGGAAGAAGAAGAAGCAGGACACAGGGCAGTCTTAAAAACAGTCTTAACTTAGGATCCCAGACAAACAGACACACTCACACGGGGATTGTAGCTGGTAGGGTGGAAGGTCCAGGTAGATGGTCCAGGCGATGGGGTCCAGGCTCCGGTCCACTCCAGTCCAGTGCGCGAAACCCGGCAGGCAGCTCTGCGTATCGTTGGAACGTGACTGGACCTTACATATAGCGGGGGGACTGGGATGCTTCGTACGTAATAACTGTACGTTCGCGCCAAACGCTCTCCCTCTCAAAGTTCTTTCAATGTGCGTGCCTCCAACAAGTCCGTACAAGTTCTTTGCAAATGTGCGCGCCTCCAACACCACAGAAGTCCTCCGAAAGAAGTCCCTCTGCGCGGTCCTCTCAAAGGGCTTTGCGTTCGCGCTTATATCATGCGAGCCAAGATCACTCCGCGCTTCATAAAGCCACGCCCGCTGGTGATATTCCCTCAGCCCTGGTTGGCTGGTGGGGGCTTACCGGCCACGCCTTTGATGGCTGGTTGACAGGCCACACCTTGCTCTTGGCGTTCCGCCCCCTTTTTCCTCGGGCCTGACCGCATGGTTAATGGCGGCTTGAACGAACGCTAAGGCGGCTCCTGCTGGCAGAGGCGCGTAATGGCGTCGCTGGGAGAGAGAGGTTGGCAAAATGGCCGGAATTGGATTGGGGACCTACTCTTATTTAATTGATGCAACGCAGATTCAACTATTGGAAACACGGCCTTATCTAAAACACATAATAATGAAACAACTAAAGTTATATGGTGGCCTACGTGTTGCTTGTGGACTAACTAGGGGTGCTACCTTTAACCTTTTAATATGGGATATTTAAAAGTAATTATTTACACAAGTGTGGGTTCTAAAACTGCAACAATATATATATATATATATATATATATATATATATATATATATATATATATATATATATATATTGTTGCGAATATGGAATTTGGCCTCCATATCCGCTTGTAAATATTCCCCTATTTTCTCCAATACTCCCCAACTTTCCCCAATCCCCCATTCCCTAGTCCCATTGCATGTAAATAACAATCAGTAGAGCCGACCTTCCCCTTATTCCCCCATTAAATGTCGTGCCCAGGTCCACCGCACCACACGTAGACCACTTTCGGACATCTTCCTAGTTATTCTTAATCTATGTCAGTTAAGGACTCGTTTCCATTAATTCTGACTCTTCGTTGCACCAGAATGTGATTATATGGCATCAGTAGTGAGTTTAGGACCTTTCCCATACCTCCTCCCATCTTCTTCCCCGTCTACAACAACAGAGGGGCACGGCGCTGCGCGGGGGGGAGTGTGCGTCCTCCCACCGGCTCGGTTCGCCGCCATCGACAATGCGCTCCAGACGATGCGCTCCAGACCATGCGCTCCACGGGGTTACCACGAAGGGGCTCCTTGTCAGCTCCTCGTCAAGGGCGGAGCCGGTAACCCCCCCGCATGCACCCAATGGGAAGCAACGTGCCGATTCCACGAGGCGGAGCTAACGAGCCGAGGGCGTGTCACTCCCCGCCGGATATACGCGGCCCCGCGCCGGATGTGACGTGAGATGCGCCCCCAGCTGGAGAAAGAAGGACCTGCGAGCGCTGAAACAGATGCGCCTGAGTTTGGAGAGGCCTGAGAAAGAACGTCACCTCTGAGCGCTGCGACGAGACCTCCCCGCATCTCTGGACCGAACCGTGTACCCTGCTTTGAGCCAAGAGTGCACCTTGAGCCATCGATACCCGCTTTCCTGCCATCAACCCCCGTGTGAGTCAGCCGTTGTCCCGTTTGTCTGTCGTCTGTCCGGGAATAATATAAGATTGTGTCTAAGTGCTTGTCTTTCTATGTTGTACCTCTCGTCCCTGTAATCTGACCTTCCGCACGAATATAATCTCCTCCGGAGGTCTTGAGAACCGTATCCCTGGTGTCGTCATTTTATAACCCAGCCGGGTGTCTTCTTTTTCTTATTGAGCCAGCGTAACGCGACTTCGTCAACGTCGAGTATAGTCGGGTAATTTGTGCGGACACGACGGCCATTCCGCTCGGCCCACTTTAACATCAAAGTCGTGTCTGTAACAATTGGTTGTCAGGAGTTGGATTCGAACCTGGGACTAAATTTATTTAGCCCAAATTTTGGAACACCAATTGTACTATTAGAGTAACAATTGGTGTCGAGGAGTGAGATTCGGACCCGGGACTAAATTAGTTAGGCCCAAATTTTGGGAGGGAAAATCGGTTCGGAGCGCGTACTGCGCTCGACAAAATCGAGCCGGAGCGCGGTCCCGCGGTTACTGCGCTCGCCGAAATTATAACGAAAAAAAAAAAAAAAAAAATTTGGATTTGTTTTACGAAACTCGAATTTTGCAAGTCGCGCTATGGCGGATCAAGACGGCTGGGGTCCGGTAGCGGAGAGTGAAGCAGGGTCGGTCCAGGACCAAATTGAGGGACATGAGGGACATGAGAGCGAAACAGCGGGGGTAGCAGACGCGCGAAATGGCGCCTCGCACATAGCTACGGCGGCCGCACCCGCTGCACAAGTGGGAGGGATGGCCCAGATGCAGGTCCTCATGGAGCAATTTATGGCGCAAATGCAGGCGTCCCTCAAACTGCAGAGTAACTAATTGGGAAACCGGATGGATGCTCAGAGTGAGCAAATGAGGGTTGATAGTGGGCGATTAGAGGGCCAAATGGGGGTAATGAGGGACGAAGCGAGGGGTACTGGGGAGGAGTTAGACAACGGGATAAAAGAAGTAAAGAATGGGTTAACGGGGGTAGAAAACAGAATGGCCGCTCAAGAGAATCAGATAGAGGGAGTGAAACATGGGTTAACGGGGGTAGAAAACAGAATGGCCGCTCAAGAGAATCAGATAGAGGGAGTGAAACATGGGTTAACGGGGGTAGAAAACAGAATGGCCGCTCAAGAGAATCAAATAGAGGGAGTGAAAAATGGGTTAGAGGGGTTAGAAAACAGTATGGAAGGCAAATTGAGGGACATGAGGGACCAAGCGGAAAGGGAAGTTAAACAAATGGAGCAGCAGATAGAGGGGGTCAGAATGGGGGTAGAAACCAAACTGGATGCTCACAGGGAGGAAATGGAGCAGATGAGGGTGGCATCTGGGCAGGAGATGCAAGTGATGGGAGAAGAGATCAGAAGAGGAGTGAGTGAGGAGGTCGGAGGAGTGCGCGAGGAGGTGAGGCACTGTAAGGAGCACATGGAGAAGGAGGTGAGAAAGGGGACTGTAAAGTTACAAGGGGGCATAGAGGACCTGACGCAGGAGGTGGAGCAGCTGACGGTGGGACAAACGGAGTTAGTGGAGCAGGTTCAAAGGAACACTGCGGTATTAGGAGGGTTAAAAGCGACACAAAACGACATAAAAAACGACTTGATAGCGACAAAGAGGCAGTGTCAGACGGCACGTGAGGGACTGACAACGAGGTTGGACGAGGTGATAGAGGTAATGGAGACGAAGGACCGGCAGGTGAGGACGCACCTGGAAACGGTCAAGGTAGCCTTAGAGGATGAGCTTGAGGAGACGTACCGGGGAATAAAAGAGGTGAAGCACAAATTAGAAGAAGTGGAAGAAGGGATGAGCGAAATTAAGAAGCGACGGAGAGGGGATAAGAAAGAAATAAAAGAGGAGATAAAAGAATTGGTCCAAAGTCTGTGTTTGGATCGTGATGATGTGCTCATTAACCGGATGAGGGATTCGCAGGTGATGGAGGAGAAGCGAAGAGGAAGAGGACCCGGTGTAAGTGGTGACCAATATGGTCGTGCGTATGATGCGCCAGGGGATTTAAGAAGCTTGGGGGTCGAGATGGACCCGGGTGTTCGTGAGAGGCCACTGGTGAAGTGTGCGACAGGTCTGGTGTGCGAAAAAGGAGGTGTGCGAGAAAGTCCGACTCTGGGGTGTGTGAGGAAAAAGTGTGTGCCAAGGAGTGAGGGTGTTGGCGAGAATGAGTCGGTCGTAGCGTGTGTGCGAGGGAGCACATGGAAGCGCGGTGTGGTGAGTGTTACAGAGGGTGTAACGGGAGAGTGTGCGCGAGAAAGGTGTGTGATGGACAGGTACATGGGGAAAGAGTGCGCTGTCAAAGGCAAGGAAGAATGCACACCTGTGGTAAGTGTTGCAGAGGGTGTGACGGGAGAGTGTGCGCGAGAAAGGTGTGTGACGGACAGGTGCATGGGGAAAGAGTGCGCTGTCAAGAGTAAGGGTGAGTGCGCTGTCAGGAATGGAGGTGAAAGTAGTGGGAGTGACATGGAGCGTGAGTTAGTTGTGACAGGTGAGCGAGGATGTACACCTGGGATGGAAGGATGCACACCTGGAATGGTAGAGCGTGAGTGGGAATGCACGCTGGAGTTGGTGGTGAGGCACGTGATTGGGTGTGCGAATGAGGGCACACCTGTGATTGTCACAGAGGAGGTGACCGCGGAGGGGGCGCGAAGCGGTGTATTGGTGAGGTGTGCGAGCGACGAATGTGTGCCAAAGTGTTCGGTGGTCAGGTGTGTGACCAAGTCGGTGAGCGGAGTGAGTGTACCGAGGTGTGAAAGAAAAGGTACGAGGAGAATGGGAACGGCTGCATGTATGAGCAAGAAAGAGGTAGCGTATGCATGTAAGCCTGCAGGTGAAGCGTCGACGGTAACCGGGTTAAAGGTTAGGTCGACTTTTAGCCGGATCGGGCCCTCGGTGCGTGCCGGGCTTCGCGTGCCGCGAGAACCAGCGGAGATCCGAGCCACGGCGGGTTCGAAAGGACCGCCGTGCGCGATCCACGCTGGGCCTCGCGTGGAGCGGCCGCGTCCGGGCTCCACTAGGCGGAGCGGGCAGCCCGATAGGAAGGGTCGTCATGGCGACCACTTTCTATTGAGACGTGCCGGCAGGTCGAGATCGGGACATTGGATGGCTCCACGCCGAGGTGGTGCATGGGATCTCGGCCCGGGTAAGCCTCCGTCCCTGCCCCGAATGCGGGACGTATCCAGCCGCTGGCACAAAACAACCAGCATCCACTGCTTGGCTTTACGAAGCCGGGCTTTGGACAGGGATTGGCGCACCGAGAGGTATTAGTGAGTCGACTGGGTGATGAGGTTAGTGTTTTGGACCCAAAATTAGAGAAAAACAAAATTTGATGATTGGCAAGGGATTGGCAGTAGTGATTGGCAGATGATGGGCAGTGATTGGCAAATTTTTAATTTGTTGAAATTTGATGTGCAAAATTGGTAGTGAGAGACCCCCGATGTGGTGGGATGGCAAATCCACCATCCCTCACAGGTGGGGGGGCAAAGGAGCAATAGCTTATGGGGTGTATGGCAGTGAAAACTAGCCCGGGTGGGTTAGGTTATATTGATAGGGATCTAGAGAAGATGACATTAGGTAACGTTAAGTTTAGTTAGTGACTGATACCTGTAGTGGGGACGCAGGTAGATTAGTGTGGATGATAATGACGTGGGAGCGTAATAGTTTAAAGGGACGACTGGGAAGCGCAAGTTTCAGAAGGGAGTAGTTAGCTGAGATGATGCTGTGTGTGTGAGAATTGAACAGGTGTGATTGCACAGGTGTGCAACTGGACAGGTGTGTGGAGCAGTGTATGAGTAGTGAGTGTGTGGATCAGCGCGAATGCGCTTGGGGAGAGAAGGGTGCAGGTGGCACCAGGTGTGAGAGCACAGGTGTGCAGGTACAGGTGTGTGGAGAGAGTTGGAGTGAGTGGTACGAAGTGGTGTGCATGGTGCGAAGGTGTGGATGGGGGAAGAGTGGACCCCTTTCACGAATACCCGGGGCGGGTAGTGTAAGTGTTAGGTAGAGGGTATAGGTAAATTGTGGTTGGATATTGGCATCTGTGGTGCGGGTGACAGAATGGTATTGTGGATGGGTGCATTAGTGTTGTGGAAATGGCTGTGCGTGTAGCCTGTTAGTGCGTGTAGTTGGTTGGGCACTCCACCACTGTGAGGATGTCGGCCAGGTGAGGCCGCAGGTGGGCTCTGGGAGCCGGTAGAGTTGTGGATGGGGCCCGAGGATCCGGAGGACGGACCCGGGTAGCCCAGTGCCAGAGAGGGCACCGAGTGGGGAGAGTGCCAGAGGGCCTTCCCCAGGTAGTTAGGTTAGGGCAAGGAGCAGGTAAGCTCGGAGGCAACTGCAGTGGTGGAGGTGTGCAGGTGGGTAGATCCACTGGGAGAGGTACACGCCGCAGCCCAGAAATTGTACGAGGGCACCGGGAGATGAATCGGGGGAGTGAGACCCCAAATTGAAGCGCACCACAGTTTGGCCAATGGGAATTGGTTATTAGAACCCATAGTGTAAGAGGGCCAATGGTTTGGCCGGAGAAAGACCCCGGGTAGTGTAAAGTTGTTAAAGTCATTTAGGAAATAGTTAGGATTGATGAACCTGTCGCACCATACGCAGCCACTTACCTGTGGTGATGATGATGACTCCACACCTGTGTTTTCCTTGTTTTGTTGCAGGAGATGAATCGCTGTGTGGATTTGTGAGACGCATCACGACGTGGATGAGACATTGGGGTGATTCCATCTCTCCCTCCCTAGGAGGGACTGATGATGAATTGGTAATGGCAAATTATGATGTTGAGTTGGAGATGGCAAATTTTGATGAGAGTTGAAAATGGCAAATTTGATTGGTTAGGAGGGAGAGAAGACGAATTTGGTATATGGGAGGAACGGGGAAGACAGTAGGGATGTTTGTTGATTTGTAAAGTAGATGTTTATGAGTAGTGTTGTGTTGTGTGGATACAGTAAGGGGTAAGGGAGGGGCCATGTAGGTTACCTGGTGGGGGGGGGGCGTACGATAGGAACGTACCTGTCTCACCTGGTTCCCATGTGCCCCCAGTGTGCATCACCTTACATTGCGTGCACTTTTGCGCCCTTACCACCTTACTCACTTGTCTGCTTCTTTTGTCTCCCACCTCCGAGGATCTGGCTTTGGGGTAGAGAGAGAGGAGAGAGAGGTGCTGGCTGCGCAGTTGTGGGCCTGCACTTTCGCTGTTTGCTGCCGGGATCGATACACCATATGGACCGCAATGTTTGTGGCCACCCACAATGGACCGCAGTTCGTTTGCGGCCAAGCACCACCCGGGGATGGACCTATGGGTCAACGTGGCACCTATGCCATACAGGTGAACCACTTTTAGTTAACACCAAGTGCACCACAAGAAGAGCAAGAGACACCTGCAGGGTTAGGGGTTGTCGAATTTATTTTTATTCCAATGAACAATGGTGACTGCACCGATTGGTGGTGGGGTGGTGCTTTTGATGCTGGGAAAGGGTGCTCTGCACGTTATTAAAGGCCGTCGGCCACAGAGCACTCGTGGGTTGGTGTATCGATGCTGGCAAGCGCGCTCTCTCTATGCATAACATCTGCATGTGTTCCTCCAAAAACAGGTCCTGGATCGTAGTGTAGATATCAGCGTAATCTTGTAAATAATGCTCCCTACCGGCTGTATGTTTAGTTTGAGAATTCTTTCCGGATTCGGTTATCCTGTGGGTGTGTTTCTGTGAGGAGAAGGGTGCAACGTCGCAGGGGGACATATTTACTCATTTGTGAATATCTGTAAAACTGTCGCACTCAGGGTAGAGTTAATAGTAGAGGGAACTACATTGCGTGCCACACTAAAGTAGGTAAAAATTTATCGGGTCGGGACGCCCCGAGGGTAGAGAAGGGTGCAATGTTGCGAATATGGAATTTGGCCTCCATATCCGCTTGTAAATATTCCCCTATTTTCTCCAATACTCCCCAACTTTCCCCAATCCCCCATTCCCTAGTCCCATTGCATGTAAATAACAATCAGTAGAGCCGACCTTCCCCTTATTCCCCCATTAAATGTCGTGCCCAGGTCCACCGCACCACACGTAGACCACTTTCGGACATCTTCCTAGTTATTCTTAATCTATGTCAGTTAAGGACTCGTTTCCATTAATTCTGACTCTTCGTTGCACCAGAATGTGATTATATGGCATCAGTAGTGAGTTTAGGACCTTTCCCATACCTCCTCCCATCTTCTTCCCCGTCTACAACAACAGAGGGGCACGGCGCTGCGCGGGGGGGAGTGTGCGTCCTCCCACCGGCTCGGTTCGCCGCCATCGACAATGCGCTCCAGACGATGCGCTCCAGACCATGCGCTCCACGGGGTTACCACGAAGGGGCTCCTTGTCAGCTCCTCGTCAAGGGCGGAGCCGGTAACCCCCCCGCATGCACCCAATGAGAAGCAACGTGCCGATTCCACGAGGCGGAGCTAACGAGCCGAGGGCGTGTCACTCCCCGCCGGATATACGCGGCCCCGCGCCGGATGTGACGTGAGATGCGCCCCCAGCTGGAGAAAGAAGGACCTGCGAGCGCTGAAACAGATGCGCCTGAGTTTGGAGAGGCCTGAGAAAGAACGTCACCTCTGAGCGCTGCGACGAGACCTCCCCGCATCTCTGGACCGAACCGTGTACCCTGCTTTGAGCCAAGAGTGCACCTTGAGCCATCGATACCCGCTTTCCTGCCATCAACCCCCGTGTGAGTCAGCCGTTGTCCCGTTTGTCTGTCGTCTGTCCGGGAATAATATAAGATTGTGTCTAAGTGCTTGTCTTTCTATGTTGTACCTCTCGTCCCTGTAATCTGACCTTCCGCACGAATATAATCTCCTCCGGAGGTCTTGAGAACCGTATCCCTGGTGTCGTCATTTTATAACCCAGCCGGGTGTCTTCTTTTTCTTATTGAGCCAGCGTAACGCGACTTCGTCAACGTCGAGTATAGTCGGGTAATTTGTGCGGACACGACGGCCATTCCGCTCGGCCCACTTTAACATCAAAGTCGTGTCTGTAACAATATATATATATATATATATATATATATATATATATATATATATATATATAAAACACAGTTTGTGTGTGTGTGTGTGTGTGTGTAATGTTACCAATAGACTCCTAAACGGAGAGGCTTACGTGCTTGATATTTGACATAGACATGGCCATTGAGCGTGGGACGAACATGGCTGAACTCAAAATATTTGACGATCTATATTTTTTATTCATATTTACCTCAGCGCATATATATATATATATATATATATATATATATATATATATATATATATATATATTGTTACGTTTGTGGGGGTAGGGATGAAATACCATGGTGGAGAGAGGATTGCGTACCTGGTGTTGGCTTAGCGGTTAGGGTGCCGGCTTGGGATCCTAGGGTCCTAATCCCGGTCGATCGCTGAATTAACGCCAGGGGGGTTGACTCAGCCTGTCATCCTTCCGAGGTCGGCAAATTGAGTACCAGCTTGCTGGGATGAATGATCCCGGTGTGTACCCCAGTTTAGAATAGGTACACTGCATCCCTGCACATCGTAAGAGGCGACTAAGGGTTGGCGTCAGGAAGGGCATCCGGCCATAAAAACATTGCCTCAAACAGGGAACCATGCATGTCATGGGGCCCGCAAGGCTAACCCCCGCCCTAGCGGGGAAAATGGCCTTAAAACGATCATTCATTCAGAGAGGATTGCGTTGTATTAGCATGGACCGTGGACGTGTAGGTGACATTTCAATGTAAATAAGCAGGGAAACTGTATAGTCCAGCGGATAGGTGCAATATAGAGACGAATCGTGCACTTTTTGATAAAAGCATCAAACTTGGTACACATATTCAGTAGGCCATAAGAAACAAAATTAGATATTAGTGCCATCCCAGTTTTGGCCTGTGATTCCTATGGTGGCCATCTTTCAAAATGGCCACCACATGACACTAAAATACCACATAACTCAGCAACCATGAGGCCTAGGATCTTAATTCTGGTGTATATATATATATAGGTTTTGCAGAAAGCATTCGTACAAGATGTCCAGGCATTACAGTCTGTCATAGATGATTATGGCAATCCTTTCCTTGAAACACACAGTGACTTGTCCATTCTGGATACACACGATATCGCAGATAGGCCAATTGTCGATGCTCTCTATCGGATAGAGAAACTTGGATGCAAGAAGTACAACACCTTTGTTCATGAACGACTCGTATAATGTACCAAACCACTGTTTGACGTTATCACAAAGAACAAGCTCCCTCTATTCAGTACTCCACCAACACGCCAGAAGATGAAATCACAGGAACATTTGGTGGCACTGAAAAGTGACTGCAACCTGTTCTCTAGGCTCTATGTTGCTTGTCAAGTTCGTCATGGAAATTTGGAAGAGTTTTTCCATCACGAGAATCAACCATGCCCTCCGTCATTGTCGGACAGGGGAAAGCTGAGACAGGGTACCAAATCTAACATAGTTCAGTGCCTTGAGGATACAGTCACGGAAAAGGAGGACAACACTCTCGATGCTGAAGTTGTTGTGCTAGATGGACCTGCCATTGTAAATATGTTGAAGCCTGGAGCAGCAAAAACATTTCAGGAATATGCACACGATGTCTTTCTGCCATATGTAAATTCTAAGCTACAAAGAGCTCAGAGGGTTGATGTTGTCTGGGATGATTACAGGCCAGATTCATTAAAGGCACAGACCAGAGAGAAGAGAGGGAAAGGAATCAGTCCAAGGGTTGAGCCAAAGACTGCAGTACCAAAAAATTGGCAAGAGTTCTTGCGGCTCTCTGACAATAAGAAGGAACTGTTCTCATTCCTCAGCAGAGAAGTTGTCAACATTCAAACAGAGAAGCAAGTAATCAGTACGCTGAATGAGGATGTTGTTTGTCGCCAGCCAAGAAACGTGGGAGGTTTAGCCTCTTGTACACATGAGGAAGCAGACAGCCATAAGATGCTTCATGTTGCTGATGCAGCTAAACAACACAACACTGTTCTCATCCGTACTGTGGACAGTGATGTAGTTGTTCTGGCAGTGTTTGTATTTCAAAAGCTACAAGTGACACTAGATGCTCTATGGGTGGCATTCGGCACAGACAAGCATATGCGTATTGTAACAGCTCATGATATCTCAGCTGCAATTGGTCCTGAGAAGTCCATTGCACTTCCAATGTTTCACGCCATTACTGGGTGCGATACCACCTCTTGCTTTGCTGGCAGAGGAAAGAAAACTGCTTGGGATACATGGAGCATGTGCCCTGGGGTTACAATGGAGTTAATGAAGCTGATGAAGCTGATGGAACGACCACAAATGTCAGATGTTGATGCTGCTATGGATGTTCTGGGGAGATTCGTCGTACTTCTTTATGACCGAACAAGTTCTAAACACCATGTTGATGAGCTCAGGATCGACCTATTCACACGGAAAGGCAGAGTCGTGAGCAGCATTCCACCGACCAAGGGTGCTCTACTTCAGCACACTAGACGAGCAGTATACCAGGCCGGTCACATCTGGAGTCAGGTGCTGGAAGCAAAGGCTACACCTCCACAACTGGACGGATGGGGATGGACTCGTAGTAGTGATGGAAACTGGGATCTTCTTTGGAGCAGTCTTCCTGAAGCCAGCAGAGTTTGCAGAGAACTTATTCGATGTGGTTGTACCAAAGGCTGTCGAACAAACTGCAAATGCACAAAAGCAGCTTTGCCGTGTACAGCTTTGTGCGAATGTGGGGGTTCTTGCCATGATTAGTTCATGTGATATCTGGCATTTCACATTTCATGGTAAGCCTAACTGACTCATGGCACATTGGTATCTTTAACAATAAGTAAGTCGGCTTCGTATTGGTTTTGACTGTTTTTTTTATTGCACTATAAGTTGAATTTACGGTACAGGTATCTTATATTTCATCAACACAAAATAAAGACCGCCAAACGTTGTGTCTCTGTAAACTGGAAAAGGGCACTTATGTTCCAAAAGTGGTACAAGACATGATCACACATACTCATTATTGCCTTCTTTGAATTATATGACCCCAAAAACCTATATCTATAGGCACCAGAATTAAGATTCTAGGCCTCTTGGTTGTTGAGTTATATGGTATTATAGTATTAGATGGCAGTCATTTAGAAAATGGCCGCCACAGCCGTCATAGGCCAAAACTGGGATGGTACTATATCTATTTTTTCTTGTAATGGCCTACTGATGATATGTACCAAGTTTGATGCTTTTATCAAAAAGTGCACGGTTCTTCCCCCTATCTGCTCTATGAGTGAGCGAAAGAGTGTTTGCGTGTCACCACATGGAGGGTGGTTTTGTGTTAGTTAAATAGGGCTTAAGGATAATTCCCAGTGTGTAATTGCCTCCTGTGATTTTCCCTTGTGTTTTTTTTACATTCACTTGGCCAGCCATGCAATCAGCTTCATTGACCACAACAACCGATATAGTGCTGAACATTCCCGATCGGACAATTCAACCCCACCTCTAAATATTTGTAACTGACAGGCAATTAACCCCACCCCACCAACCGACTATGGAACAAGGCCACACCCCCAGAGTGGGACGAGGGCCGTGGAAACTATCGTGGCAGGCAGACCACGCCCAGAGCTTCGTCATTCGTCGAGCCTGACCATGGAGCGATTGGGTGGAACTTGGCGATTGTTCTGTGTGACGTCGGTGTGACATCAGAGCGAAGGTTCAAGAGAAGAATAAGAATCTGTCGCTCTGTCTCTGTCTCTCTGTCTCTCTGTCTCTCTTTCTTTCTTTCTCTCTCTCTCTCTCTCTCTCTCTCTCTCTCTCTCTCTCTCTCTCTCTCTCTCTCTCTCTCTCTCTCTCTCTCTCTCTCTCTCTCTTTCCGGGTGCTGGCGGTAGGATCGGGCGGTCACGCTTTGTCTTTTGTCTTTCTCGGGTGGCTCATGAGGAGAACTCTGTGGAGCTTCGGTAACTCTCTCATCGTGAAGGAAGGGGTGTTGGTGAACTGTGGTGTTCCTCGTGAGAGCCGGAGCCGCGTTGCGTTTCGGAGGGAGTGGAGTGTGAGGCAGGACCGGCCTCACGAATTGCCTCACGTTCGTGGCGCAGTGAGGAGGAACTTCACGCCATCTTGTACGTTTCCCGTGCGGGCGGCAGCGGGCCACATCGGACTGCCAACGTTATTCAATACTTTGTCCAGACCAGAGCTGAGTGCCGGGAAATAAAAGGGGGAGGCTTTTCTTTTTATTTGCTTTAATCATTCCCCTGTCTGTTTTCATGTCTGAGTGGAGACGTCTTAAGTTAGGATTATAGATTTACCTCACCATTCATTTTATTTCATTGCTTTATTTCATGAAACTATTATTTGTTGCATTTCATTTGTTGTATTATTGATTTTCCTTGTCTCGTTTCTGTGTTTGTGGGTTCGTGGAATAAACCCATGTGGCGGCCATCCGTAAAGGTAAGACCTTTGGTCCCCTCACTCACGCGCAATGGACCATCCCCTAGTTTCAGCTACGCGCCTCTGAGTTTAAGCAAACTGTTCGGCCATCTGCCTCCCGTGATCTTAATCACGGGTGACACGACAATATATACATTTATTTATTTATTATTATTATTATTATTAATAAAAATTGAATTATAAATGAACCACCTTACAGCAACTCTGCTGATATCATTCACATGGTGTGTAAATTGCAATAAAATAAAATGAATTAAAATGAACTGAAAATTTTCTTAAGGTTAGAAAATAAAATTATGATGTAAGATTTTGTGCAAATTGGATTGAGAAATCCTTAGTGTGAAGATTAAAAAATAACATTGCCAAAGGGGTTATAGGCAGGAAGGTGTGTGAAATGTTAAACATGCTTTGGAATTTGGGGACAAAAAGCACATAATTGGATATGCAAAACTCAAGCGGGCACAACGCGTCCATTAAGTAGGCATCATACATGAACATACACAGATGTGCCCACCGCAATACGCAGTGTCAGCTGCTATGTACTGCTCCCCAGTGTCGGTCAGTCTGAAAGCTTTAAAAGCGTTCCGGGCAGTGCCAGCACCCCACCTCCTCCCCTTCCTCCATTCCAGGGAAAGGAATAAATCCAAGGGTGCTTTTATGGCTCACCGGCTGTCAAGAAGGCTGAGTGGATTCATTCCATTCCCCCCACTCCCCCAATGGACATTAAAGATCCTGATGATACCTTTTGAAAGGACTAGTCCATTATGTCCCAATAAATTGGCCAATTTCCAAATAACGACATCGACAGCATAGCAGCATCTCGGTAATCATGCAACTAGAAGCCCGAATTGTAAATTGAATCGCACTTAAACATGCATTTGGTAGTGTCCGATGCTAACACTAACATAAGACTCATTGTGACTTTTTGTAGTACAACGGAGAACGTGGCTGTGTTCATCTGGAAAGGCATGGAACAACTGCTTCCTGGAATCCTCTATGAGGTCAAAGTTCATGAGACAGAAAACCATGTGGTTGTGTACCGAGGAGAGTAATCACAAGAAGGAAAAGACAAAAAATAAAAATCCCAAAGTTGGCATTGTGTTGTGTTTTGTTTTTCTTTACAAAACGATGTGACTGGATGAACCAGATTTGGGGCAACAGTTGGACACAATAAGCAAGGGAATGAATGAACATGAAAAGAAGAGGGGAGGGATCAACATCATGCAAGAGGATTTACAGCTAAGAAGGTTCAATAGGGGCAAAGAATATTACTTAGATACGGATGGAGGTGACATGGGATGGTTGTGTAATGCCAGTTTGAAGCCCTGGAAGGAAGAATAGGAAAAAGAACAGCCTCAGGAAGAGTTCGACAGATGATAAAAACGAGGAACAAAAGAGTTGAGGTGCACAGTCAGTCTAAAATTTTGAGTTAAAACCAGGAAGGGGTTACTTGGAGAACGTGTCATTACTCCAGGAACTTACTCCAGGAACTTACTTAAAACCAGGAACTTACTCTGTAGTTGCTGCGGAGGGTCAGAGGTCTGAGGTAGCAGAAGGAGCTAGACCGGAGTAGATGATAAAAAATAAATTGAGGCCCCCCGACCTGCCCGCAATGTGAGAGCAACGGACCGTGTGATTAATCCCAATAATGGGAGATTTCTAAAAATGTTGAGATTTAAATCTAAATATATATAAACGCCATTGCTTCTCTCTCTATCTGTGTGGCTTTTTGACTTTGTTCCTTAAATGCACGCCACATTTTGTAAGTTACAAACTTGGTCTGTCTGTCTGTGTCGCCATTTTTCTCAGAGATGGCTGAATGGATCTTCGTCAAACTTTCAGAGGTTCATCAGTGAGTGCCTGGGAGGGTTTTAGGCCAAAAAAGCGTTTGTTTGTTTTTAAGTTCGTTTTTTTGGATTAAAACAAATCGCTCTATCGTGCCGAAGCCTTTTTAATTAATGGCATTTATATACACGTACACATTCGCAAAAATAAATACAAAACAATCACCAGACATTTGAACACAAATAATATAACAATTCCGGAAGCGGTCTAAATTGGTTGTAAGGGTTCTTCTTCTTCCTCCTGAACGTCATCATACTTAACTCAGAAACGTGATGAACGGCACATTCAGCAGCATATATTCAACGAAAAGGTAAAATGATGATTTGACATTTGTGATGGATTCTGATTTGGATGCAATTGCTTTTTCCTTATATTTTCCCTCATTTCAAATATGTTCATGTTTCTTTTTCGCTTGAGCAACGCCGGTACTCCAGCTATCAACACTATTATACATTACTCGGGGTACAAATACAAATACAAATTTGGCTGGGGGGTAACATAGGCTATGTGGCTATGGCCTCATGTGGGGGTGTGGGCGACTGGGAGAGGAGCGTAAATTCTCTATGTAAATGTGTACCGTGTAGCGCCACATGGTGATGGTGGCAGAGGACATTACAATTACCTTTTTCACCTGTGCAACACTGAGGTTATGAGGTGCAACACCTGTGCAACACTGAGGCAGAGGCAAACTCTTTACATGGGAAAATTTTTCTTCCTTCCCTTCTCCCCCCCCCCCTCCCCCAAAATGGTGGGGCCTGTCAAAGCCCCCCCCCCCCCAAAGATGTATATGTAGTATATCTTTCCCCTCCCCCTCCCTCTCCCCTCCCCTTTCCACTCCACCCTCTCCCTACCTCACCCTCCTTCTCCTGCTTCCTCCCTTCCTCCCCTCCTCCCCACCCCCCCCCCCCCCTCCAACGCCGGGTACCCCTGCTAGTATATGTATACATACATATATATATATATATATATATATATATATATATATATATATATATATATATATATATATATATATAAATATATATATATTGTGGATATGAGAATGGTGCTTTTTTTATTGTGTTTTTTATTGTATAGTACATTGTAAAATATCGCACTCCGTCCTCCAGTTGTGTATAAAGGTCAAAAGGGCGTCCCGTAATTAGGTCATCAACAATCACGTTAGCCAATCATAGATTTCCTCCTTGTTGGTAGTTTATTTCCTTATTCTGTGTATTAGGCTAAGGATTTGTCTTCCATTAATTAATACTCCATTGCACCGAATCAATTAAGAATAGCTCCCCTTCAATAATTCCATTTCCCAGCCAAACTCTCCATCTCTGGGTAAAACAGTTCACAAGCGTGGGGTGCGTGCCCTCTCATTTCGCTGCTATAGTGAATATGTGCTCTGTGCTCTGTTTGAATAGGAGGGGCGGGGTCGCCAGGGAGAGGCAAGCCCAAGCGCGCCATGAAGGGCGGGGCTGTTCAGCCCCATGCCCAAATAAGGAAACAAGCCCGTGGCTCGCCATGAGGGGCGTGCCGTCGGCGCCATGCCCAAATAAGGAGACAAGCCCGTGGGATTGCCATACAAGGTCACGAAACAGAGCACGGGGGGGGGGGGGGGGGGAGGGCGGTACCGAAACCGACGAGGGCATGTCACACCCGCGCTGAAGGTATGAGAGAAGGGTGCGACGATCGCAACAAGAAGTTAGACCAGAGATACGGCAGATGAGTCCTGAAAAAGCACACGACGTCCACACGGCAGCACGGAGAGCGAACCAAGATGAACGTCTCCGTGCTGCCGTCCACACGGCAGCACGGAGACGTCCACACGTCCGTTTGGGACGGCAGAGGAGGCAGCACGGAGAGCGAACCATTGAGCAAGACTGAGAGAGAGAAACGTGAGGGAGTGCCTGTATTGCGGCAATAGGCCGATACCCTCTAGGCCCTATTGCCGGTCGGTGAGACGCGAGGCTGTGTTTGCCGGGTTTTCGCCTCGACCCCAAAGCGTGGATCGGAGCGCGCGCTTGGAGCCGGACCTCGACGCCTACCATCTGCCTGGACCCTCCTCTGCCGTCCCAAACCATCCCTGCCTTTCCATCCTTTTTGTGTACGTGAGTTTGTTTTGTTTGTTCTGTCCCTGGGTTAATTAAGACTGTAATAGATAAGCTAGAGTTTCACTGTGTCCTTCTGGTCCGTCCCTCTTTCTGCTTTATTTTATTATCTTTCCTTCTTCCTTGGTTTCTTTGGTCCTGTAAATAGTAATAAATTATATTCGTATTTCAAACCCTCTTTGTCTTCTTCTTCTTCACATCCACGTCGTCTTTGTCTTTTCCAAATTGAATATCTGTGGCACGATTTGGCCAACGTTCAGAATCGGGTCTAGTCATTGTTAACGGTTCGGGCCGTGGCGCCATCCGCTCGGCAATCCAGTAACATCTTATCCGCGGTCCGTAACAATATATATATATATATATATATATATATATATATATATATATATATATATATATATATATATATATATATATATATAAAGACACAGGGTATGTTTATATGCACTCAGGTCACCCAGTGGGTGAGAGAAGACTATAAAGGGTAGCTGTTGCCATAAAAAGGGATAGGCGAGAACCGTTGTGAGCTGGAAAGGTGTCAGTTTCCGAATAATGCATGTTCGACTGTGTCTAAAAGAGAAGTGTTACATCACAGCAATAAGTGCTTATGCTACAACCTTTAAGCGCTCGATAGAGGTGAAAACCCTTTTCTACAACCAGCTCTCAGAAGTGCTCAGTGAAGTACAAGTTAAAGATAGACTCTGTTAGGAGACTTCAACACTTGGGTTGGTCAAGATGCAGGTACATGGGGTAATGGGGTATCCCAACTTACATTTGAAACCCCAAGGCTTGCAAATGGAATACCACTCATTGATCATTGGGTTTTTTTTGTCACGATTGTACAAAAAAATAATGAAGCTTTATGAAAGAATGCAACCGAGTCACATTTTTACATTTGAAGGGCACATTTCATACAAGTTACTAATGCCGTCCGGCTTCGGCTGAATGCTCAATCACGTCACGACTGAATACCTTTGAGAAAGCTTGTTTTCCACTCCATTAATCATTCATGGACTTCAGCATCAGCAAAATCACAAACATTTATGGGACCCAAACGTTCTGGATTGTGGTGGGCAGTCTATCGTTGCAATGGCTATAGGTGTTGATATTAATACCGTTAATAATGTTACAGTGTAAGTGTGACAAACATTTCCGTGTTAAATAGGTCGAAAAAGGTGTCGATTGGGAAAACACGAAAGTTTCGAGTTATTCGGTTCATTGCGTTTCCCCCTGTCTCAAAGGAATGAAGGTCAGCACATGCTGAGGTAAGAAATTACCTGCTTCAAGGCCCATAATTCC
Organism: Myxine glutinosa; assembly: GCF_964187855.1. Lineage (NCBI taxonomy): Eukaryota > Metazoa > Chordata > Myxini > Myxiniformes > Myxinidae > Myxine > Myxine glutinosa. Next base: position 24,043,035 of record NC_136270.1, on the reverse strand, counting down.
GCAGTGAATGTTCGAGAGAACGGGATGAATATAGTATGCAAGTTGGTAAATGAATAACTTGTTGGTTGCAGGCAACATGGCCAGTCTTTTGGGATTGCATCCATTAAACTCCCACACTCCCTTCAATCCCACTCCTCCCTCCAGGTCTTTAAAACAGCTGTTCACCACCATCTCTTATCTTTCCCCATCCAAAACCTTGATCTTTTCTACCCCCGCTAATTCACCCCAGATCCACCTTGTTTGAAATTCCAACTTCTTTCCTGGAGGTCCTGGCATTGTCCATATGTTTTATACCTCTCCCACCACCCCCCCACCCCCCCTTCCCATGCCTCCACCCCCCAAAGCCCTCTCCCTCCCACAGATCTCTCGATGTCCCTGCTCTCAGATGTTGTGTTTGTGTTCCTCCCCCTCTCGCCCCATCTTGTCTACCGCTCCCGATGTTATATGTTTTATGTGTCGGTTTGTCTTTCTGTGTGATTAATGTTAGCTCTTTCACGAGCCTCGATCTTGTATACAAAAAAAAAAAAAAAAAAAAATTACCTGCTTCAAGGCCCACAATTCCGCAGTGAATGTTCGAGAGAACGGGATGAATATAGTATGCAAGTTGGTAAATGAATAACTTGTTGGTTGCAGGCAACATGGCCAGTCTTTTGGGATTGCATCCATTAAAGATTGTGAAAACAACAAACAGGAATTGCCACCACTTTCCTTGTGACAAAACGAGCTTGTATCGTAACAAATTATACATCCGTGAATCGGTTTGCAATTTGCACAAAAACATGAGATGCTGGTTTTGAAAACAAAACTAAACACATTGCTAAACTTTCTGTCCAATGTGTTTGATTAACTTTAGATCGATTTAGTTCAAGAATGACGAGAAGAGGTGACCAGCAATGCCCGGCTGGGTGCAGACGTTTTTCCGGCAGTGGTTTCGGGATTTGTTGGACACTGAAAAACTATGGACTATGGAGTTATTTGTATCAGGGTGGTTACCACTTTTTGCCTGCGGGCCGATGGCAGCACTGCCTGCCCCACAACCCACGTCACTTTGTGGCGGCCTTTGGTGGCCTCAAAACGGACGTCAAGGCCAAGGTGCGGTAGCGTGAAACCTTTGCCAGATTCTGAAGTACCTCCAGCCCAAAGTTGGGGCCTCGAGATGCTACGAGGCCCCCACAATCTCCAACTCTTCTGCAATCTCTGACACACTATCTACAGCTCTCCCTACCTCCCCCTGTCACCCCTCATCTTACCCTACCCCTCCCCTCCCCTGTACCCGATGCTCCCCCTCCCTCTTCATTAACGGAATGGACCTCAAACATCCGGGGCCTTCGCTCAAACCTGATTGATCTCTCCATACAGGTCGCTTCTGACAAACCAGACTTAATCTGCTGAACAGAAACTTTCCTCCTTCAAGCGGTGAAAGAATAACACACAAATGCACAAACAATTGAAAATATTTATAACATTCATTATAGTCCGTCAGGTGGAGGGGTCCATCGGTACCAACTGGGTGGACAAGGTTCATTGGTATAATTTGATAGCTCTGTGTGTCAGGATACCATTTATGCCGGGTAGCAGTTTCAAATGAGTAGCTTTCATTTCAAAATTTGTTGTTCAAATAAACCTCTATCAGTTCAATGTCTAGTACAAACGTCCTTGTACGTCATTTACACTCCAAAGATTCTGGTCCTCTATGTGATGACTGAATATAATATACATATAAATAAGGTACCAAATGAAAGCTTTCACCCTGCTGGTACCTCCAAATGCTATTGGTTCACGAGTTATCAAGTGACCACTATATTCGTCATGTGTGTGCGTCTGTCTGTGTGTGTGTCTGTGTGTGTGTCTGTCTGTCCGCAGCATAACTACCCGATGATCATCTGATCTTGATGAAACTTGGGTGGGAGGTTGATATCATGATCTAGTTGTGTCCTGCCTCGAGTGGGCGTATTGCGCCCATTGTGGGCGGAGCCACGCCCGAAAAAGATGTCTTTTTTGGGGGTAATCGAGTTCAAGCTACATCTTCTCTGAGGGAGTTGGTGGAATCTGACAGGGGTTTCGGTATTTGGTTAGGCCAATGTCATGTGTCTAGCCCCACGGAGCTCGATTTTTCATTTTCGTCCCAAGGTCAAGGTCAAGGTCACAAGGTCACGAAATTTAGAAAAGTCGATTTTTGATGGTTTTATTACATTGTTCGCTTCCTGATAGGGTGAAATGCCGCACATGTTTTTATATTATCACATACATCATGAAATCCAAGTTTTCCTACAAATTTCAGAATCCTCGACCTTTGACCTTTGAAGGTCACAAAGGTCAAATTTTCAAAGTTGTCGGAATCAAACCAAATTTTCGATATTGTGTAGCTAACTAGTCTCCTAAGAGATAATACATTCCCATTTATATATTTTCAATGTCGGTTGGTCATTGTATACCGCTCGCTCGTGAACCATCGTCGTCTCCTGACTTGTTTTCGTTATTTCTAAAATACTACAAACGCGAACGGCACTCAGTAGAGAGCATTCCTCCGCCTGGTTGGCCATATCACTCAATGGTGAAGAATCACTTCAATAATTCTCATATCCGAATCCATATTCAGATCTTCACAAAAATCGAATGTCTTTGTCCTTGTCGGACACCCAACCGGTCCACCCAGTTTCGTCCAAATCCGTCCATAACTTTTTGAGATATCCTGCTATGTATCGTTTTTGGCCCCATCTCCCAATGGTGAAGAATCACTTAAAAGATTATAGTAGCCGGATCCGAATCCGGATCTTCACCAAAATCTAATCATTTCGTCCTTGTCACATACGCTACATCTCTGCTAAATTTCGTCCGAATCCGTCCACAACTTTATGAGATTTTTTGTTCACAAACAAACAAACAAACGGACAAGACAGGGGTGAAAACATAACCTCCATCCACCTTTGGTGACGGAGGTAATAAAATATGCATTTCTCACCAGTATATACGAGTATTCTCGTATTTTCCTTGCAGGATTTTTTTTTTTTTTTTTTTTTTTTTTTTGGATACAAGATCGAGGCTCGTGAAAGAGCTAACATTAATCACACAAAAAGACAAACCGACACACAAAACACAAAAAACAAGGGGAGCGGCAGACAAGATGGGGAGAGAGGGGGAAGGACACAAAAGAGAGGGGGAAGAGGGGGAAGGACACAAACACAACATTTGAGAGCAGGGACATCGGGAGGACTTGGGGGGAGGTGGGAGAGGATTAAAACATATGAACACTGCAAGGACTCTGGGGTGAATTACCGGGGGTAGAAAAGATCAAGGTTTTCGATGGGGGACGATAAGAGATGGTGGTGAACAGCTGTTTTAAAGACCTGGAGGGAGGAGTGGGATTGAAGGGAGTGGGGGAGTTTGTTCCAGAGGCGGGAGAAAAGGGGAATGAAAGAGTGAAGGTGAGCAGAGAGCCTAGACTTTGGCAGTTTAACCATAAGAGGGTTGCAGGCAGATCTTGTGCGACCTGAAGGAATATTGGGGGGACAGAGCACAGAGAGAGCTGGGGGAGCAAGGCCGGAGAGGAGTCGGTAGAAGACAGAAAGACCACCAACCTGCCTGCGGTGAGTGAGTGAAAGGCCCTCGGCGTTGACTACATCGCAGGAGATTCCAATGATTCTGAAAGCTTTGGCCTCAACAGCGTGAAGCCGAGCAAGGTGTGAGGCAGGAGCACCAGCCCAGAGGGGGGAACAGTATTCCATTGAGCTGCGGATGAAAGCCTTGTATGTGGTGAGGAGCTCAGGTGTGCCAAGGAAGGACTTCGCACGACGGAGGATGCCCAGTCGGCGACTGGCTTTGGAGGCCAGCTTGGAAATGTGGTTTTCCCAAGAAAGATCATGGCAGATAGTGAGACCCAAAAGCTTGAGCAACAGAACTTCTTGGAGAGGGTTGTTGAGAAAGTAGATGGGAGGGTTGTCCAGTCGGTCCTTTCGGAGAGACATTGTAAGAGTGTGAGATTTGTCAGGATTGAAAGACATGTTCCACTTGTTTGACCAGTCTGTGATTTTGTCCAGGTCTGCAGAGAGTGAGGAGGCTGCAGACTGCCGATCTGAGGGATGGGGAATGGAGCGACAGATAGTAGAGTCGTCAGCAAAGAGATAGAGAGGATTTTCAAGAGAGTCAGAGAGATCATTGATGAAGACCAGAAAAAGCACAGGGCCCAGAACACTACCTTGGGGAACTCCAGCCTGAACAGGAAGAGGAGATGAGAGAAACCCATTCAGGGCCACACGTTGACTACGACCAGAGAGGAAGTCCGCCAGCCATGCGTGGAGATTTCCATGGATACCAAAGGAGGAGAGTTTGGAGAGCAGAGCAGGGTGCCAGACCGTATCGAAGGCACGTGAAATGTCAAGGGAGACAGCTCTAATTTCCTGTTTGGCGTTGAGGACCTCCATCCATTGTTGAGAAAGCAGAAGCAGCATGTCCAGAGTAGAGTGACCAGGTCTGAAACCAAATTGATGATCAGAGATCAAGCCATTGGAGAAGAGGAAAGATTTAATATCTGAAGCAATGATGGATTCCATGACTTTGCTGATAATTGGGAGAAGGCTGATTGGTCTGTAGTTGCTGGGATCTGTTTTTGCACCTTTTTTGTGCAAAGCGGTGATGTTGGCTGATTTCCAAGCAGATGGCAGATGACCTTGAGCAAAAGAGAGGATGAAGAGAACAGAAAGAGGGAGTGAAAGAGCAGAAGAACATGATTTTAGGACCCGTGGGCTGATGCCATCAGGACCAGTTGCAGAATCAGAGTCGAGGGTTGACAGAAACTTTTCCACCTTGTCAGGAGGAAAGGACACAGAGTCCAGGAGCAGCTGGGTACGACTGGGTACGGTGGGTACAGAGAGGGATGGGTTTGGGACACAAGATTTAGAGGCAAACACAGAGTTGAGGCATTCAGCTTTTTCACGTGCGGAGTCAGCCGTTAAGCCATTTGAGGTGAGGGAGGGGATGGAGGGGGAACAAACACCAGAAACAGATTTGACCAGATGCCACCAGGATTTGGAAGAGGGAGACAGATAAGAGAGTTCGGTCTTGAGAATGGTGAGATATTGTTTCCTGGCTCTCCTGAGGGTGGACACACACTTGTTTCGGGCTTTGTGAAAGGAAATGAGATTTCCTTCCGTTGGATTTGCTTTCCAGGAGACGAAAGCAAGTTGTTTCAGGGCAACAGCCTCACCACAAGATTCCGTGTACCATGGACGGGAGGAAGGGTATGACAACTGAAGACGAGATGGTATAAATCTGTGCATGAGAGAGAGCAATTTACTTTGAAAGAATTCCCAGGATGAGTTGATGTCAGAGGCGGTGGAGATGGGAGACCAGTCCAGATGATTGATGGCTGCTTGAAGACCGTGCCAGTTGGCCTGAGTGAAATGCCAGACTCGTCGACGCTGAGGAGGCTCTCTGAGAATGGTCAGAGAGATGTCCACTTTGACAAGCACATGATCAGATGAGCCGATTGGAGCAGAAGAAGAGCAGCAGACATTTTCAGGGAAGTTTGTCATAACCAAATCCAGAAGAGAAGATGCTCCGTTGACTGAGATCCGGGTCGGGAAATTGACAGATTGTGTCAGTCCCAGTGAGTCGCAGAAGTCCTTTGCTGAAGAGCCATGGCTGGTGAGAGAGGTACCCACACCCAGCCAACTGGCATGGTGACAATTGAAATCACCACATATGAGGAAGAGAGAGTTGGGATGGGTAGATAGAAGTTGGTCCATATTATCAGACAGTGAGATGTAGATGGAGTCATCGCTGATTGGTGGACGGTACAACACACATATGAACAAAAGGTGGGAGCGAAGGGGAAGCCGTAGCCAAAGGTATTCCTGGGGGTGAGGTGGAGAGAGGGCAGTGGAGGGCGAGTGAGGAAGAGAGTTTTTTATAAAGATAGCAACCCCACCTCCAGGACGAGGCTCAGGTCTATCATACCGGAGGAGGGAGTAACCTGGGAGAGATACCAAGGCATCAGAGACATCATGAAGGAGGAAAGTTTCTGTTAAGCAGATCACATCTGGTTTGTCAGAAGCAACCTGTATGGAGAGGTCAGTCAAGTTTGAGCGAAGGCCCCGGATGTTTGAGGTCCATACCGTTAATGAAGAGGAAGGGGGAGCATCGGGTCCAGAACAGGGGGGGGGAGGCGTAGGGTAAGATGTGGAAGAGGAGGAAGAGGTAGGGAGAGCTGTTGAAGGTGTGTCAGAGATTTCAGAATAGCTTGGAGAAAGGGAAGAATGGGGCGGACAAAAGGTTTGATGGAGATTGGGTGAGGCACAGTGAGGTGTTATTTGAGGAGGGGGAAGAGCAAGGCAGAAGGTTTGGGGAGATGAAGGTGAAAGTTGGAAGGAGGAAGAAGCAGGGAGGATGCTTTGAGGAGGAGGGGTGAGAGGGGAGTCTAGGAGGGGAGGAGCGAGGGAGAGTCTCGGAGGGGAGGGGTGTGGGAGGAGTTCAGGAGGGAGGGGAGGGAAGGGGCAAGGGGGGAGATTTGAAAGGGATGGGTGATGGGGAGGATTTAGAGGGGAGGGGTGAGATTGGATTTTGAAAAGTGTACGATTCATGGGAAACGAACATTTTTTGCAAAATGAGTTCGAGACCTTCGAGTCAAAAATACGTTTGAGGACACTGGAGGAGGGATGGAGTTCTGGATAGTTTAGGGAATGTAGAAAGGAGGAACTGTAAGAGATGGTATTATATATATTTTTTGGAATGAATAGATTTGGTGAGCAAGACGAAAGCATCCTTTTGTAGGAAAAGAAGAAAAGGGTGTTATAATATATGAGAGAAAATAGTTGTTCAGGGGAGAGATTATACATTTCTTACCGCGTGATCGCGAACGAAGAACGAACGAACAAAAAGAACAACAAATAAACGAATAAGACCTGGGAAGGAAATAGTTTTTTTTTTTTTTGTGAGTACAGATATTAAACAAGGAGGTACGGGGTGAACGACTGGTACGAAACAGAGAACGAAAATAATTTCAGCGCATTCGACGAATCGCTGAGAGAAAAACAAACCACAAGGTCGGAGACGGTACGGTAGTCTAAGCCTACGAGTACTAGGCCGCAGAATACTCGATACCATTAACCGACGATTGTGTATCCATGTACGAAAAATTAGCACCGAAAATTTTCCAAAGGATACGCTATAGGTACATACACCGAAAGATAGATACAGTCTCGACAAAAACACAATTGAGAAATATAACTTAGCTTCGAAAGCGTGAGCGCATGGAGCAGCTTCGAAAAGATGTGACCTCGCCGTGATCTCGCGAGATCTCCTTATTGTTTCTGACTTCCTTATTGTTTCTTGACACTTCAGAAATTGCTCTGATTATTTCTAATGCCATTTTATTTATTTTAGGTCAATTCAAAAATGGACAGCACGGAAACCATTTGCATTATTCACACGACTGGTGAGGATCCACATACTGGTCTCACTTCACCAAGGGATCTGGAATCCTGGAATTCCCTCCTAAGAGCTAGTGATGGCACGGACAAGAGAGTTTGACATGTGAGAGGTTCTGAAGCATCCCTTGGGTCCACTTCCAAGGTCCCTAGCCACTGCAGATGGCATACCAAGGAAAACCAACAAATCAGCTCTCGCCAAGGAACTCAGGAAAAACATCTCACCCGTGGAATTCATACAACCAAAGTCGGCGTGTCTCATTGATGGAATGGCACTTGTGCACAAGACAAAAAGTGAGTACAAGACGTTTGGTGACATCGCCTCTCTCATATTCTGAAAGGCTGTCAACAAAGCTGCTCAGTCTTCTCGTGTTGATATTGTCTTTGATACGTACAGAGAGAATTCCATCAAAGAAGTGGAAAGAGAAGGCAGACAATCAAAAACTGGATCGATACAGTTGAAGAACATCACAGCAAAGCAGACAGTAGTCCAGTGGAAGAAATTTCTCTCAGCAACTCCAAACAAAACCAGTCTCATTGAATTTCTTGTACAAGAGTGGAAGCAGCCAAAATACACAGAACTAAGAGGAAAGGTTCTCGATATAACCTCTGGGGAGAACTGCTTCAAAATCACACACGAAGGAAGTGTTCTGGTCCCAGAGCTCTGCTCTTCACAAGAAGAGGCAGATACGCGACTCATTTTACATGCGACACGTGCAGCAGGTCAAGGCTTCCAGTCTATTGTACTCGTAGCTGATGACACCGATGTGTTTCTGCTCCTACTGGCCTTCACGGAGACATCAGTGCAACACTGTATCTGAAATATGGATCCCAGGCAAAGTCACATTACATGGACATTAAAAAAATCGCATCTGCGCTAAGATCGTCTCTCTACAAAGCATCGTCTCTCTACAAATTTGGCTGGTTAGACAGTTCACCTGGTTAGACAGTTAAACAGAAGCTGTAATATAACTCCTTTCTTGTGACTGTTCCAGGTCATGCCGACGGCCTGGCTGCACCTGCTTGATGAATAACCTCAGGTGCCCCGAATCCTGCAAACTAAAGACATGTGACAACCAGCCGTCTGAGGAGGGAGAGGACATGGTTGTGCAGGATGATGCTGATGATGTTGATGAACTTGAACATATTTATTAATTATTGTTCTGCAATTGATGATGCTAATGATTTCCATGATTATGTTCATTTATTTTGATGAAATTAATTCATTTATTTTGATGAAATGTCACGTTATTTTCATTTTGATGATGATGGAGATTAAAGTGTAATGTAAGGTGGCTGTAAATGCTAAATAAACTGTTTGCAAGAGCTTACATGTGATCTTCTGAAGCCTAGTATGTCTGTACAACATATACATATTGCTAAAAATCGAACCAATAGGGGGCCTTTTCAACATCATATTTCAGGGTGAAAGCTGCTACTTACAGACTGCTACCAGGCAGAAATGTGTTCCTGAATAGCAGAGCATTCATATGGTACCCATGAACCTTGGCCACCCCGAGTGGTACCGGTGGCTCAATTTTGGGGTCGTACCTGACGGACTAGACGGGCAATCTCGCATGTGCCCGAAACTTGTTACCCTCGCCAGTCATTTGAGTCAGTTTGTTTGTTTGTCTATCTTTTTGTCCGCACAGAATAAATATGCTTTACTCTGCAACCGTTGGTCCGATTAACACGAAATTTTCACCACCACAGCTCCACCTGTAAAAAAATTTGGAATGCTAATTATGACGTCATAGGTCACATGGTATGAGCGCCACTTTGGAAAAACCGAAAAAAAATTGCGCCTCTATATCTACTAAAGCGCTGCGCAGAAAAAATTGAGACATAGCTTATTGTAAAGAACTCTCCATTGGGAATAACATGTTGATGATGATGTCATATGTGCCTGCATTATTACGTCATAATTCGACAAGTACAAAACTTCATCCGATAAAGATGAAATTTCTTGAGCGTCATCTAGGGATAAATTGGTGGAGAAAATAAATAAATAATGCCATCATCGGTCACGTGTTTTGGCCGCCATATTTGATTTAACTCAAAAGCCTTAAAAACCACTAAAAACCCTTTTTCTCCGAAACGGCTGAACAGATCAAGGCAAAACATTACATGCATGATTGCATACCGATGACAAACATAAAGTTCCACGACCATGACGTCATAGGTCATATGGTGTTTGGCGGCTATGATTTTTTGAAGAATAAAGCTTTAAAAAGCCATTCCTCCAGAACGGCTGAACAGATCGAATGGAAATTTCAAACATATCTTCCACATGCCTTGCATATACCATGCTGTCTATGAATAGTTCACATGTCACATGGTTTGACAGTCATATTGGATTGAACAAAAATCTTTAAAATTGATCGATGTAAAACTTCAAAGTAATGCAGTAGTCACAAAGTGGAACACATGTTTCAAAGTTCAATATGATTGGTCTTACGGTCTGGCAGCGAGAAGCTCTTATTGTTTAAAGAAGAAGAAACTCTCCTATATTATCTTCTCCAGCCATGTGAGTTTTCAATATATCTATTAATTATGTACTGTTTGAAGTCAGGGGCATCCTGTCTATTAATTACATATGTCTATTAATTATGTACTATCGGAATGTACCTTTCGACACTTTGGACTGCTGAAACCCATTGGACCTTTGAAGAACCTTTAAGACCCCTCAAGACACTTAAGACCACCAAGACCCCAACATACCCTAAAGATACTTAAATACCATGAAGAACCAGAGGACCCCAAGGACCCAAAAGACCTCGAGGATCAGAAGACCCAAAAGCCCCAGATAACCCAAAAAGATCCAAAAGACTCTGAAGATCCAAAAGACTGCTGAAACCCTTTGGACCTTTGAAGAACCTTTAAGACCCCTCAAGATCCGTAAGACCCCCAAGACCGCCAACATAACCTGAAGATACTTAAATAGCATGAAGACCCTGAGACCCCAAAAAGCCATAGGACCCTGATGACCCAAAAGACTCCGAGGATGCAAACGACCCCGGGAACTCAAAAGACCCCGAGGACAGCCTCATTTAAAATATATATATTTACAATACAATACTGAGTTCAATTTTATAAAGAGGGCATAATGTGTCACGCATGTCTTATGAAAGTGGGGTTGTACAAAATAATGAAAGAATGTACAAAAGCCAACCACAAAGTACACCTCACAAACACGTCCTGGTGATGATCTGCAATCTCTGATTGCTCTTCTTTTTTTTTCTTTTTTGTTTTGTATACAGAGTCTAGGCTCGTGTAAGAGCTAACACATTAAACACGAAAACGTGCACGGACACATAAAACATACAATAAATAAAGGGAGCGGGAGACAAGAGGGGGAGAGAGAGGAAAGCATACAAGCACAACAGTAGAGTACAGGGAAGTCGGTAGAGCTGTGGAAGAGAGAGGGCTGGGGGAAGGTTTCTTGTTTTTCTTTGTTTGTGAAACTTGTTTCTGAAACTTTCTTGTTTTTACACTGAGAACGAGTGATAATTGGCACATTTCGTCTTCCAGGATGGGAAAAATAATTTGTGGCCGAAACTCGTTTTTACATTAGACGAATGATAACTGGCACATGCCGTCCCCCAAGACAAGCCAACTCGTTTGTGGCCGAAACTCGTTTTTGCACATACAACGAGTGATAACTGGCACATGGTGTCTCCCAGGATCGGCAAACACGTATGTGGCCGAAACTCGTTTTTGTATTTAGAATGACTGATAATTGGCACATGCAGCCCCCCAAAACGAGCAAACTCGTTTGTGACCGGAACTCGTTTTTGCACATACAATAAGTGATAACTCGCACATAGTGTCTCCCAGGATGGGCAAACTCGTATCTGGCCAAAACTCGTTTTTACATTTAGAACAAGTGACAACAGGCATCTGACATCTCCCATGACGGTGAAACTCGTATGTGGCCGAAACTCGTTTTAACATTTAGAACTGAATGATAACAGGCATCAGAAACCCCCAATGAAGGGCAAACTCGTTTGTGGCCGAAAAGCGTTTTTGCATTTAGAATGACTGATTACTGGCACATGCAGTCCCCCAAAACGAGCAAACTCGTATGTGGCCGATACTCGTTTTTACATTAGGCGAGTGAGAACTGGCACATACAACTACAAACAAACTCCAAGTTTGTGGCTGGTTTTAAACTCGTTTGTGACTGAAATTCGTTTTTGCACATACAAGTGATAACTGGCACATGGCGTTTCCCAGGACTGGCAAACACGTATGTGGCCGAAACTCGTTTTTAAATGGTACATGCAGGGATATGTGTGCGCGGCGTCGAACCGATAGATCATGGCGTGCCATGAACCTGTAGGCCCACGACGGCCTGGTCGTGAAGGCCCAAATGTCGTCCTCCTTAGCTAAGCTACTCTTTTTCAGCCTGAGAGCAAGTGTTCTAAATGAAAAATGTGTAAATTCAAAGTAATTTCCCATTATAAGTGGCAGAGAATAGGGTGAGTGCTGCCTCAATCTTCATCTTATTGTCCTATCTTCACTATTACAGTGGTTTATTGTACACCGCTCCTTTCCTATGCCATCTCCAGGCGCTGCATGACGTCATTGCTGGGCACCGAAGGGGCTGAAAGGGAGTTCTCAGTTTTCACTCCGGTTGTTTTCTTGCTTGTTTGTTTGTTTGTTACTTGTCGGAATAGATTCCGGCAAGTATGTTGGTTGGTTGGTTTGTTACTTGCCGGGAAAAATTCCGGCAAGTCTGTTGGTTGGTTGGTTTGTCTGTCTGTCTGTTTGTGCACAGTACTACGTCTACATCGTTGCGCATAGCATCGCCGTACATTACACACATATTTGTATTGCCCTGGAATAGACTGTGCCCAATTTTTAACTCTCTAGGCCCAAGGTCAAGCTCAAGGTCACCCAAAACGTGAAAATCGTGACCGCAGCGTAAAGCCGGGGCGAGGCGGATTGATACAGCGGAAGGATTTGATGGTTTAAATGAGGCCGCGATGAGGCGGATTTTCATTGGAACCAAACCTGATTTCATTACCTCCGCCACCAAAGGTGGATGGAGGTTATGTTTTCACCCCTGTCTGTTTGTCCGTTTGTTACTTGTCGGAATAGATTCCGGCAAGTATGTTGGTTGGTTGGTTTGTTACTTGCCGGAATAGATTCGCCGGAATAGATTTTGGGTGGTGAGGGGGCTTGAAGCCAGATTTTAATCTTACAGCCGCCATGTTGGTGCTCGCCGTCACAGCAATGCGAAGCGAAAGACGCCTTTGAGCTGTCACATTCACAATCGCTATGTCGTATGTACTCCCAATACGTGTTTCCTTCATTGTAAAAACGATCAAGTCAACAGTTAAAAGGATTTTGAGCCGATAGGTGTTACGGCCTTGGCAAGGACGATGGAGACAGCGATCTGTTCGTGTATACACCACCCAAATAGCTATTTGGAATTCTCTCATGTAGAGATTAAGCCCACGTCGTTTGAACTTTGGCAGAGGTCATTATTTACTTTTAATGATGTTTATAAACGAATCAAAAAGAAGATAATTGGTTTTGGGTCGTCCTTTCCACATATCTCGTGGGATTGTGAGGTGGAGAGACGACCGTGATGGCGGGGAGTGGGTTGGCATTCTCTCAAGCAGGGATTCAACCCATGTCCTTATGTGTTATTATTTTGATCCAAAATGGCCGATAAAAAAAGTACATTGCGGCAAGTCCTCGGTCTCTGACCGATTTTTCATTTGATTGTTTGTTCGTCCGGGTTATATCTCAGCCATCCTTTGAGCTAGGAAGCTGAAATTTGGGCACAATAGTGACCAAGTACTTTGTCAAAAATGATATTTTTTGTTTTTTGATTGTTCAATTTGTTGATTAGTTACTTCATTATTATCGATTCATTAAGTACTTATTTATTTGCTTTCTCTTTTGGGCAGCATTATCTCAGGCACCTTTTGAGCTAGGAAGCTGATATTTGGACATGACAGTGATCAAGTGATTTAGCTGTAAAGGCTATTTTTGATTTTTTGATTAATCAATTAATCGATTAATTATTTAATTATTCGATGAATGACTAAAAAAATTTTTTAAGTTACAGATTCGGATGAAATGGTGGTTGTTTATCTGTTCTATTAGCCAGTTGATTCATTATTTCATTCTTTTATTATTATTATTTATTTATTTTCATTATTAATCATTTATTTATTTTCTTTCTCATCTGGGCAATATCTCAGGCAACTTTTGAGCTAGGAAGCTGATATTTGGACACAACAATGACAAAGTGATGTGGCTATAAATAATATTTTTCATTTATTGATTAATGAAGTAATCAATTAATTATTCATTTTTGGGGGATTAATGACTTATTTAATTATTTTTGAAAAACTTACAGCTTTGGAGGCACTGTCTGTTTAGGTATGCTATTATCCAATTGATTAAGAAAATATTTTATGATCATTATTTGTTGATTTTAATTATGCAATTAATCAATCAATTATTGTGCACCTCTCCCACCCAATACAGTCTCTATTAGCGGGGCAGATATGTAACAAAAATTGCACGAGATGTTCACATCCGGCAGAAAGTTTGAAATTTTGCATACAGGGGTATTTTGACATGCTGAGTTCAAAAATTGGCGGATCCAAGAGGTCTGACCAATGGACAGGCCGCCATCTTGAATTCCAATATGGCTGCCAAGACGAAATGTTGATAATCCCTATCTTGGGTTCTAAATGACCTGTGGTGCTCAAATTTTGTACACAAGGGTATGTTGACATGCTGAGTTCAATAAGGCAATAATTTGAAATGTCTGACAAATGGTATGGCCGCCATTTTGAATTCCAATATGGCCGCCAAGACGAAATGTTGAAAATCCCGGGTTCTTTGCAAAAGCAATACCAATTCAATGGATCCCTAGTTGACAAATCATATAACAAGTCAAAGAGCTCATTTCAAAGTATATTTCGTACCAGTTGGCAGCCGTAACATGCTGCAAGCTTTTTTCCATCCGTTTTACTTCTCCTACTGCTCATCTCGGAAGCATTGTCCAGAGCAGAAACATAGTTCTGTGCATGGTAGATTAGCAGCAGCACATTTGCAATTTCCAGCACACCGTTTTTTACACTTGCACTTGATCAGCTCTCGGCACCCTTTTGACGCCTCTGGCATTACTGTCCAAAATGGATGCCAGACATCATCTGCATTTTTAGCCCATCCCCGATCTGCAGGTGAAGGCAGCTCTGGGTTAGCAATTTGGGACTGTCCCCAGATGTGACCGGCCTGAAAGACTGCCCTCTTCACATGTTGACGCAGTGCCTCTTTTGGCGGTGGAATATTTTCCGATTGCCGATTTCCCTGAGCAAACAGCTGCTTGCGTGCTTCGTTCACTTTCTTCAGAGGGGAAGTTCTACTGTACAGAACAACGAAGAACCTCTCTATGTTGGCCATGTCATCATCTGTTACTTCCGCTGGTGCATGTGAGAGATGATTGAAGACCTCCCCCAAGTTTGGCATGGAATTCCATATGCTCCACACAGTCTTTTTGCCAATCCCACATATGGCAGAAACAGTATCGCATCCGGAAACAGTATGCAGGAATAGAAGCCTCCATGAGCGTTCAGGGCCAATGTGAGTCGCAATAGTGTGAGCAGCAATGTGCCTGAAATAGTTTCCATGTCCAAATGCCAACCACATTGCACAACCGTCCATAATGCTTGCCATTGCGATAGCCAACACAACCACATCCGTGTCTGTTGCATGAATGATGATACTTCTGTACCCCTGCTGATATGCATGCCAAGCATGTAGCATCATTCGTGAATCAGCCTCTTCATGCGTACATGGTTGAATTTGAGAAACATCAGAAGGGGGCTTTGATTTAACCTCTTCTTCTAAGGTTGTAAGAAGTGTTTTTCCCTCTGGAATAGGCATCGTTTGCAGGGAATCAGCAAGGAAACTGAATAATGTCTTTTTGTTGGAATCTACACGAAGGAAGCTGCTCCAGTTTCGTGGCACGGATGTCTGTTCAGTCACATGGAGTGGTATGCCAGTGCCACGACCAAGCCTGGTGCCTTCTTTGAGACTGTCCGTTCTGTAGGTGTCCCACACCACATCAACACGCATCACAGTCCCCTCATTTAACTTTCGGGCAATGTACGGAAGGACCTGTTTCTGTGCATAGTCACCAAATGTCCTGATCACACTGTTGCACTTCTTAGGCTCCAAATGATGGACTAAGGCAGCCCCATCGAAAATACGAACTTCTCCTTTGGGCGCATCACGAGGACGTTGTGCTAAAGCTTCCAAACAGGGCAAAAGATCAGCCTTGCCGGTTGGTGGCCGCATTGTATTGATACCTTCAGCCAATGCAGGTGGCCACCCATGACACTCATATTCATAAAATGTGTTAAGATCACCATCTCTAGTTTGGCAAGAAATGTACATTCGTGAGAAGAGCTCCACATTACTTTTCATACGTGTAATCTTCGCCTCAGACTTTCCAGGTGTTTTCTTGGGCTTCGATTTCAACAGTGGCAGATTGTTCTTTGAAATGCTATCATAGAAATTGTCAGAAGGATCCTTGATTCGCTGCCCCACAAATCCGTCAAATTGTGTTTTGCCAGTGTCCTCCATGGATCGCACTGCGGCTATCACTTCATCAGGCATGATGACCTTTGTGCCAAGCACATACAAGTCATTACTGTCTTCCGCAAACGGGTTTCCAAGTTTTTCAAAGGAACTGATTGCATTATTGAGATCTGATGCAAAGGATTTCTGGACACTAGGCAATTGTTCGTGGTGGCAGACATCAGTTTGCCTCTGTCTTTGAAACTGGTCCTCAAACTCATTCAGGATTCTGGCTATTTCTGCACCAGCTACCATCCACCGGCGAAGAGCCCCTTCATTCTCAGTAATTCCAATGACTCCACCATCACCTTTCACATAGGCGTTCTGCTGTTCATGTATCTGATCGTGTGCCATAGCAGAGAACTTGTGTGATGACTTCTGAGTGACAAAGTTCCCCTTGACAAATTCACGATGGATATCCATGGAATCGTTTGAAAGTTCCTGAAGGTCTGTTACATGCACTGTCAACCATCTGGCGTAATGGTAATGGTCCATGGCAAACATCCACGGAATGATCGCCGTGAGAGTCTCCACATAGAGCGTGTAGTTGGCTTCCCGTTGTGATCTTATGAATGCCAAGAGAAGACACTCCAACTGCAGGACTTTATTCCAGTAGCAAAACTGGGGGTACTTTGTAGCCATCTTCTTGCTCCAAAGATCAAATGATTGTAAATCTTCAGTTTCACATGTTTTCTGGTAGTCATCGTATGCCTTTCGCTGCAGAGCGTACAACGCCGCTACTGTGACTTGGTGTGCCCATTGTGACCTCGATATTTGCGAACCTTTGTGAAGACTATCTGCTCTTCCCTCTGTTGTTACACCAGCACTGGTCATTACACTTGCCCAGCCACTCCCCTCCAGGAAGCTGCCGATCGCTTTCAACAAGGCCATCTCTACATGAAGTCCTCCCATCATCACAACAAACTTGTCTTCACCATATATACCTGGCCAAGTCCATTGAATCTTCTTTGCAATTGCATAGAGTGGTTGATCAACGGTCAGAACTGGAACTTGTCCGGGGTTTACTAGTTCTGTCGCCTGCTTGATTAAATTCATTCCATGCTTCACCATTGCCAATGTGTGAGCACTCTCGCGGAACAGAGGTAGCAGTCCTGTAATTGCAGGAGGCCGAGGAACTTCAACCTGCAGATTTGCCATGTATGCTGACCAGGAGATATTATCTTCACTCTCAAGACCTTCCTTCTCCTGCAGACTTTGTACAAACGAAAGCCACTGACTTTCTTTGTCCTGTATTCCGGAGGACACACTTGGAGTGGATGGACCTTTTGGTTTTCTTGGAATGGGATTATTAGTTGGAAATGTTTCAGGAGGCACATCACTGTAAGATGCAGGGAAGGGCGGCTATGGTTTTGGAGCGCTGTTTGTTCTCATTCTCAGTGACATTCTCATGATTTCGAATGCTGCCACTTTTGTCATGTGAAACATGTTGTGTCAGTGATAACGCGGTTCCATGAAATGAACTTTGTGCTGATGCTGATGATGGGTTGTGATCTATGTTGTCTAGGTTGCCTGTTGTGAATATTCCACTTCGCAATTTTGTTGGACACACAACGCCGTCATGTTTGTATATTTCTATGACTCTGTTGGCCTCATCTGTGGATACCTCCAGTATGCGATCATAGGAAACACACAAACCATGTTGAAAAAGAATGTCAACGAGATCCCGTTTCCTTGTTTTGCTATGAATGAGAAGACCCAGGTAAAGTGGCAGTGATGTTTCACGTTTCAAATTGTGACGTACTGCTGTAGTTTCCAACCTTCCTCGTTTCATAGTGTTGAATGTTACAAGTTGAGTTAAGGATTGCACAGAGACGCCTCCCTTGTTGTTTGCGTTTTGTTTTTGTATGTTTGTACCAGCAAGAATCATTTCCATCAACGCTGCCAATGATGGTGGTGAGTTGTTATATGATTCGTTAACTAGGGATCCATTGAATTGGTATTGCTTTTGCAAAATATCTTTGCGCACAATCTGGGCAGCTCTCATGAGAATGACCGCGTCGTTGTCAGAGCTTTGTCTACAAGCATGCAATAAAGCTTCACCAATGTCCTCTTTGAATGACAGTGCCACTTCATGGTTGCTCTATGTGCCTCAAGTTGCAGAAGGTGTCTGAGAAGCTTGTCCTTAAGGTGAGTTGAATTAATCCTCTTTGAGATATCACCTCCCAGTTGTGCCAGACGTTCTGTATAAAGCTTTGTGAGATCGGCTAACTTGAAAGTGTAACTGTCATCTGTACACTTCATTTCTTCCAAATAGGCTATCAATTCGGCCAAAGCTACTGATTCTGGTGGCATATTTTCACTTGAACTGGCTTCCTCATTCTTTCTTACAAATGATCTGTATCGAGTGTGGAGAACAGTCATGCACTTCTTGTGATAAACAGCATCTGATGCCGTCATATCACCTACAGACAATCTAGCCAGGAGTTTTGTATCCCTCAATTCTGTTGCCATCAATCGAACATTGGAATCTACATTTTTTGTTGCCGCTCTGTGGACTATTTCTTCATTACTGATAATGCTATCACAAAAGAAACATGTGCTAGCAGTACTCTGTTCAACGGATGGAGATTTGAAACTTGTTCTGAGTCTTTTCTTAACAGGCGAGTAAGTTTCTTCACCAAGTTTAAGGTCTGAACTTTGCTTTCTTTCCCTTGATTCAGCCCTGGCCACATGAGAGCTGCTGCACTGCACATAACAGTTTTTGTGCCATTTGGCAGCATGCGCAGCTAGGGTTTCTGCAATACCGTAACCATCATCTAGTCGGGAAATGTTTATCCCGCAAGGCAAGGCACCTAAATCATTCAATGCCTTGAGATTTTGAGCAAGATTCTCGTAGACGTCTAGACACAACTGATTGCTGCCCTTACGTGCATCTCTTAGTGGTTCATTTTCAGAACGTTTCTGGCAAAGAGCGCAAATGTTCCAGTCTGTTGGCATTGGAATTGTTGACGATGTTTTCTTTGATTTCGACATTGGATCTGAAAGAGAAAAAACATAAAAAAAAAAAATTATTGGAATGTCATGTGAATGTTCAGTTCCGGCAGAAAGTGTTAAATTTCACATACAGGGGTATTTTGGGGCGCTGAATTTCCCAAATTTCTACTGCCTTCGACAAAATTACAAACCCATCAGTAGATTTGAGATGCAACAATTTTCCAGTTATCATAATAATGCTCAAATGATTTAACATTATGACATTACCGTACACTGTGCTATTAAAGCAATGAAAACATCGATGTTTGTCTTGGCGGCCATACCGTTTGTCAGACATTTCAAATTATTGCATTATTGAACTCAGCATGTCAACATACCCTTGTGTACCAAATTTCAGCGCCACAGGTCATTTAGAACCCAAGATAGGAAATTTCAACATTTCGTCTTGGCGGCCATATTGGAATTCAAGATGGCGGCCGGTCCATTGGTTAGATCTCTTGGATCCGCCAATTTTTGAAATCAGCGCCCCAAAATACCCCTGTATGCGAAATTTCACACTTTCTGCCGGAAATGAACATCTTTTTCACATATCTGCCCCACTATATGAGCTGCTGGAGGTTATTTGTTTATTTGGCATTGGGTCGGTGTACTTTGAATGCATCTGTACTTGTCTTATTTAAATTATGTTTCAGATCCACCTGGCATTCCTTCTCCAGCAGGTCCTCATTTGAGAGCTCCTGCCGGTACGAGTCCAGCAACTCCTCTATATCAACCTCCTCCACCTCATCAAAGCTGACAGTCTGTCTTGGCCATTTTGACGATGTTACGTCGCGTTTTCCACACATCATTATTCTTGTTGAAACCCTTAAAGCCAATAACAAATTGAGGGCAAAGCTTCCCCCATACACCATTTATGCAGGAACGGATGACTTCCCTCCAACACTCCTCAACATTACATGGAACATCCCTTATTGTAAAGGCATTCCAGAATTCCCTTACAGTCATCTGATCATCATCAGTTGATTTCACCTGCAAATCATTAAATCATTATCAGGTTTGCAAATATTCTTCGGAGATAATACACCTTGAATGTAGCAATCACTCCCTGGTCCTCACATCACCTGTACGATCACCTCTTTCATACCGTCCTAAAACATCCATTTTTACTTCGAGTGATGGCCTTCCTCTGTATTTTGCTTGCACTACCACCCTTGCTACTCCACGGACCCTTTTCATTCATGATTGCAAGGGTTACGCTTATTACAGCAGCACAATACACACGCAAAATGGGAAACACATCACCACACGGCACGAGGCTAACATGGAGGGTTTCCGGAAACTGGGGGAGGTGAAGGCGAGGGAGAGGGAAGGCAATCTAGCTGGAATCCTGGTGTTATCGCGAACAAGTTTTCATGTTATTCAGTGCAAAAATTTCATCGCAGTGTTGCGCACACACTTGAGTCACGTAATTCCAAAAAATGGTATAAATGACAGGCACGCACTAACTCCAAAAATGCGCAAACACTACACGAACTAGTAGAGCGCATACCTCCGCCTGGCTGAATAGTTTACGCTTTTTATCCCACTGATAGGCCGGATCTGGCTGGATTCGGACCTGAACCAAAATTTAATCGGCTTGTTCTTGTCACCAAACCAACTCGCCCACCAAGTTTAGTCATAACTCGTCCACAACTTTTTGAGATATTCTGCTATGCATCGTTTTTGACCCTATCTCTCAATGGTAAAGAATCACTTAAAAATTAAATAATCCTCATATCCGAATGCACATTCAGATCTCCACCAAAATGAATCGAATCGTCCTTGTCAGATACCCAACAGGTCCACCAAGTTTCGTCCAAGTCCGTCCATAACTTTTTGAGATATCCTGCTGTGTATCGTTTTTGGCCCAATCTCCCAATGGTGAAGGATCACTGAAAAAATTCTAGTAGCCGGATCCGAATCCGGATCTTCACCAAAATCTAATCATTTCGTCCTTGTCACATACGCTACATCTCTGCCAAATTTCGTCCGAATCCGTCCAATAAGGTAATAAAACGCAAGCTTACCGTCCTGGAACTGGAATGTACGCCATTAACAGTGTAGTGAAATCACACGCCAGGAAATGGTAGTATGTTTTAAAATTTAAATCGCATGCTTTTTTTTTAAGTACCAGTAAATTATATACATGTTCTTTATTTAAACGTATCACAATGTGTACACTTGAAATTCAGCATTGATTGTTTTTAAGACCTTCGCTCTTTCATTCCTCTTTTCTCCCGCCTCTGGAACAAACTCCCTCACTCTCTTCAATCCCACTCCTCCCTCCAGGTCTTCAAAACAGCTGTTCACCACCATCTTTTATCTTCCCCCATCGAAAACCTTGATCTTTTCTACCTCCGTTAATCCACCTCAAACCCAACTCCTTGGAATACCATTTTCTTTCCCGAAAGTCCTTGTAGTGTCCATCTTGTTTATCCCGTGTACCCCGCCCCAGCCCTCTCTCTTCCACAGATCTCCTGATGTCCCTGTTCCCTACTGTTATTGTGCTTCCCTCTCCCCTCCACTCCCACTTGTGTCCTGCTCCCTCTATTATATGTTCTATGTGTTCGCTCCTACACTAGCCTCGACTTTGTATGCAATAAAACACCGCATACCTCCGCTAGGCTGAACAGTTCACATTTTGAATCCCATTGATAGGCCGAATCTGGATTCGGACCTTTACCAAAATCTATCCGGCTTGTTCTTGTCACACAACCAACCTGTACACAAAATTTGGTCTGAATCCGGCCATAACGTTTAGAGATATCCTGCTCAAAGACAGACAGACAAACAGACGGGTGAAAACATAACCTCTGTCCACCTTCAATGGCGGAGGTAAAAATACAAAAAAAACACAGCAGCAATGGTCTAAATATTGGACTTGGCACCTGAGTATACCGTTGCATTTTGCTAAGCAAATTCTTTAAAATCGCATTACTAATAGCACCATCATTTAAGGCAGTGATGGGCAGCCGAACTGCGTGGAATGAAGCTTGATGTCGTGCAAGACAATCAACTCTCTCAACAGGCTAATTAATCCCGTAGAGGTCGCTGGTTGTGTGCTGACGCATTGAGCAGATCGTCTATCACAGCTGCACTTGGAGTTTCTCATACTTGTCGTGTTCGTCACTCTGCACTTCGGTGCAATCACTTTTATAAGAGGCAAGCACAGTCAAGGGAGTCCGACTCGTGTCTAGTTGTGCACTTAACGTTCCCATGAGAAAGTAACACTGATCCCGCTACCAACGGATGCCAGAAATGAACCGGCAGAACACAGGAATAATAAAGTTGCACTGGCTATAATGGGGACCAAAGAAAAATATATCTAAAGAAAGTATGTGGGGGAGGGGGGAGGGACAAGCGACTGGAGATAAGTATGGGAGGGTGGAAGATGGAGAACAAAAAGGGGAGGAAAAAGGCAAAGAGTTTCCCTATTTTAAAGTATGAAAGCATCGGCCAAATGATAAAATCTTAATATGTAGTAATAAAAACCACTAAGTTTTTTTTATTGTAATTGTTCAGCGCGGAACTACGTAACTTCCGGTTCGTGCACCCTTCGCGACAACAGTCACGTGATTGGATACGTTGAAAACAAACCACAAAAGGGCACGTGTTACAGCTTACTTCTGGTAGTCTCGCCCTCATCCATGGGCAATCTTGTTCCAAGCACACAACACGTTCTTCCAACACATCCTTTTATTTGGGCAGTGTATAGGCAACAGACCGGTGCATTAATCGCTCCAGAAAATATAATTAACCCAGGTTATGTTTATGAAGTGAAAACATGCTTACTGCTTATGTGCATATATAATAAATGGTGGTCATATTTCGGATAGCTCCAATAGCACTCTGATGTTTACCCAACACCCCTTCCCGCATCCCCTCCCTCCAAAGGAAGAAAATGCCAAAATGGGCAAAAAAATTGTTTTTCAAAACTTGATGGAATCAAATGAAAGTTGTACATGCACAACTTCAGGGTGCCCTCGTTAATCCGTGAACGTTTTTAGCTTCCTAGGTTAAATCCTCTCGGAAGAGTAGATGATACATACATACACATACATACATACATACATACATACATACATACATACATACATTTGCTCCATTATAATAAGATTATGGAGGGTGGAGGATTAACATACTGATATGAAACGGAAGAAAATAGGCAGACATGCTGGGGGCATGTAGAAAAAAAGGTTAACCTGGAAAAGGCTTCATCACAGGTAGGAAGCAGGTAGGAATAATTTGGCAATAAGCTACCTTGAAAGACTGAAAGGAAACCAGTGATTAGAAAAGCAAAAATATGAGAGTACACAGGTAGGATAAAAGAGTGACAAAGGAATGGAGGTGAGTAGAAATCTTGGACGAAGGGAACTTTCCAAAAGAACTGCTTTAATGAACGAATAGACAGACGTAAGGGCTAAACAGCTAAACAGACAAGGACCACAATTTGAGGAGAGAAGTAACTTATACCATGCATTTTCACTTCCTGATGGGAATTTTAAATGAAACCCAAAACTTTCGCTTCCATAACTTTCAGGAGTGCATGGTGGTATGCAGGAGCCCCAGCCCAAAGTGAGTAGCAATGTTCATTGTTTGTATTTCATCATAAAACAAAACAGGAAATAAATGTTTTAAGAGAACTGAAAGCAAGTAGAGGAATTTGTTGTCCCTGCAACATATGAAAAGTTTGGCAGTCCCTATCTGAAGAATACGGTAATTTAAATTTATTATACAAATAATAGCCTGTATTTGCCCTCAATCTACCATATAAAACAGAATGTCAGTTTGTGTGTTTGTACAGATGTCTGTCACCCTTCATAAGGGTAGGTTTTAAAGGCCAATCTTTTAACACGAAAGTGTGTTCACTACGGTCTATTTTTGAGGATAAAACAAACTTGAAAAACATTTTCCATAAAAGAGTATTTATGTCTCTTCTATTGGAATTGTAGACGGTGGCTTGCAAAATGAGCTTCAAGGGCGGTGTACAGAAACGTTTTTTAAAATATCAATAAATACAAGGCGCGGGGAGGTGAAATTCACTGCACGTTAAGTGCAATGTGCGCAGAGCAAATACGAGCGTTCATTTACATCCGTATGATGTCTAATAAATAAAGAAGATACTCGTTCAAGCACACCTGACACGAGGCCAAGGCTTCAGACTTTGGCACGCTCACGAGGCTGCACCGTCGAATAAAGTGTTCCAACCGGACATTTTTGACGGGCTTTTTACTCGTTGTTTAATAATAGGTCATAAACAAGTATTACCTTAACTCTTAGATGCAGGCGTCAAAAATCTTACATAAATGCAACGGATGTATTCATGTAATGTTTTTTAAAAATTTTTGTTTTTTAAAGATTTTTTTCTTTCATATCCTTTTTCAATCCAAGTCGATGCTCATGGATGTGTATTTGCTCAGAAAATGTGATTCATTGATCCTATTAGTTGGAAGAATCCCATACAAGTAATGAATATTTTCTTTTTTTTGGAAAAAAAAAATTTGCTCTTGGTTTTTCAACTTTTTTCCCCTTCAAAAGTTGAGGCTCATGGAGGAGTATTTGCTCAAAAAATATGATTCACTAATCCTTTTATTTAGAATGTATATGTCCACAACTGTCAAAAATCCTACACCTATGCAGCCATTGGGCCTCAGAGGCCCCATTATCGTATTCGTGTAAAGATTTTTAATTTTCATATTTTTGTCACTGAATTATTTGTAACCAAGTCATAGGAGCATATAATGAGGCTCATATCAAGAAATAATGATATAACATAGTAGTACAGCAACATTTATGCGGGGCCTAGAAGGCCCCAGGCCTGCATTTGTATCGGATTTTCGGGTTATAAGTGAAGAATGAAGATTTTCCCACGAGCCTGAATGAAATTTTAATATATTTATGTCACTGAATTTTGTGTAACAACGTGAAAGTCGATGAAAATGAGGCTCATTCCAAAAAAAAATTGTACAGCATAGTTTTTGCAACAAAAAAAACCTTGTGGGCCTCCGAGGCCCAATCACTGCATCCAAGGGGTAAGATGAATTTATCTCACAGCAACTAGTATTGAAATGAAAAAATAACATGAGCATAATTGAGACAAATGAGCAATAATTAAGCCATGATTGGTATAATTGAGCTAATAGCTAAAGCCAAAAGCAACCTAAATTTTCCAGGTACAGGTAAACGTCAGGAATGTCTCATGGCTGAACACTACAAACAGTTACACGTACAATATATTGCCGAATGCAAGAAAAGGCAATCATTGCATATTTTTCTGTTTTGAAATCGATGGATGAAATTACGGGCAGCTAGGTGTGTCGGAGCAAAGGCTTGCATGTTATTCCTGTCACAATTGTGCACTACCAAATATTATTTGGAAATTGAACAGCACAAATCCTTGAAAATTCTTACAGGAAGACATTTCGACTACAATATAAATGAAGTGTGGTGCTCCTGGGACACAGTTTACTGATGTATCGCCCTGCTTGCGAAACACCAAGGTGACCACAGTTTATTGCTGGGTTCAGATTAGAGCCCAGGCTAGACAGCTCAGAGGTGAGTGCGCACACCTGCAAGCTATCCTTCCAGCATATACCATTGCTCTAGCTAGACATTCAGGACCCATAAAACTGTGCACTCGATCATTGATTTGCTCTGTTACAGTATAAACATTTTATGGAACCAATCCTTTAGGTCGAGTGCCAGTCGCACGGAGTAATCATCTCTGAAAAAGTGTTTGAAATGATCAGGCCCACATCATGTGAAAATATTAAATACAATTTTAAAATGGAGCCAAAAACCTTTGTTCGTTCTGACGTCTAATTACGTTTTTTGCTTTGCCTTTAAACGCAATTCAAGATTGTACACATCATATGAGCATTGCTTCAACTGTCTCAATACGCGCCAATGATTATAATCTTTAACGCCGTCGAATTATTTGTTATAAACTCATCATTCATTGAGCATCTTGCACAGGGATGCCAGGTTGGTTATAAATCAGGTAGGCTCCTACAATGATGCAAAAATTGTATTACTCCTGTATCAGTACTCCCTCACTCTCTTCAATCCCACTCCTCCCTCCAGGTCTTTAAACATCTGTTCACCACCATCTTTTATCTTCCCCCATCCAAAACCTTGATCTCTTCTACCCCCTGTTAATTCACACCAGATGCACTTTTTTGAAATTCCGACTTCTTTCCTGGAAGTCCTAGCTGTGTCCATGTGTTTTTTTTTTTACCTTCCTACCAGAAGCATTCCTACCAGAAGTAAAAATGTTATAAGCCACAAAGGTTTACCTTTTGAAACAGTCACTACTGCTGTTTAACACTGAACTAAAATGGACGAAATCCAGGGTGTGTTCAGTCACAGGTGACACGACATATTATAATATTATGTAAAGTTGTATAGATAACTTATAGTGACCTGATATAAGTATAAGTGATAACTTATACTTATAGTATCCCTGGTGTTGGGCTAGCGGCTAGGGTGCTGGCTTAGGATCCTAGGATCCTGGGTTCTGAATCCTGGTCGATTGCTGAATTAACGCCAGGGGGGTTGACTCAGCCTGTCATCCTTCCGAGGTCGGCTAATTGAGGACCAGTTCACTGGTAATTCCCTGTTTGTCGTTAAAGGCGGCAAAAAGGGTTGGCGTCAGAAAGGGCATCAGGCCGTAAAACATTGCTTCAAAAAGGGGACCGAAAAACAACAACAACCACGGTTCCCAAAAAAGGCCAACCCCTGCTTTGCGGGGAAAAATGGCCTCTAAAGGTGGTTTTTTTTTTGGTTTTTTTTACCAGAAGCATTCCTACCAGAAGTAAAAATGTTATAAGCCACAAAGGTTTACCTTTTGAAACAGTCACTACTGCTGTTTAACACTGAACTAAAATGGACGAAATCCAGGGTGTGTTCAGTCACAGGTGACACGACATATTATAATATTATGTAAAGTTGTATAGATAACTTATAGTGACATTCTTACAAGGTCGCTATCCCTTCTTTACGAGGAGTTTTAATTCCTGCTTGGAGAAACACGTGTGAAGGCTTAACATGTCATTTTTCCAAGGCCGTTTCTAAAATAATAACTAAAGTAATAAAAACATCAATGATAATAGCATAATATTGATGTAATTACAAAACAATATCCCCCTCCCATGGGGTAATAAGGATAACAAGACCACTGACGCTACCGTAGTGAGCCGGTGAATGAGTAAGTATATATATATATATATATATATATATATATATATACTAGGGTTGCCCAAAAAGTTTTGCAACACAATTTTTTATTGCTAGTAATTTATTATCGAAATATTTGAACGCACTCATAAGATAACTAGATTTATTTATTACACTCCTCATTTTTCTACATAATCTCTGTCAACTTCAACAACCTTGTGCCAGCGAGAAACAAGAGCAGGTATCCCCTTCTTGTACCAGTCTGAATCCTGCACTCGCAGCCACTTCTTCACTTCTTCAATAACCTCATCATCACTCCCAAACCTTTTCCCACGGATGGCATTTGTGAGGGCTCCAAAGAGGTGGAAATCTGAGGGAGCAAGATCTGGGCTGTAGGGTGGGTGGGGAAGAACAGTCCATCCGAGTTTTGTGATTGCTTCTTGTGTTTTCAAACCTGTGTGGTCGTGTTGAAGGAGGATTTCAGCAACATTTTTGCGAGGTCGAACTCTCCTAAAACGCCTCTGCAATTTTTTAAGAGTTTGAATGTACAGACAGATCTGAGTTAATGGTTTGACCACGTGGCATAATGTCTACCAAAATCACCCCTTCTGCATCCCAAAAAACAGTTGCCATGACTTTTCCTGCTGAAGGGGTAACCTTAAACTTCTTCTTCCGAGGAGAAGTTGGATGATGCCATTCCGTTGACTGTCCTTTGGTCTCCGGTTCAAAGTTATGGATCCATGTTTCATCCCCAGTGACAATCCGTGACAAAAAGCTTTCACCATCAGCCTCGTAACGGGAGACCAAATCTGAACACACCTCTTTCCGCAAAGTTTCGTGATCGTCGGTTTGGCTTCGTGGAACCCAACGTGCACACAATGATGTTCACACTTCCCTTGGATACCGAGAGCTCAGTTGCAAGCCTTCTGGTTGTAATCCGTCGGTCCTTTCGAATGAGTTCATCAGCACGTTGAAGCAACGCTGGAATGACCGCTGTTATTGGCAGGCCTGAGCGAGGCACGTCACTGAGCTCCGCTTGGCCGTTCTCAGAACCCGCAATTCGTGAAGCCAAACGACTAACAGTGCTTTTATCAACAGCATTGAATCCGTATACTTTTTTAACTGCCTGTGAATGTTCGATACTGATTCCTTCACCACAAAAAATTCAATAACAGGCCGTTGTTTAAAACGCTCATCACCACACAGCGCCATTTTGAAGACCCCCTGCACATGTGCAAGAAAACGTATTGTACCACGACACTACAGTGGCAAGCGGGACATTCAAAATTAACCACAGAATAAGTTGCAGACATTTCCTGTTGATTTTGACTGAAGTATAGAAAGTGTTGCAAATCTTTTTGGGCAACCCTCATATATATACAGTCACGTGAAAAAGTAAGTACACACCATGTAAAGTTTTGACTTTTTCAACATATTTCAACATACAGCTATTTGATCTTCATTTCAACAATATTGATAGATAAAGGTGATATAATATAACAAATATCATGAAACATTTACATTTTGTAGTCCATTGTCTAATTTAAACAAACATAAATGCAAATTTCGCATGTGGAAAAAGTAAGTACACCCCTACATTTATCACTACTTCAAATACCTAAAATTAGAATCAGGTGCACCAGCTCAGGTGCAAATGATTAGAACATCGTTAGAGAGGATCTTGGAGGAACCTGTCTTATTTAAACCTCAGACATTTAGTTTGGTTTGCTCTTTGATGTTGAAGTGTGCGGCGTCACCATGCCTAGATCAAAAGAGCTCTCTGAGGCCTTCAGAAAGAAGGTTATAGATGCCTACGAGTCTTGGAAGGAATTTCAAAAGATCTCCAAACAATTTGAAATCAATCATTCGACTGTCCGGAAGATCATCTACAAGTGGAGAAGATTCCAAACAACTGCCAACTTGTTCAGGCCAGGCCGCCCCAGCAAGTTTAGCCTGAGAGCAGACCGCAAGATGCTGAAAGAAGTCTCTAAGAACCCCAGAATGTCATCACGGGACGTACAGGTAGCTCTTGCCATTGTTGATGTCAAAGTGCACGAGTCTCCATTAGAAAGAGGCTGCACAAATTTGATCTACATGGGAGGTGTGCCAGGAGGAAACCTATGCTGTCCAGAAATAACATCAGGGCAAGACTAAAGTTTGCCAATGAACACCTAGGCAAAGACCAGCACTTCTGGAACAATGTGCTCTGGACAGATGAGTCAAAGGTAGAGCTATTTGGCCACAGTACCAGAAGACATGTTTGGCGAAAACCAAAGACAGCATTTGACCACAAGAACCTGATACCAACTGTAAAGCATGGTGGTGGAAATATTATGGTTTGGGGCAGCTTTGCTGCATCAGGGCCTGGGTAGCTCACCATCATATAATCCACTATGAATTCTTCATTGTACCAGAGGGTGCTTGAGGATAATGTGAGGCCATCTGTCGGAGAGTTGAAGCTCAACCGAAGGTGGACCTTGCAACATGACAATGACCCTAAACATACCAGTAAATCCACCAAGGAATGGCTGAAAAGAAAGAAATGGAGGGTTCTGGATTGTCCAAGACAAAGCCCGGATCTAAATCCCATCGAGATGTTGTGGGGGGGATTTGAAACGAGCTGTGCATGCAAGAAACCCCTCAAACATCGCACAGCTGAAAGAATTCTGCATGGAGGAGTGGGCAAAAATTTCTCCCAGTCGATGTCAGATACTGGTAGACAGTTATAAGAAACACCTACTTGAGGTTGTTTCTGCCAAAGGGGGCAATACCACCTATTAGAGCCATGGGTGTACTTACTTTTTCCACTTGCGAAATTTGCATTTATGTTTATTTAAATTATACAATGGACTACAAAATGTAAATGTTTCATGATATTTGTTCTATTATATCACCTTTATCTGTCAATATTGTTGAAATGAAGATCGAATAGCTGTATGTTGAAATATGTTGAAAAAGTCAAAACTTTACATGGGGTGTACTTACTTTTCCACGTGACTGTATATGTTAGCGGCTACGCACGGGTGGAAAGCCAAAAGCAAACAAACACTGCGGAAACGGTGAATGCTAAACCATGGAACCAATAAATTCCACATTCCTGTGCCACCTTAAGTCGCACATCAGACATGGTCAGTCGGTTCATGAAGGACTTGGACAAAAAACGGTACCCAGTCTGAATGGTTGTATCCCCAGTCAATGGCGAATCTGCATATGGTGAACCCGCTAATGTCACGAGTAGAAAGTAGAAACTCCACGTCATTTCCTCATTCATATTTAAACTCAATATCTCTATTTTCATTCCAGACAGCATCATTCCAATCATACATTAATAGCCGGCAAAGCCGGTGTTGTGAATGAACACGTACGTATTATGTTGAAAAGCCATATTTTGCTAGATCCCTTGAGAATTTCGCAGCTTTGACGCACCAAATCGCTCCATGGAGGCCGCCATCTTGCGGATGCGGAAGTATGCATAAACAATTGCGAAAAAGTTCAATAGGAGTTTGTTTCACCCGTCTCTGTTTGATTCACAATCTTATGCACCTCTAATTTGTAATTAAAATACTTTAAGACCAACCTCGTTCCCCGGGCCCGCACGGGCCCTGGTTATATTCAATGAAAATCATCACCAAACACCGGAACCAATGAGATTCGAGCATTTGAAAAAATATTTCAAAAACCAAATCGCTCCATGGAGGCCACCATCTTGCGGATGCGGAAGTATGCATTAAAAAATTGAGAAAAAGTTCAATAGGAGTTTGTTTCACCTGTCTTTGTTTGATTCACCATCTTATGCATGTCTAATTTGTAATTAAAATACTTTAAGACCAACCTCGTTATCTTCAACGAAAATCGTCACCAAACACCAGAACCAATGAGATTCGAGCATTAGAAAAAATATTTCAAAAAACATTATTACCACATTTCGTATGCTGAAAATGCCGTCAAATATTCTAAAATTGACGAAGAATTGTTTTTTTAGAAATCTCGCAGCCGTAGGGAATAGTTTTTCACGGCCGGAAATATCCGAAATTGAGACGGAATCCAACGAATTAATAAAGAAGGAAATTTTATAAATTTTAATCTCATCCAGAATGCAAATTGTGTCATTTTGAACTAGGTACGGTACCTACTACACCTACCTACTACCAACTACCTAACCTACTGATGCCCTAGTGATGGGTAAAATAGTGGCAAGAGGATTTGGCTTCGCCGGCTCATTGCGGCTTTGCAGTCGGGTACTAGTAGCCGGCGAAGCCGGTGTTGTCAATGAACGCGTACGTATTATGTTGAAAAAACAGATTATGCTGGATCCCTTGGCTTGAGAATTTCGAAGCTTTGACGCACCAAATCGCTCAATGGATGCCGCCATCTTGCGGATGCGGAAGTGTGCATAACAAATTTGAAAATTTCCATAGGAGTTTGTTTCACCCGTCTTTGTTTGATTCACAATCTTATGCACCTCTAATTTGTAATCAATATACTTTAAGACCAACCTCGGCCCGCACGGGCCTGGTTATCTTAAAGGAAAATCGTCACCAAACACCGGAACCAATGAGATTCGAGCATTTGAAAAAATATTTCAAAAACCAAATCACTCAATGGAGGCCGCCATCTTCCGGATGCGGAAGTATGCATAACAAAATTGCGAAAAAGTTCAATAGGAGTTTGTTTCACCCGTCTTTGTTTGATTCACAATCTTATGCACCTCTAATTTGTAATTAAAATACTTTAAGACCAACCTCGTTATCTTCAACGAATATCGTCACCAAACACCAGAACCAATGAGATTCGAGCATTTGAAAAAATACTTCAAAAAAGCTTATTGCGAGTTTCGGAGGGTGAAAACGGCGTCAAATATTCTAAAATTGACGAAGAATTATTTTTTAGAAATCTTGCGGCCGTAGGGGATAGTTTTTCACGGCCGGAAATATCCGAAGTTGAGACGGAATTCACCGAATTAATCAAGAAGTAAATTTTATCAATTTTAATCTCATCCAGAATGCAAATGGTGCCATTTTAGGTCTGAATTTGCGAAATTTTGTCAGCTGACCAATCAGCGATCAGCTTAGGTCAGCCAATCAGCGCCATCGACACGGTTTGATTAACGACAGTCACACATTGCCGTTGAAACGGCGCTATCGTCTGATCTGTCGGCACTGATCTTACTGCAAGCTAACTTCTTCTGGTGGAGGAAGCCGCAGTGCCCGGAGAGAACCAGTCCTGACAGCGACTGAAGTTAGAAGACTACACACATACTGTGAATTGTATATTAAGCGCAGTTAAAATTTCTTAAAATAGACCCTAAGCTAGCACATCGTATAGTTACTTCCTTAAGCTTCTTGTGACATTTAGTGTATGTAGGTATTGGGGAGGACTGTCTGCTCTTCTCTTTTACCAAGTCTTACCAGGTACGGTACCTACTACACCTACCTACTACCAACTACCTAACCCATTGATGCCATCGTGATGGGTAAAATAGTGGCAAGAGGCTTTGGCTTCGCCGGCTCATTGCGGCTTTGCAGTCAGGTACTAGTAGCCGGCGAAGCCGGTGTTGCGAATGAACGCGTATTATGTTGAAAAGCCAGATTTTGCTGGATCCTTTGAGAATTTCGAAGCTTTGACGCACCAAATCGCTCCATGAAGGCCGCCATCTTGCGGATGCGGAAGTATGCATAAACAATTGCGAAAAAGTTCAATAGGAGTTTGTTTCACCCGTCCTTGTTTGATTCACATTCTTATGCACCTCTAATTTGTAATTAAAATACTTTGAGACATGATGTTAATCATGACAATATGTATGTTAAGCCCAGTTAAAATTTCTTAAAATAGGCCCTGAGCTAGCACATCGTATAGTTACTTCCTTAAGCTTCTTGTGACATGTATTGCACGTAGGCATTGGGGAGGACTGTCTGCTCTTCTCTTTTACCAAGACTTACCAGGTACGGTACCTACTACACCTACCTACTACCAACTACCTAACCTACTGATGCCATAGTGATGGGTAAAATAGTGGCAAGAGGCTTTGGCTTTGCCGGATCATTGTGGCTTTGCAGTCGGGTCATATTACTATCTATTTATTTATATAATAGCCGTAAGTGATCGTCTGTCCGGGGGTGTGGGCTACACCCGGTCTGGGAGGGTCGACAAAAACAAATACCGGTATCCACCATTTTCTTTCCTCGCATAGCTTTGAGGCCTGTTTTGTTAGGCCTGTGGTGCCTTGCTGTCTCTCAGTTTTATTTCAACTATAATTCGATATCTCATTTCATTTTGCACAGTCAACAACATGGTTTTCGACTCGGTTGAAAAAAAGCGGGAATAAAATCCGATGAAAGTTTCCGTTTATAGAACGAAATGCGTTTTCAAAGGCCTATAACATAAGCCTTTACCTCGACTGTAATTCACGATCTGTTTTCATTTTTATCGATGGTTTTAGTCTCGGTTTCAGCAATAATTGAGAAAATTCACGCACATAATTGCCGAGATATATTAATTACAACAACAATTACAACATTTTGATTATAACCACCCACTCACCAGGCAATGTCTGTTTCGTTCGGGCGATTATACACCGCCCAAAGAAGACTTTTTCTTGAGGAAATAAAATCGAGAAATCTTTAATATACATATATTTTGGTTTTCGCACGAGTTTTCAAGGCTGAATCAATCGTGTACACATCCAGGATTAATAAATAAACTCC
This sequence comes from Myxine glutinosa, assembly GCF_964187855.1. NCBI lineage: Eukaryota > Metazoa > Chordata > Myxini > Myxiniformes > Myxinidae > Myxine > Myxine glutinosa. The sequence goes on along the minus strand of NC_136270.1, from coordinate 24,009,128 downwards.
ATTTCACGTTTTTTCATCGCGTTTTTTTTGTCAGGTTCTTGGTGCGAGTTGCTCTCGACGTCAGAATATGCTCCATGTGCGTCGTGTGCAACCGAGTGGTCTTTAGGTCAAGGTTACGTAATGTGGGGCATGTGGGTGGTCATTCCCGCTTCTTTATGTGAGCGCAGTCTCAATGAGTTGCATGAGGGTTATTTGTAACTGCCATTTTAAAAATGAATAAAAGAATGAGGGAACAGAACGAGACACCAATTAACGTCGTGATCCTCTCCCACTCCCCCTTGTGTGACCCCCCCACCCTCCGTGAGTCTGTGACCCCCCCTCCCCTGTGTGTGACCCACCCCACCCCCCGTGTGTGACCCACTATCCGTGTGTGATCCCCCCGTGTGTGACCCCCCCCGTGTGTGACCCCCCTTGTGTTGACCCCCCCCGTGTGTGACCCCCCCCGTGTGTGTGACCCCCCCCCGTGTGTGACCTCCCTCCCGTGTGTGACCCCCCCGTGTGTGACCCTCCCGTGTGTGACCCCCCCCCCCCCGTGTGTGATCCCCCCGTGTGTGACCCCCCCGTGTGTGACCCCCCTTGTGTTGACCCCCCCCGTGTGTGACCCCCCCGTGTGTGACCCCCCCTTGTGTGACCCCACCGTGTGTGACCCCCCCCCCCCCGTGTGTGTGTGACCCCCCCGTGTGTGACCCCCAAGTGTGTGACCTCCCCCCGTGTGTGTGACCCCCCCCCCCCCCCCCCCCCCACCCACCCGTGTGTGTTTACACACGTGATCGCCATATTATCTATAAAATGTCGACATGATCAGATATTTCCCTTTTTATGGGCCGCCCTGTATAATCCTGGTGTCTCCCTCGATTTCACCTGCAGCACACTCACCAATGAAGGTCCTCGGTCGATTTCGGATGACATCAGAACCACCTGAAATTGCAAGCAGGGGGTGCTGCATTGTGCAACCGTCTTTCAACAGGAAGACCGTTAAGCCGGCTGTCCCGTTGTATGTGGTGCATGAGTAGGCCTTGCGCCGGATACATTTAATGGTCGACCATGTATGTATGTGAGCGGTCAAAAAAATCAATGGTGGGTCGCTTACCTGGTCACAATCGAAACCACACCTGGTCATTCATAACTTATACCTTCAGAATTGAACCATTAACATAAGGTTTTGTAACTACATGGTGGTTATGATAATAAATGTGCGATCACTTCCGACACACGTCATAGAGAACTGAAAGAGGAATAAATGGGACGTTTCAATTTGAGATCGGTGCGATTTGTGTCAAATATGCGATAACACGACTTACCGAGAAGATAAACGCGGAGCAGCCGCTTGGAAGGCGGGAAAGGCGGTGTGGGGCGCTCCTGAGTCCTGAGGGAGGGGGGAAAGGGCAGCTGTGAGGATTTCCTGAGGGAAAGATGAGGAGACGAACAAGGAGCGATCTCTTCCGAGAGAGTCTAATGGAAAAGCATTTGGCGAGAAACTTTATATTAGGCGATGCCGATTGTCTGTCGGGACTTCGCTAAACGTTTTATTGTGTCATCCTGAGGTAATTAGTCAGGGCAGGAACGCGCGCCGTTCGGTGTTCGCCGTACATATACATCCAGTAATGTTACCTCAAGTATCGCTGCATTAGTACACGTCCACACATTGCATCGATGTAAAACCTGCTAAACGTGTGGTATACTCCACGTGAAGTCCGCGGGGGCTTGGGGGAGGTTGTGGGACTTTTTCGCGCCTAAACCTCGAACGTGCTTGACCTTGGGAGTCGAGCGACGCGTTTCGCGCGTTCTTTCCGGTAATGAAGGAATCGTCGAGGGAGATGCTAAACGCGTCTCGAGTCTCGACTCAAAAGTTACACTCACTCCAATCAGGTGGCCGATTATTTTTGCAAGTCCTTCTTTTGACCTCAAAGTCGGTATAAATGATGGCAGCGCCTAATAGAGCGGACATGTTCACAGCTCCTGCTGCATCGACATGTAGGTGTTTGTGCTTGACTTGTGTCCGGAGGAATGTCGTTCAGTCTGTTTTGTTTAACTCTACTTTGTACAACACTGGGATGTTTCTCGTATGGACATGTGTGGTGTTCTGGTGACTTTGGCCTGTTTGTGTAGCCGATTTTTCATGCTGCGATGTGTCCAACATGGTGGTGCTGGAGGTGCAGAAGCGCTCACCATTGAGATGTCTATATCGATATACGGTGGGTTCGAAAAATACCTCACGGAGTAAGCGAGTTATCGCCGGTAGCCTGAACAAATTACAAATTCCTGCGAAAACCAGCTCCAATCAAACGTCAGATATGGACCACCGGTTCGTGAAAGTTAGTTATACATAGGAGCGAGGCTCATGGAAGAGCAACGTAGGGCTGACAGCGGAACAAATAGCAAGGAAATGAACAAAAAGAAGAAGAAGGGAGTGAGGAGGGGAGCTCGCAAGGCATGATTGAGGCTGTCTTGGAATTAGTAGTAGGTAGTAGTGGTAGCCCTCTGGTGTTCTAGTAGTAGCGTTCTAGTACAGTAGGGTACGTAGTAGTAGCTTGTATAGTAGTTATTAGTAGTACTACTACTATAGTAGCAGGTTGTAAGGTAGTAGTTATAGTACGTAGTAGTAGTACTATGTAGTAGTAGATAGTAGTAGTACATCTAGTAGTAGGTAGTAAGTAGTAGTTGTAGTAGTAGTGCTAGTGGTAGGTAGTAGTTGTAGTAGTGCTAATGGTAAGTAGTAGTAGTAGTAGTAGTTGTTGTAGTAGTAGTACTGGTGGTAGGTAGTGGTAAGTAGTAGTAGTAGTTGTAGTAGTGCTAGTGGTAGGTAGTAGTTGTAGTAGTGCTAGTGGTAAGTAGTAGTAGTAGTTGTAGTAGTGCGAGTGGTAGGTAGTAGTAAGTAGTAGTTGTAGTAGTGCTAGTGGTTGTAAGTAGTAGTTGTAGTGCTAGTGGTAGGTAGTAGTAAGTAGTAGTGGTAGGTAGTAGTAAGTAGTAGTGGTAGTAGTAAGCAGTAGTAGTATGGAGTCGTAAGTAGTCGTAGTTATAGTAAGTAGTAGTACTATGTAGTAGTGGTAGTAGTAGTAATAGTGCTAGTAGTAGGTAGTAGTAGGTAGTGGCTGTATTAAGTACTAGTAAGTAGTAGTAGTAGTTGTTGTTGTTGTACTAGTAGTTGTAGAAGTAGTGGTAGTAGTAGTAGTAGTAGTAGTAGTAGTAGTAGTAGTAGTAGTAGTAAGCAGGTAGTAGGAAGTAGTAGTAGTAGTAGTTGTAGTAGGTAGTTGTAGTACTATGTAGTTGTAGGTAGCAGTAGTAGTAAGTACTAGTAAGTAGTTGTAGTCGTAGAGGTTGTTGTAGTAGTAGTAGTAGTAGTAGTAGTAGTAGTAGTAGTAGTAGTAGTAGTAGTAGTAGTTGTAATTGTACTATAACTCGGGCTGGCACAATAACCTAGAGGTACGCGCACTCACCTCTAATCTGTCTAGGCTGAGTTCGAATCCTGACCCAGGTATAAATTCCTGATCGAATCATGATCCCTCGGATGGACGTTAAACCGGCGACCTGCCTCCTGACATTAGTTTGTGGATGTTAAAGAGCCCATGGTGTCCTTCCTGAAGAGTAGGCGAGCTATCGCCGGCACCATGAATAGATTCCAAAATTCCTACCTGGACTTACAGGTAGCAAGTGGTCTGGTCTTTTTGTAGGTTTCCTGATACCAAGTTACACTGCTTGCTATCTTGTAGGTGTATGATTGTACTCTGGGCAGCAAGTTCTGTAGTGTAAACAAATTGAACGGTTCGCGTGTTACACGTAAACGACCTTATTCGGATAGGCAGGGCGAACAACTCAGTAGTTTTCAATCAAATGCTGCGACTCGTTTGAAACATCGATCGAGGATGTTTCAATTTGGGATCGACCGTCCAAGGATATTGTATAAAATTATTACAGAAGAGTCTTCTTGCTCTGCAATTTCCTCACCCATGTGCAATTTCCTCACCTATGTGCAATTTCCTCACCCATGTGCAATTTCCTCACCTATGTGCAATTTCCTCACCTATGTGCAATTTCCTCACCTATGTGCAATTTCCTCACCTATGTGCAATTTCCTCACCTATGTGCAATTTCCTCACATATGTGCAATTTTCTTACCTATGTGCAATTTGCTCACCCATGTGAAATTTCCTCACCCATGTGCAATTTGCTCACCCATGTGCAATTTGCTCACCCATGTGCAATTTCCTCACCTATGTGCAATTTCCTCACCTATGTGCAATTTCCTCACCCATGTGCAATTTGCTCACCCATGTGCAATTTCCTCACCTATGTGCAATTTCCTCACCTATGTGCAATTTCCTCACCTATGTGCAATTTCCTCACCTATGTGCAATTTCCTCACCCATGTGCAATTTCCTCACATATGTGCAATTTCCTCACCTATGTGCAATTTCCTCACCTATGTGCAATTTCCTGACCTATGTGCAATTTCCTCACCCATGTGCAATTTCCTCACCCATGTGCAATTTCCTCACCTATGTGCAATTTCCTCACCTATGTGCAATTTCCTCACCTATGTGAAATTTCCTCACCTATGTGCAATTTCCTCACCCATGTGCAATTTCCTCACATATGTGCAATTTCCTCACCTATGTGCAATTTCCTCACCTATGTGCAATTTCCTCACCTATGTGCAATTTCCTCACCTATGTGCAATTTCCTCACATATGTGCAATTTTCTTACCTATGTGCAATTTGCTCACCCATGTGAAATTTCCTCACCCATGTGCAATTTGCTCACCCATGTGCTATTTGCTCACCCATGTGCAATTTCCTCACCTATGTGCAATTTCCTCACCTATGTGCAATTTCCTCACCTATGTGCAATTTGCTCACCCATGTGCAATTTTCTCACCCATGTGCAATTTCCTCACCTATGTGCAATTTCCTCACCTATGTGCAATTTCCTCACCTATGTGCAATTTGCTCACCCATGTGAAATTTCCTCACCTATGTGCAATTTCCTCACCTATGTGCAATTTCCTCACATATGTGCAATTTCCTCACCCATGTGCAATTTCCTCACATATGTGCAATTTCCTCACCTATGTGCAATTTCCTCACCTATGTGTAATTTCCTCACATATGTGCAATTTTCTTACCTATGTGCAATTTGCTCACCCATGTGCAATTTCCTCACCCATGTGCAATTTCCTCACCTATGTGCAATTTCCTCACCTATGTGCAATTTCCTCACCTATGTGCAATTTCCTCACCTATGTGCAATTTCCTCACCTATGTAGACCCCTCTGTGATTCTTGCCCCTTATTTCTTTCGACATTCCTTTTTTTATTATTTTTTTGTGATTTTATGGCCCTTTTTGTGAATCGTTTGGGTTCACTAGTGCGCGATGTATTATACACACAGTGGACATTCTTTTACTAAACACTAGTGGACATTTCTTAAACTATTAGCAACCAAGCTATTCGAAATGTCCTTCACGGTTCAATTTGAGCACTTATTGTACATATTGAGATTTTTAAAATCTGCAACAAAGCCACCATTTTCCTTCAAGCTCTCGCCAAGTCGTGGTGACCGAGACGGAAAGGATTTTTTTTAGGGGAAATCGTGGAAGTTGAAATTCTAACTCCATTACACAGGAGGTTGATGTTCAAGGGTGGTGCAGATTTTAAAAATCTGAACATTTAACCCACAGCATTTAACTCCCCTCCCCCAAGGTCCTTTCACATTTCGCTTCCACAATTGGATGTTTTCTCTAATATCTGTAATAAATGTATTTTAGCATTTTATACTTTGCCCTCCTGGTATAAGCCTGTGAATTATAACCTGTATGAAACATTCCAATCCGGATTCCGCTCCAACCACAGTACTGAAACTGCTCTCCTCAAAATCACCAACGACCTTCTCCTCTCCTCTGACACTGGAAACCTCAACATTCTCATCCTCCTCGACCTCAGCGCCGCCTTTGACACCATCGATCACACCATCCTCCTCACCCGACTTGAAACCACCTTTAACATTACCGGCACTGCCCTCTCTTGGATCAAATCATACCTCTCTGACAGACGTCAGTTCATCTCCATCAATAACTGCAAATCCCCCACTGCTCCCCTCCCCCAAGGTGTCCCCCAAGGTTCAGTTCTTGGCCCCCTCCTCTTCATCCTTTACCTGTCCCCCCTCGGTCACTTAATCCGCCGTCATGGTCTCCAATTCCACTGCTTCGCCGATGACATCCAGCTTTTCATCTCCACCAAGTCCATCTCCACCGCCACTCACTCTATCCTGACAAACTGCATCACTGAAATAAAATCCTGGCTTCAAATCAACTTCCTCAAACTTAACTGTGATAAATCTGAAATAATCATCATTGGCCCAAAAACGCTCACCAAGTCCACCCATAACTTTGCCCTCAACATCGACGGTTTCCCAGTATCCACCACCCCTCACATCCGGAATCTTGGCGTCATCTTTGACCAAACCCTCTCCTTCGACAAATACACTAAACAGATCACAAAGTCAGCCTTCTTTCACCTGAAAAACATCGCCCGTCTCCGTCCATCCCTCTCCTCCGTGGCTGCAGAAACCCTCATCCACGCCTTCATCACTTCCCGTCTGGACTACTGCAATAGCCTCCTTTATGGTTCACCCTCAACAATCACCAATAAACTCCAATACATTCAGAACTCCGCTGCCCGTCTACTCACCCATTCCCGGACCCGTGACCACATCACCCCCGTCCTTTATAAGCTTCACTGGCTCCCCATCCCCCAGAGAATCCAGTACAAAATCCTCCTCTTGACCTACAAAGCCCTCCATAACCTGGCCCTATCCTACCTGACTGACCTCCTCTCCAGACACACTCCCACCCGCAACCTCCGCTCTGCTGGCGCCAACCTCCTGACCCCCATCCAAACCAAATTCAGATCCTGGGGGGACAGGGCCTTCTCCATCGCTGCTCCCACCCTCTGGAACTCACTACCTCACACCATCAGAGACTCCTCCTCACTCACCACATTCAAAACATCACTCAAGACCCACCTGTTCAACACTGCATTCAACATTCAACCCACAGCATTTAACCCCTGACTATCTCTTCTCCTTCTCCTTCCTTTTGCTTTGATTTATTTACCTATTGATTTTTGTCTTTTTGCACTTGGTTTTTCCACTCTGTCAAAGCGCCTTTGGGCTTCTTGAAAAGCGCTATATAAAATAATAAATGTATTTATTAACGCACAGGTTGTAAACCTGGTGCGTTATAGCGTTTGCCTGGGAATTTCTGTCTCTCCAAAAGTGAAGCTCCGTTTCTGTCGCTCAGATGTGTAAACATGACGTCATCAAATCTATATTTAGGCTAACCATGGGCTACCCCTTTGGCTGGTACGCGGCCGCTCGCTAGTACATAATATAGGATATATTTGTTATATGTTATGTTATAGGATATATAGGATATATGTTATATGATATAGGATATATATAGGATAGGTTATAGGATATATATGTTATAGGAGAGGAATATAGGACCCAAATGACCCAGAGGACCCAAATGACCCAGAGGACCCAAATGACCCAGAGGACCCAAATGACCCAGAGGACCCAAATGAACCAGAGGACCCAAATGACCCAAATGACCCAAATGACCCAGAGGACCCAAATGACCCAGAGGACCCAAATGACCCAGAGGACCCAAATGACCCAGAGGACCCAAATGACCCAGAGGACCCAAATGACCCAGAGGACCCAAATGACCCAGAGGACCCAAATGACCCAGAGGACCCAAATGACCCAAATGACCCAGAGGACCCAAATGACCCAGAGGACCCAAATGACCCAGAGGACCCAAATGACCCAGAGGACCCAAATGACCCAGAGGACCCAAATGACCCAGAGGACCCAAATGACCCAGAGGACCCAAATGACCCAGAGGACCCAAATGACCCAGAGGACCCAAATGACCCAGAGGACCCAAATGACCCAGAGGACCCAAATGACCCAGAGGACCCAGAGGACCCAAATGACCCAGAGGACCCAGAGGACCCAGAGGACCCAGAGGACCCAGAGGACCCAGAGGACCCAAATGACCCAGAGGACCCAGAGGACCCAAATGACCCAGAGGCCCCAAATGACCCAGAGGACCCAAATGACCCAGAGGACCCAGAGGACCCAAATGACCCAGAGGACCCAAATGACCCAGAGGACCCAAATGACCCAGAGGACCCAAATGACCCAGAGGACCCAAATGACCCAGAGGACCCAAATGACCCAAATGACCCAGAGGACCCAAATGACCCAGAGGACCCAAATGACCCAGAGGACCCAAATGACCCAGAGGACCCAAATGACCCAGAGGACCCAAATGACCCAGAGGACCCAAATGACCCAGAGGACCCAAATGACCCAGAGGACCCAAATGACCCAGAGGACCCAAATGACCCAGAGGACCCAAATGACCCAGAGGACCCAAATGACCCAGAGGACCCAAATGACCCAGAGGACCCAAATGACCCAGAGGACCCAAATGACCCAGAGGACCCAAATGACCCAGAGGACCCAAATGACCCAGAGGACCCAAATGACCCAGAGGACCCAAATGACCCAGAGGACCCAAATGACCCAAATGACCCAGAGGACCCAGAGGACCCAAATGACCCAGAGGACCCAGAGGACCCAGAGGACCCAGAGGACCCAAATGACCCAGAGGACCCAAATGACCCAGAGGACCCAGAGGACCCAGAGGACCCAAATGACCCAGAGGACCCAAATGACCCAGAGGACCCAAATGACCCAGAGGACCCAAATGACCCAAATGACCCAGAGGACCCAAATGACCCAGAGGACCCAAATGACCCAGAGGACCCAAATGACCCAGAGGACCCAAATGACCCAGAGGACCCAAATGACCCAGAGGACCCAAATGACCCAGAGGACCCAAATGACCCAGAGGACCCAAATTCTATGTATGTTTCTATGATGATGTATGTTTTGGTGAAAGTACATAATGTGAATACTAGTAGCAATTTTACAAAAACCATGGCATAATTTCAAATCTTGACCCGAGATGATAATTATGCTACATCATAATTTCCATGTGCCAACCTGGGCGGAATCCAAGTGGATTCACTTGACTTGTTATTATTATTATTAATTATGGTTAACCATATAATCAACCCCATTTTGTACCATCAGTGTATACTTTTGAAGCCATTTTGCTCTGCAGTAGTACTTCACCTGATTTTATGCTCCTCTATATCCATTTGCAGTTTCTGAGACCTTCTAGCGACGACCCCAATTGCCACTGTCCGAAATGCCTTATAAGGGCGAGTGTGGCGATGATGTAGATCCGATGCTCTTCCTGCAACCAACCCGGGAAGAAAAATTGGCTTTTCAAAGTAAGCCCTTTGACATCAAGACAAATGTGTGGCTGAAGGACGAGAAGGAAGCCTTCATTGATGGTGAGATAGTTGAAGAGAAAGGAAACATGATCGTCGCCATCAACTCCCGGGGTGACGTAAGTACCAAGTTTGCACCTAGCTGGCTCACTTCCTGTTCGCACCCAGCTGGCTCACTTCCTGTTCACACCCAGCTGGCTCACTTCCTGTTCGCACCCAGCTGGCTCACTTCCTGTTCGCACCCAGCTGGCTTACTTCATGTTCCCACCCAGCTGGCTCACTTCATGTTCACACATAGCTGGCTCACTTTCTGTTTGTACTTAGCTGGCTTGCTTCCTGTTCACACCAAGCTGGCTCACTTCCTGTTCGCACATAGCTGGCTCACTTTCTGTTTGTACTTAGCTGGCTTGTTTCCTGTTCGCACCCAGCTGGCTTACTTCCTGTTCATACCCAGCTGGCTCACTTTCTGTTTGTACTTAGCTGGCTTGCTTCCTGTTCACACCAAGCTGGCTCACTTCCTGTTCGCACATATCTGGCTCACTTTCTGTTTGTACTTAGCTGGCTTGCTTCCTGTTCACACCAAGCTGGCTCACTTCCTGTTCGCACATAGCTGGCTCACTTTCTGTTTGTACTTAGCTGGCTTGTTTCCTGTTCGCACCCAGCTGGCTTACTTCCTGTTCACACCCAGCTGGCTCACTTTCTGTTTGTACTTAGCTGGCTTGCTTCCTGTTCACACCAAGCTGGCTCACTTCCTGTTCGCACATAGCTGGCTTACTTCCTGTTCGCACCCAGCTGGCTCACTTCCTGTTCGCACATAGCTGGCTTACTTCCTGTTCACACCCAGCTGGCTCACTTCCTGTTCGCACATAGCTGGCTTACTTCCTGTTCACACCCAGCTGGCTCACTTCCTGTTCGCACATAGCTGGCTTGTTTCCTGTTCGCACCCAGCTGGCTTACTTCCTGTTCACACCTAGCTGGCTCACTTTCTGTTTGTACTTAGCTGGCTTGTTTCCTGTTCGCACCCAGCTGGCTTACTTCCTGTTCACACCTAGCTGGCTCACTTCCTGTTCGCTTTTGGTTCGAATGTATGTTCTTCGTCTGTCGGTGGTGGTTTGCCAACCTGGCCGAGTCATATACCAAAGACCCTCAAAATGGTGCATGCTGCTTTCTTGTTAGACACTCAGCATTTGAAAAGACAGAGCACGGACAAGCAGCCGTAAGTTGGCAACAATAGCACAGGCTTTGATGAACCTAACGGGCTCCTGCAATGAAGTTCTTTGTAAGGGAACGTAATTTTAATATTATATTAATAGATTGGCTCGTAAGTCCGTCAGAAGTAGAATATAGTCAGTTATTAGTTTCATCGGAAGGGACGATAAGAAGATAATCCAACTTTCGTTTTGTATGTAACAGATGGGACCGACATGTTTTTCCGCGCCATCCCTACATAGAGAGTACTAGCGTACTCTCTGATAGGCTCCGTCTGTCCGTTTCCGTATGACCCACCTGTGGTTTTTTAGACTTTCCCCCCCGAACCTTTAGCATATTGAACTGAAACATGGCACATGGCTTTCTGCTGATAACTTACAGAACAAGTTCGAGTTTCAGGGTGTTTCACCAATTCTTCATTGAGTAATGCCCTCTTTGGACTTATGAAATATCACATATTATACGTGGGTCACTTTTCCAGACTTTCACTTTAACATATTGAACTGAAACTTGGGAGGGGACATGGATTGCAAAGCAAGTCTCCCTCTTATTTAGCTTGGTGTTTATTACTCTGCGTTCGCGAAGCGAAAAGCATGGTTAGGCATTCGAGTGCGTCCGCACGTGTGTACGTGTAGCACACATGCGTTCGTGTCTGCATTTTTAATATTCATTTTCTCAGCAACCGTTGGTCCGATTGACACGAAATTTTACCATAGGAGTGCCTCCACCTGTCGAATTATTTTTATTCATTATTATGACATCATAGGTCATGTGGTATGGACGCCATCTTGGAAAAACGTTACACCTCTATATCTCCCAAACCTCTCAATGGAAAGAATTGAAACATGCCTCATTGTCAAGTACACTCCATGGGGAATAAGATATGTTGATGATGATGTTGCCGGTGCCTCCATTATGACGTCATAATTCGACAAGGACAACACTTGATCTGATCAGTATGAAAAAAAAAAATCCTCTGCAACTGTTAGCCCGATGGACACAAAATTTTCAGAATATGAGCAGCTCCTCCTGTGGAATTTTGTAACTGATAATTATGACGTCATAGGTCACGTGGTGCAGGCGTCATCTTGGAAAAATCGAAACAAGGTGCACCTCTATATCTCCAAAACCGCACTATGGAAAAAATTGATACGTGGCTCATTGTAAAGAACTCTATATGGGGAATAGGTGATCCTAACGATGACGTCATTGATGCCATAATTATGACGTCATAATTCGACAGGGACAACGCTTAGTCTGATCAGTTTGAAATTTATTGAGCATGATCTATGCAACAATTATATTAGAGAATATACATTTATGATGTCATCACTCACGTGGTCTGGCAGCCATATTGGATAAAAGAAAAAAACATCATTAAAAAAACAGAGGAGTTAGATCGCACCAAGTTGACTGCGCAGGCTAGGTATTCTATGAATACCATCTGCTGAATTTAATGCTTTGTGTTTATTCTGAACAGGATCGACTCAATGCATTCATCGCTGATGTTAAGCTTTGGGCAATGCGAAACAAACTTACATCAAACGATTGCAAGACGGAAATAATCCGTTTTTCCTCAAGGTTCCTCGCAATGCCTAACCACTGACCGTGGCAGTTGGCGATGTTGACGAGTCTCCCAATGCCCATCCAATAAACCTTGGCGCAGTCATGGATTGTCACCTAACCATGAAAGAACAAATTAAGAATGTTTGCCGCTCCGCCACTGCAGCAATTATATGCAATGGACAGATTTGGAGCTTTTATTTTATATATACAGTACATATATATATATATATATATATATATATATATATATATATATATATATATATATATATATATATATATATATATATAGTATGCAGACTCGAGGCTCTTGTAAGAGCTAACACATTGAACATGAAAACATGCACAGACACATAAAACATACAATAAAGGGAGCAGGAGAGAGAGGTAATCATACAAGCACAACAGCAGTGGAGAACAGGGACGTCAGTAGATCTGTGGAAGGGAGAGGGCCGGTGGGAGGCGATTGGGAGCGAAGGGGTACACGGTATAAGGCAAATGAACACTACTAAGCTTTTCAGGAATGAAGTCGGAGATTGAAAGAGGTGGATTTGGGGTGTTTCAACGGGGGTAGAAAAGATCAAGGTTTTGGATGGGGGAAGACCACCAGATAAGAGATGGTGGTGAACAGCTGTTTTAAAGACCTGGAGGGAGGAGTGAGATTGAAGAGAGTGTGGGAGTTCGTTCCAGAGGCGGGGAAAAAGAGGACTGAAATAGTGAAGGTGAACAGAGTCTTGATTTTGGTAGTTTCAGCAGCAGAGGGTTTCTGGCAGATATTGTGCATCCTGAAGGAATATTTGTGGGGCAGAGCACAGACAGAGCAGGGGGAGCTAGGCCGGAGAGGAGTCTGTAGATGGCAGAAAGACCACCATCCTCAGTGAAAGGCCCTCACAATCTGCTTCATCGTGAGAGGTACTAATGATTCTGAAAGCTTTTGATTCAACAGCATGAAGCCGAGTTAGGTGTGAGGCAGGAGCACCGGCCCAGAGGGGAGAACAGTATTCCATTGAGCTGCGGATCAAAGCCTTGTATGTGGTGAGAAACTGAGTCGTGCCCAGAAAGGGTGAGAAAATGAGTAGTGCCCAGAAAGGACTTATTACGTGTTATACTGTACATCTTATTACGTGTTACCTCCCTAAATCCCGGTTACGGTGCACCCCAGAGTCTCGACAGGGAACGCGGCAGAAAGATTTGTTATTTTGAGTGTTCTAATAAACCATGGTAAAACCACACCAATGCAATTGTGAAGAACAAAACAAGTAATTGTATTAAGAACTCTCACATACACAATAATAACACTCTTAAAGAAATTACAATGAAAATATCACTTGCATCAAATGAACAATACATATGATGCTACAATCATTTCCCAATGCTATCAAAGCAATAAACTCACGATATGCCAAATGTGAGTGGAATGTAACATTCCCCAAAGTCCGTGCACAAATCCCAACGCGGTGAAGGTCGAAGTCATGCAGAATGACAAGAACAGGCAGGTATCGGCACAGTTGCAGACGAGTTACGATGTGGGAGGTTGGGCAGCTGGCGGCATGGGGTGACGATCCCCCAAAACGTGAGCGCAATCCACGCTCCCCCCACCCCCTTCACCAAACGATTACGCCGATATGGAAACCAACGGCGATCCACACGATGATGTCGATCGGGGAATACAAATGACAAAACAAGATGCACCAAGTGGACAGGCTCTTTGAGGACAAAATGGCAGATCGGCATGTAATGGAGGTGCTTGCTTTCCTCCAACAATCGCTCCCATTTAGTGATAAAACCTGAGACACAGGTTTAATTGCAATCGCAATATGTGACGATGTTGCAGGCAAGCCCTTTCCTAGGCAGCCTCAACTCATTCAAGACCAATAATCAAAAAAAGTCCGCTCGCATCCTCGATGCAACTCACCGCTGTCTCCTCTCTCTGTGAATCACCTCCTCTCTCATCTTACGGTTTCTTTGCCGCGTTTTCCTTTTTCCTTCACAAACATTTATTTTTACCTTTTTCTAAAGTCAACTCCATTTCACACAAAAATCTTAACAACAATATTACCTGAAACTAAAAAATCCAACAAGTATATAATAACAACAAAGGCAGAAGTGACGGATCTGTAACACTTCCCACCTTCAAGGAAGAAAGCTTGAACATGGTGAAAAGTTTCTTTCCATACAAAAAGTATCTTTAACACCCAGAAGTAATACTCACACCCATAAAACCACAAATCAAAACTATGGCTGATCAAGTCCCTTAAGCAACAAAAATTCCAAACATTGCACAGGAATCCTTCAGGTTAATTCAATCTGGATGAACCTCCTGCTGGAGATATTTCATCTTAACAGGGTTCATCTGGTACGGGGTGTTGTTTCATGGGAATGGCCTCCCCCACATCAATATCATGGTATAACAGATCGGTACGACCAGGTACATCTGTGAACAAATGCACAAACTCAGAAATTAGGATGAAAAATTGTCCTTGTTGTTCCCTTGTCAAATTACCTAATTTCTGGTCTAGGTTCCTTAACTCTTTTTTGTTTGTCAATCTTGGGCAAGCCTGGTCATCAATGCGATCGATCTTCACACTGGCCTCAAACTCTGGACTCTCTTGCACACCAACTACAGGTACGACAGGTGAGACAGGAGCCAGTTTTTTTCACAGGCTTCCTCTCATAATATTTCTTAAGTCGGTTCACATGACACAGCTGCCGTTTTTTCCATCGGTCGGGAGTTGTCACCACATAATCCGTTTCATTGACCCTCCTTTCGATGGCATAGGGACCAAAATACCTAGCCTGTAGTGGCTGACCTGGAACTGGAAGCAATACTAGCACTCGGTCCTCAGGACTGAAATTTCTTATCTGAGAAGTCTTGTCATGTCTCACTTTCATTTTCTCCTGTGCTACTTTCAAGTTCCCTCTCGCTACTTCACAGGCCTTAGCCAATCTGTGCCTAACAGTTGTCACATACTCTGACACAGTTGACTGCAACTCCTCTTGTAGCCACTGTTCCTTCACCAGCTTCAAAGGTCCTCTAACTGTGTGTCCAAACACGAGTTCAAAAGGACTGAATCCCAATGACTCCTGAACAGATTCCCTCGTAGCAAACAGCAATAAGGGTATTTCCTCGTCCCAATCCTTGTCACATTCAAAGCAGATCATTCAAAGCAGATTCTGATCATATTCTTTAATGTCTGGTGAAACCTTTCCAAGGCCCCTTGGCTCTCGAGATGGTAAGTACTTGACCTTACTTGCTTCACTCTAAACAGGTGTACCACTTGCTGAAAAAGCTTTGACATGAAGTTGGAAGCCTGACCAGACTGGATGACCTTAGGTAGGCCAACCAGGGTGAAAAATTGAATCAAGGCCTTCATAATAACTGTCGCAGTAATTGTCCAAAGAGGCACCGCTTCTGGGAACCCAGTGGAAGCGCACATGATGGTCAGCATATACTGATGTCCAGCCTTAGCTTTAGGTAAAGGACCTTCACCGTCAATAATGACCCGGCTGAATGGTTCTTCAAAAGCTGGAATCGGTTTTAAAGGCGCTGAAGGGGTTTTCTGATTAGGTTTGCCCACCAGCTGACAAGAATGAAAAGATTTACAAAATTCCGCCACATCACGTCGCAATCCTGGCCAGAAAAAATGTGCCAGAATTCTTTCATGCGTCTTGTTTCACTCCAAGGTGTCTGGCCAAAGGTGTCTCATGTGCCAAACTCAATATCTCCTTCCGGTACGGTTGTGGCACCACAATTTGGTAATGGACTTTCCACTCGTCATTCGCTGGTACCTCCGGTGGCATCCATTTTCTCATAAGTATTCCCCCTTTCATGAAGTAACCAACAGGTACCTTCATAGCCTCTTCCTCTGTAATGGCTTTACGAATCAGACTCCGGAGTTCAGAATCTCTGTGTTGCTCTTCAACAAGTCTCTTTCGGACAAGCACCGTTTGTTCAACCTCATTCCCAGATGTCTCTGATGGACACTCCATTTTATCCTTTGGTCCAGATTAAACATTATCATTAGGTTCCTTGATGTCACTCCCTTTCCTACCATCTCTCCCAGACCTTTCCTCCAATATCTCTATGGAACCCAAATCCACATCACCTTCCTTCTCCTTCTCTTCAGAGCGCTTCCTACCCATAGCACGAGTCACTGCACATGATGGAAAGATACCCGGAATCTCCTGCTCTAACTGTGCTGTGTTATTTTCCATACTGGGCTTTTCAACCAACATTGGATTACCTGAAACTCGACCACCAGCCAAATCGTTCCTGATAATAAAAGAAATCCCGTCGACAGGAACAGTGGCTTGTAAACCTATAGTAACCGGTCCTGACACCAACTCAGACTTTAAATGGATCACATGAAGAGGAGCTTTAACGAAGCCACCAACCCCTTGTAAGAGGCCACTAACCCCGGTTGCAGTTTTTTTCAGATAATGGCAAAATGCCCTCTAGCATCAAAGATTGATGTGCTCCCGTGTCCCTCAATACCCTAACAGGTCTCTGGTTAGTTAAGTCCCCATACAGTAACACAAACCCCTTGGAAATGAAAGGTTTGTAACCCTTTTGAACAAGGTCGTTCTCTGATGCAGTAAGTTTGGCACGGGGACCTTCACAGTCACTGTCCTCCAAGGATGATTTCTCGCACTGGCCAACGCATTCGGAGTTGAACTAGCCTGACTCCGATCCTGATTTCTCCTTTTCAGGGCGTAACATTGGGACATCAATGCCCAGATTTCTTGCAAAAAGTGCAAGTAGGCCCAGAGGAAAATCCCTTTGTCTACCTCGGACAGTCAGTCTTTTGATCACTAAAATTTGAGGTTCCAGATTTTGCTCGATACTCCTCTCTGGGCCGCCTCCATGACAATTTGCTCTCTAAACCTGATTTAATGTAACTCCCCTGGCTAACTCAAGGCGGGGAGTTAGGTTTGTGAAACCCCATCCTGTGGATAAAGGCATAGTCATCTGCCACTGTTGTTGCCTCATACAACTCAGGTACTTTTCTTTCATCCAAATGAACTTTAATGTCCGCGTGGACACACTGCTTAAATTCTTCCACCAAAAGCAATTGTCGTATACGGTTAAAGTCTTCCCCAATCTCTTTCGAGTCACACCACCTATCAAACATAGTTTCCTTCTCTCTGGCAAACTCCACATGGGTCTCACTCTCCCGCTTCCTAGCATTCCTAAATTTTTGTCGGTAAGCTTCGGGGACAAATTCATAGGCTTTGAGAATGGCTTTCTTAACTGTCTCATAATCTGCACATTGGTCAATTGGTAAAGCCGAATAGATATCTTGAACTTTACCCACCAGAACACTTCGTACTATCATAGTCCATGACTCCACAGGCCATTTTAACATCTGAGCCACCTCTTCAAAGTGTAAAAAGAACTTGCCTACCTCCTTTTCTTTAAAGGGTGAAACCAGTCTTACATGCCTACCAATATCCCAAGAGTTCTAACTTGTTGTCGAACTAGCCGGCACGGATAAGATTTCTCTCTGTCCTCCCAGTAATTCAAGCTCCTTGAGTTTAATTTCCTTCTGATACTTCATGTCCCATTCCTTTAAGTCTTTCTTATACTTCATGTCCCATTCCTTTAACTCCCTTTTGGCTCTCTTTTCCTGTGCTCTTTCCTCTGCTCTTTTCTCCTTGAGTTCTTGTTCCGTTTCTGCTCTTTTCTCCTCGAGTTCCTTTTCTGCTTTCCTTTCCTCTCGTTCCCTTTCTGCTTTCCTTTCATCTGCACTTTCCTCTGCTTTTTTCTCCTCAAGTTCCTTTTCTGCTTTCAATTCCAACTCTTTTAATCTTTCCTGGCTCTGCAGTTGCATCTCCATTTTCCAGAGCTCCATATTTCCTATTTCCTCTGGTAACCAATCCAATGCTACCTCTTCCCATTTTCTCTCTCCCACTAAATATTATACCACCAACGTCTAAATCTTTGCCTTCTTGATATTAACACGGACCTCCAAGTTACAGTATTTGGCCAACGTCCTAAGTTCCAATCTTTTTAACGCCTGGAACTGTTGGCGAACTAGCCGGCATGGATGTCCGCATGGACACACTGTTTTTGTCTGCGTTGTCTACGTGAACGTGCTTCATTAGGGGACGTCACAAAAATTTCCACACTCAAACACCATTGTGACTATTAGATAGCAAGCCTGTTAACCTTCACACAAAAATTGTCAAATTTGGGAATGTTAGGGAATGTCAAATTTGGGAATGTCAGGGAATTCAATCCTGGACGAGAATGTTTGGGAATTCAATCTTGTTCGAGTCCCCAATTTCTCTTACGTGTTACCTCCCCAAACCCCCATTACGGTGCACCTCAGAATCTCGAGAGGGAACGCAGCAGAAAGATTTGTAATTTTGAGTGTTCTAATAAACCATGGTAAAATTACACCATTGCAATTGTGAAGAACAAAACAAGTAATTGTATTACGAACTCTCACATACACAATAACAACACTCTTAAAGAAAATACAATGATAATATCACTTGCATCAAATGAACAATACATATGATGGTACCATCATTCCCCATTGCTCTGAAAGCAATAAACTCACGATACGCCAAACGTGAGTGGAATGTAACATTCCCCAAAGTCCGTGAACAAATCCCAACATGGTGAAGGTCGAAGTCGTGCAGAATAACAAGAACAGGCAGGTATCGGCACGGTTGCAGACGAGTTATGAGGTGGCAGGTCAGGCAGGAGGCGGCACAGGGTAACGATCCCCCAAAACGTGAGCGCAATCCATGCCACCTCACCCCCTCTTTACCAACGATTAAGCCGATATGCAAACCAATGGTGATCCACACGGTGATGTCGGTAGGGGAATCCAAATGACAAAACAAGATGCACCAAGCAGACAGCTTCTTCGAGGACAAAATGTCAGATCGGCCTGTAATGGAGGCGTTTGCTTTCCCTCCAACAATAGCTCACACTTGGTTATAAAACCTGAGATGCAGGTTTAATTGCAATCGCAGTATGTGACGATGTCGCAGGCAATCACTTTCCCGGGAAGCCTCAACTCATTCGCGACCAATCTCCAAAACAGTCCGCTCGCAGCCTCGATGCGACTCACGGCTGTCTCCTCCTCTCCCTGCTGATCACCTCCTCTCTCCTCTTCCAGTTTCTTTGCCGTGCTTTTCTTTTTCCTTCACAAATATTTATTTTTTACCTTTTACTAAAGTCATCTGCATTTTACAAAAATTTCACACAAAAATCTTAACAACATTATTACCTGAAACTAAAAAAATCCGACAAGTATATAATAACAAAGGCGGAAGTGACGGATCCGTAACAATATATATATATATATATATATATATATATATATATATATATATATATATATATATATATATACATATACAGTGAAACCTTGACTTACGAGTTTAATTCGTTCTGTGACCGAGCTCGTAACTCAATTTGCTCGTTTCTCAAATTAAATTTCCCCATTAAAATGAATTGAAATGCTATTAATCCGTTCCAGCCCCCCAAAAACCACACCAATTTTTTTTGTTACGTGTTTTTAAATAAGAAAAATGTACTTTATAAATAACAAATAATGTATAAACAAGCACGACCTCGTATATACTGTACATAATAAAAGAGAATGTAAAGAAATAAACTGGTTTTATTAAGTGCATTTACTCACACTCCTCACTGTATTTACTCACTGTATTTACTGACACTGTCAACCACACAAACAACAACTTCTCCATCTCTTCATGGACAGAGGTCCACAGCTTTGAAATAATCTTAACGCCCTTGGCTGGCGTTATAGCCTTTATCGACTCCTTCTGCTTCAAAATCGTACATATCGTAGAAGTACTACGATCGTACTGCCTCGCCAAGTCGACAACACGCACACCTCGCTTATGTTTTTCGACGATTACGTGTTTTATATCCAAGCACATCATCCTTTTCTTCTTCTCAGCACTGCCCTTGGCACTCAATTTCTTAGGACCCATGGTTAAAACTAAGAAATTTTCCAAAATAAACAAAATGCGAAAACAAAGCAACAGCGATACGGCAGAGATGCTTGCACGGCAAGATAACCACGTGAACTGAACGCTCGCTGGGCCACCTAGTGGCGGGTGGCGTAAGCTCGCTCGCTCGTAACTCAGATCGCGGCTCGCATCACAAAGCAAAAAATCGACCGAGCGACGGCTCGTATCTCGGAAAACTCGTAAGTTGGTGCACTCGTAAGTCAAGGTTTCACTGTATGTATATATATATATATATATATATATATATATATATATATATATATATATATATATACACAGATTAAACCCCCTAACTTGACAAGGAAGCATGGTACAGATTGAGTCTCACCCCCAGCAATTGCTGCACAAACTGTTAGCAACAAGTGTCGCCTGTCACCTGCCATGAGACAATGTGTCCGTGGATGCCTCCTAGTTTGGAATGGTACTGCCTGTGATATGAGGTGTTTTTTACAGCAGCCAGAGTGCAAATCCTGCCACCAACCTCCTTGAGAGAGGACACAATAGCCTGGTACTCATTTCGCCAACCTCAGAAGGATGAACAGGCTGAGTCAACCCCACCTGGTATTAAATCAACAGCTGAACAGGATTTAAACTCAGGACCTTGGGATCCCAAGCTCACCACCCTAACCTATAGGCCAACACCATTAGGTCTGCATAGAGTGAAGAGGCTGCTGCCTGCCTATCTGAGGGTTGAGATGTGGAGCGGCAGAGAGTGGAGTTATCAGCAAAGAGATAGAGAGGATTTTGCAGAGAGTCGGAGATATCATTAATGAATACCAAAAAAAGCACAGGGCCCGGAACACTGCCTTGAGGAACTCTATCTTACGCAGGAAGCTATCTTACTAATCAAGCTACAATCGTTTTGGTACACTCGTTTGTTTCTAGCCGATTAGATGCCTGTACCAGCCTGTGACCTGGGCTGCCACAATCTGACGTCCACAGCTACAAGGGGGTCCAAAACACTGCTGCTCGAAATAGTGAGAAAGTTCCAAGAAGGCAACATATTTCACAAATACTAAAAAATATCCATTGGCATTTCATTGAAACTGGATTCGTTTTTAAGATTCTTCTGCCCACTTAAAAATCAACATGAAGCTGGCCTACATAATGAACATGATCACCCCTTATGTACCAGCATGTAACTTGAGATCTACATCCCAATTCCTCTCCCCAGTGTCCCTAAAGTCTCAACTCATTACTATGGTGACCGAGCATTTAAATTAGCTGTTCCAACTCTCTGGAATTCGCTCCCTCCATGCAGCCGTCAAGCAGCCAGCCAAAAAAGTTTAAAACATTGCTCAAAACGCATCTTTTTAGCAAACGCTAGATTATAATCCCCATGTTACAGCTCTATTTTGCCTATTTGAAATAAACGTTGGTTAATGTTCTGCAGGCATGGGTTGCAGTACTCCTACATAACAGAGCATATTCCTAGTTAGCTTAGCATATGGTAACAGGTGATCCTAAAATACAGGGTGTTTCACATAGCAGGAATAAATGGCCTCGGCCTTGCTTCGCTCGGCTTCGGATGAAAAATCGACACATGAATTATGCTTACCGACAACGAAGATGATATACTCAG
The DNA here is from genome assembly GCF_964187855.1 of Myxine glutinosa. NCBI lineage: Eukaryota > Metazoa > Chordata > Myxini > Myxiniformes > Myxinidae > Myxine > Myxine glutinosa. The sequence continues at coordinate 23,987,387 of NC_136270.1, read as the reverse complement.
TCTTTCCACCTGACCAGCAACTATAACTTATTGAACTGTTAGAGAAGCATACAAAGTACTCACAAAAATGTGGAAGGATCTGAGGGTTGCCAAAACTCAAATTCCGAACATTTTGATGAGAAAAAATGAACATTTGAGTGACGTCTCAAGCAATGTCCCCAATGACCAGAAACAGACATATGTGAGGATGCGGTTTCAAGATGAAATGGGCAGGCAATTAAACGCTACTGTACAACTGCTGAGCGATAAGTCATTACAGTCTGTCACTGAATTATACTTCACAACATTTAAAGCTTCGAACGAATGTATGGAGTCATTTTTGAGAGGACACAACATTTTAGTGTTCAGGAAACTGATTGGTGACAGAGGGGGATGTCAATGACAACCATTGCTTGGGTGCCTTTGTTTTTTGATTTTCTTAACTGACCAGTCTCAGCTTGTTTCGAATAAGAGTTCCTTTTTGGCTATGCTGGATTAAGAGACCACCTGTCTTCAAAGACCACATTTTGGGGTTCCCTTGAGTGGTTGTTGAAACGAGGTTTGACTGAATCCAACATCCCATATACATCTTTTTATGAATAAGGGATCGATGCTCATGTGTCCTCTTTTGTTTCCTCATGCATCGACTTATCTGGACCTTGATTTCCTTTTCATCTAAATTGAGAGTGAAATAAAATGATTAGAAAATGCAATATCCATAGAAAAATGTTGTTGTTGGTTACCCTTTGTATCCGAGTAGGCCGTTCAGATGAAACTTGAACTATGTGGTCAATTATTTTATCGTGCAGAAGCTGCTGCACAGACAGTAACCACGCGCTAAAGTAGCAAGTTGTATAACCTTGTGTCCAGGAACCTCCGAGAAGACCAGTCCACTCCATTGCCAATGAGAATTCTTGGGTAAAATGCCAGGGGCATAGAAAAGGCCTCCTTATATAAGGGTATGTGCCATGTGGCAAAGTATAGAAAAGATGGGACATTCGTGTGAGAAATGCGAGGGGCATAGAAACGGCCCCTTTATATGGTATGTGACATGTGGCAAGGTATAGAAAAGAAGGGACATTCCATAACTTGTGGAAAATACGAAACAACACAAAATAAAGGGCATTCAAAAAAATCTCGTGTGCATGCTGGACTACCCTTTTGTTCTGAGGAGGAACCAAGTAATGCTCTAGAAAAATTCATATAAAAGGGCACCCTACATCTGGCAAATAGGGCATTTTTCAGAAAATACATTTTAAATACGAACAAAAGGCATTTGTTCATGGTACAAAACTTTATTGAAGACGATATAAAAGACTTGAAAAAGTAAGGGGAAAAAATATTCAACCCAGACAGGATTCAAACTCACAATCCCCAGCTTAAGAGTCTGATGCCTTATCCATTAGGCTATAAACCCAGCATGTTAGATTTGCATAATAATATTTTGAAGGGTTATAAAGTGTGTATATATGTAAAAAAAAAAAAACATTTATTTATTTATATAATTCATATATAATTTTAAAGCAAAAACTATGGCACTTAGGTGGAATTTGTTTCAAAAGCCATTAACTAGACCTATTGGCCAATGTATATTCCAAGTTTCAGCTAGTTTCAATGTATAGCCTTTGAGATATGAGTGCCAACACATTTTGGGCGGACGGACGGACGGACAGACACCAACGTGATTTTGAGGGTTTTCTAAATACAACTCAAGAATGCGGAAAAAGACGTTGCTAAAATTTGGAACATATTACCTCGATGTACAAAGCATTTACTTCTGAAATTTGCAGCTGATTTTGTCCAGTAGAAGCTGAGAAACGTATTTTCAGTCCCCATCTTAAAGCTGCATACAGAGAAACGATCCCTTATATAAAGGGAGGGGCGCTTTGCGCCTCCCTTTGATTTTATGACAAGTCGAGGTTTTACAAAAGGTACATTTTTATTGTTATTTTGAGTTGCCAAGTAAACATTTCCATGATAAATAAATGAATAAACAAATAGATAATTAAATGAACACATACACACCCCATTTCAATTTATTTCAGATACATATATTGCATTTCCCTGCTCCTCTCTTGCAGCCCTCTGACCTTCCTCAGTCCCTCCACATCACATGCTTTTCGTCCAGGAACCCCCATCCTTATGAATCTCCCATAATCCAGGTTCACTGTTCACCTTCAATCTATCGCTCCTCTATTTCCCCACTTATGGAACTTCCTTTTCTCAGTCTGTTCAATCTCATTATTCCTTGCGGGCCTTCAAGTTGGCAGTTCACAACCATCTCGGTTCTCAGTTCATCCTCCATCCTTACCTGTGACATTAACAACCCCCCAAAACCCACTCCTCTCACTTCCAGTTTCCAATGTTTCCTTCGCTATTCTCTCTCCTCTTTCTGTTTGTCCATTCTCTTGCTTGCTGTTGTATTAGCAGCTGGCTATTATGTCAACATCATGCAGTGCCACCATGATGTTTTCATCCTTTTTTTTTGTCTCTGCAGCTGCTTTGATATATTGTTTTGCAGTCTTTGTGACACATGTTACATGTTTCTCTTCTTTCCCATTTGTTATTTTGTGTTGTTTCTTTCGCAACTCAGACACGTATCCACAGGAAATAATATAGAGGACAAAATGTTTTTCCCTGCTACATAGTTCATTATTTTACTCTCCACCCAAACTTCATCAACCCTTTATCTACTCATTCACCTTGTCTGTGGAATTCCCCCTAACCATAACTGCACTGGGGGAGTTTACCCCTAACCATAACCCTAACCCTTCGACTAACCCTTTTTCTCTAGGGTCTTGCGAACATTTTGACACCACATAAAACCAAATCTGACTTACCGTTCAGGTGTCGCATGACAATTAGGAGTCACATTTTGTTGCTTGTATGTATGAACTTATAATTGCAATCAAAAATGTAAAGTTATAAAGACTTTCGATTTTTTTACAAATTTAATCAAAATACTTATCACTACCATACGTGATTACTCCCGCCAGGGAGTAATGCATTCACTCGTGTCCGTGTGTGTGTGTGTTCGTGTGTTTGTGAACAAGATATCTGGAAAAGTTCTGAACGGATTTGGATGAAAGTTGGTGGGATGATTGCCCTTGGGATAAGGAAGAATTGATTAGTTTTTGGTGAAGCTCAGGATATTATTCCCGATCCAGGAATTTTTTGAAGGATTTTTTTACCATTGAAAGATAGGGCTCATTTTTTTTTAACATTATCTTCTATGTATTCTATATTTAACATTGTGATATGAAAATAGTTTTCATATTTGTTGTAAATGTAGTTTAAACTCGTGGTTATGCGTTAGAGCGGTGTATTTTTTTAGCAGCGTCGTCTTCAATGTTCATTTTTTTTTTCTAATAAAGACATATTTTGTCATTTTAAACCCACCAAAGTGTGTATTAGGTTTCCTCGTTTCATAAAATGTATTGTTTGATACGTATAATGCTTTAAAACTGTTTTTTTTTTGTTTGTTTTTTTTTAACCCCAGAAGAGATATCAACATTTAGCTCAGCGAATGTCATTCGCGGTGTCAGTATTTGATGAACTTATAAAGACTTAGTTCCAGATTTGTCAATGGCTGAGGTATATTAACAAACGAATAAAACATTTGGCAAAATTCCAACTTTTTTTTAAAAGATCGCATATTCACCCAGGGTTGTGAGAGGTTGAAGAAGAAGAAACCTCGCATGGGCTTCCCAGACCAAATAAATAATTCTGGTTCTGGCTCTGCGATTTTCAGGTTTATTACTCCTGCCAGGGAGTAACGCATTCGATCGTGTCCGTCTGTGTGTGTGTGCTCATATGTTCGTGTGTTTGTGAGCAAGATATCTGGAAAAGTTCTGAACGGATTTGGATGAAAGTTGGTGAGATGATTGCCCTTGGGATAAGGAAGAATTTATTAGTTTTTGGTGAAGCTCAGGATATTATTCCGGATCCAAGAATTTTTTTTGGAAAATTTTTTGGGAAATATTTTTTTCTGTTTTTCTGCATTAAAGCTTTTATTCTTATTCTTAAATGATGTTTTTCTCCTCTAATTCCAAGATATATCAAAATTAATTCTCTGACAGTTAGGGCCTACTTTCTTTTTCATTTATTGTTTTTGGGAGAGGGGATGTTAAACAAAACGTATTATTCTAACTAAACCCACGGCGGGAGTATGCGCTCTACTGAGTGGCGTTCTAGTTCTTCAATGTTATTCCTCATATTCTGAAATAACAATCAGAATAACCGCATCTTTAAACCGTTTGGGCGTTTTTCATTTTCAGGTCAAGGAACTATTAAATTGCAAAGTTCTAGTGTCCGTAACCCTTGTGGAAGGAAAATTGTGCAATGTGAAGGTTCGAAATACTCACAATAAATGCATTATTCATGCTGAGAATTGTTTGTAACTGAACCGCTGAAGGTTAAAGTCACCTGTGAGTGCCGCATGGGAATTTACCTTATCTTGTGTGAAAAGACTTGCCCTGCACCGATTCTAAAAAGCAGAGCACAGGGAACACTTTACAGTCAAAGCAACTCCACTGAATGGGATAATCGGGAATAATGGGCTGACTTGTGAATTGCATTTTCCATGAGGTTCTTATGCCATGAGGTTCTTATTATATGTCTCATTCAAGTCACAAAGTTGATATTCTCGCATCACTGGAGGCAGCAGTCTCCAGCATAACAATAAGCACAATTTGAACTAAAACAGCACTCGGTAGAATGCATACATCCACCAGGCTGAAGAGTTTACGTTTTGTATCCCACTGATAGACGTGCTATATATCATTTTTGCGTCCATCTCTCAATGGCGAAGAATCACTTAATAAAAAATTTAAAATACTCGGATCCGGATTTTCACCAAAATCTAATCGTTTTGTCCATGTCACATACCCAACCAATCCACCCATTTTCATCCGAATCAGTCCACAACTTTTTGAGATATCTTGTTCACAAACAAACAAGAAATATGTCAGGCATAGCACAATACATGCTAAATCCCTAAAAGAAGTTGTTGATCTTTGGCCTATGTTGACCTTTTGACCGATTTTGACCTAAAAATAATTGGTAGTTGAATTCAGTGATCTAATGTGCAAATCCTCTTCAAATTTCAAGTCAATCAGATGAAAATTGATGATTTTAGAAATTTGACTGATGTTGACCTTTTCACCTTTAGACCTTAAAAATAATTGGGGGTTGAATTCAGTGACGTTATATGCAAATTCCCCTCAAATTTCAAGTCAATTGGATGAAGATTGTGGATTTTAGAAATTCCACCTAGGTTGTTGATCTTTGGCCTATGTTGACCTTTTGGCCTATGTTGACCTTTTGGCCTATGTTGACTCAAAAATAAATGGTGGTTGAATTCAGTGATCTGATATGTAAATCCTTTTCAAATTTCAAGTGCATCGGATGAAAACTGAGGATTTTAGAAATTTGACATAGATGTTTACCTTTGGCCTATGTTGACCTTTTGACCTCAAAATCAATAGGCTTCTTCCTTATGATCAACTCTACCATTTGGTGGAGTTTCGTCGTAAAAATCGGTTTAAAATTGTGACCTGTAGGCGATTGATATACAAACAGACAAACAGACAGACAGACAGACAGAATAGCACATAAGACCAACCAATAAACTTGAAAAATCTTCGACTTTCGCAAGTAACAAACAGATATGGGCGAAAACATAACCTCCATCCACCTTTGGTGGCGGAGGTAATAATAACACCGACTGCAAGGAAGTAATCATGATATGGGCAAACAGATGGTGGATATTCCTTCGGTTTGTAGTACTCAGGACTTCGTATGATTGGTTTTTTTATCGATTATTTTTTAAGGCTCACAAAGCTCCACGACCGAGGATGGCAATTTAATCCACCGACATTTAACAGAGTGGAATACATAGAAAAGGGGCACAAATAACCAATTAAAGGGCAAAATCTGGCAGGACAAATTCAGGGTGACATATTGACAGGTAGCACTATGGTGCAAAAGAGCGGTTGATGAGGCGGAATACTAAAACTCAGAAAAAATAAATATAATCGCCATTCAGTACACAGCATGGCTAAGCAGAAGGAGGGGAATGATTTCACAGGGGAAATGAGAGTGGGAACTCATGCAGTTCAACTACTCCCCAAGGAATGGCCTCGCTCGTAAAGTATCCATAAAAGTTGTGCTGAGATTACCAAGGAATGGGGAAAACTAACAATAATTTCGGTGAAAAATAATAATCCCCTACAGCAATAATCCAGGCACAAAAATGAGTGCTACCAATCGGGATCAATGACAAAATTGATGCATTTTGAAATGTGTGATCACGCAACTGATGAAAATGTTCTCCAGTGGACAATATCCCAATAAAACTATCCGCAGGCTCGTGCTATTGTTGGTATAGTGTGTGTTTGAACCTGAGCTCATAAGCTCTCATACCTGGCTTTGCAGTTGTGGGTTATTAGCTCTTAGAGGTTAACTCTTATAGTTTCCGAAAGGGCTTGGAGAGGAATGGTACAAAGTACGACCAGATACAATTTGCCATCTTATGGATGCAATGCGCCGCCATTTTGCTGCCACAAAATGAAAACACGATTATGTGCATTCTGCCATTTTTGAACGTATGATTGTTATACTTAGCATTAGGCCCATCTGTTTGTTGTGGTGCATGGGGTAACATCATGTGTGACATATACTTTCAGACGGTGACACTGAAGAAAGACGACGTGCATCAGATGAACCCTCCAAAATATGAGCAAGCCACAGATATGGCCGACCTCACTTTCCTAAATGAGGCGTCCGTGTTGCACAATCTTCGCCAACGATATGTCAACATGCGCATCTATGTATGTGCTTGTTGTTCCCAAACATTTCTCCGCATGATCGATTTATTTGTATTTGACATTTAGATCTGATTTAATATACAATACTCTAAAATCCATAATTCTACAAGCGGATTACTTTCTCGACTCTTTGAATGTACAGTATTGTTTGATGAGCACAATAAGCAGTATCCATTTATATTATAACAACAATTTAAAAAAAAAAACTTGACAAGTCAGGAGACGACGATGGTTCATGAGCTAGCGGTATTCAATGACAAAGGTCAAAACCGACATTGAAAATATATAAATAGGAATGTATTATCTGTTATGAGACTAGTTAGCTACACAATACCGAAAATTCGGTTCGATTCTGACAACTTTGAAAATTTGACCTTTGTGACCTTGAAATGTCAAAACGAAGGTTACTGACCTTGAAATGAGATAGAAAATAATGTATAATCAGTTATGACGTGAGTTAGCTACACAATACCGAAAATTCGGTTCAATTCCAAAAACTTTGAAAATTTGACCTTTGTGACCTTCAAAGGTCAAAGGTCGAAGATTCTGAAATTTGTTGGAAAACTTGTATTTCATGATGTATGTGATAATATAAAAACATGTACGACATTTCACCCTATCAGGAAGCGAACAATGTAATAAAACCATCAAAAATCGACTTTTCGAAATTTCGTGACCTTGTGACCTTAACCTTGCAGTGAAAATGAAAAATCGAGCTTTGTGGGGCTAGACACATGACATTGGCCAAACCAAATATCGAAACCCCTGTCAGATTCCACCAACTCCCTCAGAGAAGATATAGCTTGAACTCAATTACCCCCTAAAAAGACATCTTTTTCGGGCGTGGCTCCGCCCACAATGGGTGCAAAACGCCCACTCGAGGCAGGACACAACTAGATCATGATATCAACCTCCCACCCAAATTTCATCAAGATCGGATGATATCATCGGGTAGTTATGCTGCGGACAGACAGACACACAGACACACACACAGACAGACGCACACACATGACGAATAGAGTGGTGACTTGATAACTCGTGAACCAATAACTCATGAACCAAAAATATAAAACGATGTTGGGATGGTATGTCAAAAAGTATGTAAATAAGGTAAGGACGGTCACAAGAAATAATATTGTATTAATATGCACATACACACATTCATGCACTAGACATTCCGCATGCACACACACACACACACACACACACACACACACACACACACACACACGCACACATCTCCATTTCTCTTCCACGCTCAGTCGCTACCCCTTCAGGCTGAAATGAACCACCCCCCACAACCTCAACCTACACCGTTCGACGTGCCTCCATAAACTTCCTCCAAATCCAAAGTGAGCCTTTCAAGGCAACCTGGGCAACTTTGTCACACATCCTCCTTCTTTCTGTCCCACACACTCCAAGCCGAGCAAGAAATACAGAAAAGGAAATGCCAATATACCCTCTCCACCCCACTTCAAATGGCTGACAAGAAACTCGCCAACCCTTCTCCCGGCACTCTGCCTCCAGCTCATTGCACTTTCCTCTCTTCATCTCTTCCTCTCGTGTACCTCCTCCATGTTCTCTTCCCAAAGTACAGCCAATTCCCCTAAGATGAGCTGTCTTTTTAAACTTGACCAGATGACAATGTCAGGACGCAACCTTGTCACACAGATCTCCTCTGGGAATACCAATTGTGGCTTTAGTTCTGCCACCAACTGCCAATCACAAGCATCTGACAGCCCTCTTGCTTTCCACCTCCTCCTCTTTCCACCTCTTACCACTTGGCCCTCTTTGACAAACAACACCTCTCCCCCATCGGACACCTTCTCCACTCTTCTCTCTCTCAATCTCAGCACCTCTTGTTGCACCATCTGCACGACCACCGCCAGCACCTGATTATGCCACCACTTGTATCTTCCTGCTACTAATGCCACTGAGCATGCAGTCAGTGCATGCTGCACCGTTCCCAAACCTCCACACAAATAACATGTCTCCCCCTGCATCAACTCCCACAATCTCAAGTTTACTGGTGATGGAAGCACATCATACGTTGCCCGCAACAGGAAACTCAACAATATCGGCTCCATCCTCTTATTATCTTGCCACTTCAATGTCCTCACCCGCACACCTTCCCACTTAGTCCAAGCACCTTGCTGTGCCTGACCGACTGCTTTCACATATCTCCCCTCCTCCTCCTTTCTTCTCATCTCCCTCTCAACCATCTTCCTCCTCTCTTTCACACATGCCTTTCCCCATCGCTCATGCTTCATCCACCCCAAGCCATGCTTTCCGTGCTGTACTCTCCCCACCACCTCCTCCTGCTGCAACCGCTCCTCCATCTCATCCACCTCTGCTCTTACATTCCACTTCTGACTTCCCTTATTCTATGGGAGAGCATTCTTTACCACTGAATCACTCGAATCCTGCAATATCATGAACTCCAGCACCCTCACCACCTTAAACGCCTCGGTTAATGATGTCAAGGGAAACCGGAGTTTTCCACCTGACCATAAAAGGCAATGTTCGTCAAACAGTGTGGCACTCCCAACCACCTCCTCACAAACCCACTCAGCACAACCTCCATCCTCTCTACATGCTCAATCGCAACATCATACATCATCAATGGCCACAATACTTGTGGCATCAATCCAAACTTCAAACACCATACCTTCAACTTACCTGGCAAACCACATCCATCAATCCTCTTCAAACCTCTCAAAAGCTTGTTTCTGACCTCCTCCACCCTTCCCACATTATTCAACTCCACTGTATACCATCTTCCCAAACTCTTCACAGGGGCCTCCACCAATGATGGAACCACCTCCCCTCCCAGCTCAAACCTGTGCATGTTATCCACCACTCCTCATCTCACCATCACAATCCTCGACTTTCTTGCTTTAAAGCCCATTCTTGCCCACCGCATCAACCTTTCCAGTCGTCCCAGTACCTCTACTGCTGCAACAGCCGACTGTTGGACAATTGTCAGGTCATCCATGAATGCAAACATCCCTGGCAAACTCTGACAAGGGGCAAGCTCCACTGCCTTCCCATGTCCACTCACCACACGTATCAACAACTCCATAACCAGCACAAACAAAATAGGGGAGATGGTACATCCCATCGGGATCCCCACTTCCAACTTCTGCCACTCTGTTACATAGGACTGTGTCGCAAACCACATCCAAAACTGATCATAATATGCCATCAAAAAATCCCTAAATCTCCGTGGCACCCAAAATAAATCCATGGCATACCTGATCAAGGCATGCGGCACTGACCCATATGTATTCTCCAAATCCAGCTATACCACCGCAACATTCTTCCTTTGCCTCTTTGCCTCCTGTAACACTTGCCAGACCATTGCCGAGTGTTCAATTCATCCTGGTGATCCTGGTATTCCTGCCTTCTGCACAGAACCATCGACAAAACCATTCCCTCTGATGAAGTCTGAGAGCCGTGCCGCAAAGACATCCATCAGTATCTTCCCATCTACATCGAGCAATGATATTGGTCTAAACTGCTCAAGTGTCACAGCCTCCTCCTGCTTTGGAATATAAACTCCTTCTGCCCTAGTCCATTGACTGGGCACCACTCCTTGCCTCCATACCACCTTTAGAGCCTTCCACAGATACTGCCTGATGCCTTCACAACTCTTAAACACCTTGTATGGCACTCCACTTGGTCCTGGAGCCGATGCCGCCCGTGCCTTCCTCAAAACTGCCTCAACCTCAGACATCTTTGGCTCTGACAAATCAAATGGAACACCTGGCTCTGTCGGTCTCACCAAGCCTTCGATGTCCTCCACCACTTCGTCCCTCCTTGTGTCTGCATAAGTGACACGCAGGTGACCTTCCAACTCATCCTTTGGTACCTTCAGTACACCAGATCGAGATGGCTCCATCAGATCCTTCATAAACCAAAAGGGATTCTCAAAGAACCTCTTTCGATTCCTCTGCCTCTCTTTTCTTCGCCCCTTTATCCTTTCCAATCTCTTAAACTTCACCAACCTCATCCTCACATGCTTCGTCAACACATAAAGCCCATTCCTCTCCCCTTCCACTGCCCTCTTCCATCTTCCATTCAAGCTCCTCAACTCATGGATCTCCGTCTACCTCCTGCTCAAACGTGCCTCCTTCTCACTCCTCTCTACTCACTCTTTCATTCCAAACGTGACACATGCATACTCAAATACAATCTCATTCATCTTTCTCAATCTATCTTCCACCCTTCCTTTCAACTTATGAAGTGCCCCACACACCACTCCATCCATTCTCTCCCATACTTCCCTTTCTCCCATACCTGGCCATTTCACTCTCCTCCTCGCATCCTTTCCCTGCTGAAGTACAACCCCAGGACATACAACACCGTGCCTTGCTACCTGGCTGTTTCTCCCGGTCGTCTTACGTGTCCCCTTTTTAAAGGCACTGCGTTGCTGTACCTCCTCCTCACCCACCTTACGCACACAACCCATCCGGCTCTGATGGATATGCAATCCTCTCACTGACTCAAACTCAGGTCCACACCCACACTTCTCTCGAACCTGTCATGCCTCCACATGCACACCATCACACCATAGACCAACATCTCCCACACGATCACTCCCACACACTTTCCGGGCCTGATGGATCCTCAACCCTCTGATGGATCCGAATTCACGTCCACACTGGCACCTTACCAGACTTGCATCTACAATCCATTCTCCCTTGTCAAAATAAAAAAGCATATAATATATATATATATGTATATTCAAGAGTTCTTCTGGCTAGACAGTTGCATACACTTCGCCTATTAGGCATGGGCTTAGCAGAGCTGCAGCCCATTACATCTCCATCGGGTTGTGCTGCAGCCAATACCGGGGAAAATAATTAAAATCTCCATTCTATCGACCAGTCCACCCAGGTGTCCACTCACTACATTTTAATGGACATAAAGGACAGATTTACAAGCGATAACACAATAAAAAAGGATTATGGGAAAAGCAGTTTTTGATTTACATTGTGAGGGGAGAGGACATGCTGTTTCAACGATTATTGACGCATATTCCTATTATAGTTTACCACACACTTACTCTAAAACATAAATTAAGGGAAATAACTATTCCAATCAATCCATTCTTAGCCCCGAGAAGTCATTTCCACAACAATATATTTTTTATGAAAAAACATGGTGTATAAAATATGCAAAATTATGGGGTGGAGGGGAAAGAAGAGAGTGGTAGGAGAGGGGTATGGGAAGAGGGGAGTGGGAGGAGAATAACATAAGGGGGGAGTGAAGAATTGGGTCGAGAAGAGGACAAGAGGGAAAGGGAAGACACTAATTTGACGGATTCATTCTGTGATTTCCACAATCTGCAACGACCATTTGTCCGTACCAGCGAACTTGACATCACAGTCTTGTATTTCAACTAGTCTTGTATTTTGTCTATTTGGCCTATTTCTTTTATTATATATGGACATATCCTCAAAGACGTTCGAACACTGGTATTTTGACACCAGATTTGAAGTTTTAAATTGTTTAAACGTGCCTTTATTTGTTTTGCAGACATACTCCGGCCTGTTCTGTGTGACGATCAACCCGTACAAATGGCTTCCTATATATGGTACCCGGGTGGCGAACATGTACAAGGGGAAGAAACGCAATGAGATGCCCCCGCACCTGTTCTCCATCTCGGATAATGCCTACAACGACATGCTGATCAGTATGTACAGTGATATACAGTACATACATATATATATCGTGTGATGTGCAGACACTTCACTCATTGTTACTCCCGCCAGGCATTCGATCGTGTCCGTCCGTGTGTGTGTTCGTATGTTCGTGTGTTCGTGTGTTTGTGAACAAGATATGTGGAAAAGTTCTGAACGGATTTGGATGAAAGTTGGTGGGATGATTTCCCTTGGGATAAGGAAGAATTGATTAGTTTTTGGTGAAGCTCAGGATCTTATTCCGGATCCAGGAAATTTTTGGGGGAATTTTTTGGGGAATTTTTTTCCTGTTTTTCTGCATTAAAGCTTTTATTCTTATTCTTAAATGATGTTTTTCTCCCCCAATTCCGAGATATATCAAAATAAATTCTCTGACAGGGCCTACTTTATTTTTCATTTATTGTTTTGGGGAGAGGGGATGTTAAACAAAACGTATTATTCCCACTTGACCCACGGCGGGAGTATGCGCTCTACTGAGTGGCGTTCTAGTTGTGTTCATGCACCCTTCGTTTCCACACTTCAGTGCTATTGTTTTGCACGATAAGGAGACAATATTTCCATGACGTATGGTGTTACTTGATCAGTTGGAACATTGTGGCTTTACTAATGGCTGGTGGCATCAGTACATTGCGTGCTATATATCCATGGCATCCAGTTCAACCTGTACCTGAATGCATTGCATACTAATGAAACATACGTAGATTGATAACAAAGATATTCTACCTGTATAATCTACACAATGCATTTGGAGTTCATGTTGGAGCAGGATTGTATCTTTGCACTTGGTTGTCAGACTTGGTAAGTTTATAAAGCATATTGTTTTTTTATTTATACAGATCGTGTGAACCAGTCTATGCTGATCACGTAAGTGAATTGAAACAAGTACCATTTTTTGCATACACACATGCTTCCTTCATTCATGGATTAAGTGATCTCCATCTTCACCAAACACCAAAAAGGACAACTGCAGCATTTCAATGCAAGATCCAAACAAAGATGGGTAGTTAGAGGCCTGGTGGGGGAAATATCAGAGGCCTAAATCTGGAGATTGTGATGGGCCAGGGCTGCTGATTACATGGTCCATTTGTGCAACAGAAGCCTTTTGGTCTGTGTTGATGGTCCTTGAATTTCGTTGCATTTTTCAGTCATTTGAGCAAAGTATAGAACTGGCAGTAGGACAAACATCAAGGGTCTGAATGAACAGGAAAAGAAGAAAGCGAGGAGGTTAGGAAACACCAAGACTGTAAAGGAAGATGCTTTGGTTAGAAAAGGTTAATGGGGGTAATAAAGATCATGGGACAAAATTAGCTGGAGGGAAGAGTGGGACAGAACAGCCTCTGAAAGGTGATTGTAAAGAGGAAAAGCGAGGAATTAAAGAGTTGTGGTGTGCAGTCAGCCTGGAAGTTTGAACCAGGATGGGGTTACAGGAATAACGCATAAATCATGGAGTTCATAGGAAGGGTCAGAGGCCTGAGAGAGCAGATGGGGAATAATGGTGGAGAATTAGACTGGATGGAATAATGAGGATTTTTAAAAGAGATTAAGATTCTTCGTAAAATATTCCAACATATATCAAATTATAGACCGATGTCTCCCGATAGAGAAAAGTGATGGTGGCATGTCTGAAATTTCATGAGGTCCCTGATGTTGTAGACCCTCCACCCCACCCCTTTCCCACTTTTGCAATTTACAGGGAAACATTATATTTATTGGTGCATGCTAGTTATTGATTGGAGTCCAATTCTCATTTGATTTACTCTGTAATCATCACAAGTAACATTGGGGCTGGCAGAATGGCCTTGGTGTACACACACTCGCCTCGAAGCTGCCTCGCCTGAGTATGAATCACAGCCTAGCTATAAACTTCCATCCTGGTCATGAGAGGCAGGGTGATTCATCAATGTGTGTATCATCCCTCGGATGGATGTTTGCATGTTAAACTAGCCGTGCCATATGACAGCATTAGCTGGTGCACATGTCTCCAATCATTCACTGAGCCAATCTATTGCAGTGTGTACAAGCGCATGCAGCACCGCAACATCGACCTGCTTTGTTACCTCCGCTCCCGAAGTTGGATGGAGGTTATGTTTTCACCCATGTCTGTTTTTTGTCTGTTTCTTTGTCTGTTTTTGTCTGTTTTTTTGTCTGTTTTTGTCTGTTTTTTTGTCTGTTTTTGTCTGTTTCTTTGTCTGTTTCTTTGTCGGTTTCTATGTCTGTTTGTTTGTCTGTTTCTTTGTCTGTTTCTTTGTCTGTTTTTGTCCTTTTTTTTGTCTGTTTTTTTGTCTGTTTCTTTGTCTGTTTCTTTGTCTGTTTTTTGTCTGTTTTTGTCTGTTTTTTTGTCTGTTTTTGTCTGTTTCTTTGTCTGTTTTTTGTCTGTTTTTGTCTGTTTTTTTGTCTGTTTTTGTCTGTTTTTTTGTCTGTTTTTGTCTGTTTCTTTGTCTGTTTCTTTGTCGGTTTCTATGTCTGTTTGTTTGTCTGTTTCTTTGTCTGTTTCTTTGTCTGTTTTTGTCCTTTTTTTTGTCTGTTTTTTTGTCTGTTTCTTTGTCTGTTTCTTTGTCTGTTTTTTGTCTGTTTTTGTCTGTTTTTTTGTCTGTTTTTGTCTGTTTCTTTGTCTGTTTTTTGTCTGTTTTTGTCTGTTTTTTTGTCTGTTTTTGTCTGTTTCTTTGTCTGTTTCTTTGTCTGTTTCTTTGTCTGTTTCTTTGTCTGTTTCTTTGTCTGTTTCTTTGTCTGTTTCTTTGTCTGTTTTTTGTCTGTTTCTTTAACTGTTTCTTTGTCGGTTTCTTTGTCGGTTTCTATGTCTGTTTGTTTGTCTGTTTCTTTGTCTGTTTCTTTGTCTGTTTTTGTCCTTTTTTTTGTCTGTTTTTTGTCTGTTTCTTTGTCTGTTTTTTGTCTGTTTTTTGTCTGTTTGTTTGTCTGTTTGTTTGTCTGTTTGTTTGTCTGTTTCTTTGTCTGTTTGTTTGTCTGTTTGTTTGTCTGTTTGTTTGTCTGTTTCTTTGTGTGTTTCTTTGTGTGTTTCTTTGTCTGTTTCTTTGTCTGTTTCTTTGTCTGTTTTTTGTCTGTTTTTGTCTGTTTCTTTGTCTGTTTCTTTGTCTGTTTCTTTGTCTGTTTCTTTGTCTGTTTCTTTGTCTGTTTCTTTGTCTGTTTCTCTGTCTGTTTCTTTGTCTGTTTTTTGTCTGTTTCTTTGTCTGTTTTTGTCTGTTTCTTTGTCTGTTTCTTTGTGAACAGGATATCTCAAAATGTTGTGGACAGTTTCGTACGAAACCTGGTGGACAGGTTGTGTGTGACAAGGAAGAACTGATTTGATTTTGTTGAAGATCCGAATCCGGATCCGGATATGAGAGTTTTTACATTGTCTAAGTGATTATTCACCATTGAGTGATATGGCCAAAAACGATATATAGCAGGAGATTTGAAAATGTTGTGCATGATTTATGACTAAACTTGGTGGATGAGTTGGCTAGGTGACAAGACCAAGCCGATTCGATTTTGGTTCAGGTCCGAATCCAGGTACGACCTATCACTGGATACGAAACGTAAACTGTTTAGCCTGGTGGAGGTATGCTCTCTACCTAGTGCCGTTCTACTCTTCTCTGAGATGGTCCCATCTCTTTGTGATCTCATTCATTATCATCACAATCATCTGACTGGAGAGCAAACATAGGCCTTGTTGGTTTTGCAAGACGCATTCACTCATTATATGTTATACACCTTCTGTCACGAGCTCTTAATGACCATGTAATGGCCACATGACGTGTACATGCACGCCGGCGTGTACACGTGCACGTGTGTGTGTTTGTGTGTCTTTGGTTGTTATCTCCATTTGCGGGTTTCAGGAGGTGGAACAGAGTCCTCCCAGGACCCAAAGTATCCACCTCCGCTTCAGTAAGGGATCACGGTTCATGGACCAAGCTGTTCAACTTCTTCAGAGTTTTGTTCCAAGGAATCTTTTCAGGATTATCACCGGAACCTCAGATTGCCTCCAGTTGTAGTTCATTTGTGGTAATATTCCCGGGGATGGTTTGTAAAATCTCAGTGAGGTTCTTCTTCATCATTACTGTTGCTCCAATTATCACTGGTACAATTTCGATGCTCTTCAGCTTCCAAGATCTCTTGACCTCATTTTTGAGGTCCTGGTATTTGGTCATTTTCTTGATTTCTGCTTTGTTTAGGCCAAAATCGCTGGGTACTGATACCTCAATCTCATTTTCTTGATTTCTGCTTTGTTTAGGCCAAAATCGCTGGGTACTGATACCTCAATCATCAATGCTGTCTTTTCCTTATTGTTCCTGAGTACAATGTCCGGACGCAATGCTTTCTTTTCTATGTTCACGCTCATCACGTTGTACGTGAGCATAGCGTGTAAAATAATTAACAAATTGGGTCAAAATGTGAAAGGCAAAGTCATAATAACTATAAATAGCCCTCATTCGCCCTGCCACAGCTCGTCAAGTGTGAGACGGCCCTGCGAGTTTTTTAAATCGCTTCCGTATTTCTTTATTTATTTACTATTGAGCTTCAGTGTTTGTCGGAGCCAAAACATTTTTACCAATTGGGCTTTTGTCATCAAATCTTCAACAAACCTTTATTATGTATGACACCAATGAATAAAATATCCAATTTTTTTTAACTTTCGTTTTCGACAAGTTTAGTTCGAGTACAAAGCAGACATGGACGGCTTCACATTTTGTGATGCTTTCTAGTTATCCATTATTTATTTTTGTGTTTTTGTGCATATTTAGCTTGCGTTCACCCAAATCTTAATAACGTTATTTTTTTCATCAGGTTGTCACACACAAGACGATGACTAATAAATGCAATCCATCCACCAATATTTTAGATCAAATGAGCTCAGTTCTGTAGCACTTGTATCAAATCATCATCTTATTTTACTATAATAAATAGAGGTTGTGTGGCTGTCACTATGTCGCCTTTATTCACTCTTCGATTGGTTGAGGCATTGACCAATTAGGTGTTATTGCGTCTATCCACCTCAGCAAGCAATGGTCCTCTGGGCTTCCGACTCTCTGGAAAATCCCCTCTATCTCTTTGTTGATGACTCCACTCTCTGCCACTCCATATCCCAACCATCAGATCGGCAAGCAGCAGCCTCTTCACTCTCTGCAGACCTGGACAAAATCACAAACTGGTCAAACAGGTGGAACATGTCTTTCAATCCTGACAAATCTCACACTCTCACTATGTCTCTCCGAAAAGGCCATCTGGACAACCCTTCCATCTACTTTCTCAACAATCCTCTCCAAGAAGTTCTGTCACTCAAGCTTTTGGGTCTCACTATCTGCCATGATCTTTCCTGGGAAAACCACATTTCCAATCTGGCCTCCAAAGCCAGTCGCCGACTGGGCATCCTCCGTCGTGCGAAGTCCTTCCTTGGCACACCTGAGCTCCTCACCACATACAAGGCTTTCATCTGTAGCTCAATGGAATACTGCTCTCCACTCTGGGCCGGTGCTCCTGCCTCACACCTAGCTCGGCTTCACACTGTAGAAACCAAAGCTTTCAGGATCATTGGTATCTCCCACGATGAAGCTGATTCGGAGGGCCTTTCACTCTCTCACCACAGGCAGGTCTTTCTGGTCTTCTGCCGACTCCTCTCTGACCTAGGTCCCCCAGCTCTGTCTGTGCTGTGTCCCCCAAATATTCTGCAGATTGCACAAGATCTGCCAGCAACTCTCTTCTGGTGAAACTGCCAAAATCAAGACTCTCTGCTCACCTTCACCCTTTCATTCTTCTTTTTTCCCGCCTCTGGAACAAACTCCCCCACTCCCTTCAATCCCACTCCTCCCTCCAGGTCTTTAAAACAGCTGTTCAACACCATCTCTTATCTTCCCCATCCAAAACCTTGATATTTTCTACCCCCCACCCCCCCCCCCCCCAATTACACCACAAATCCACATCTTTCAATCCCCAACTTCATTCCTGAAATTCCTTGTAGTGTCAATTTGTTTTGTACCGTGTACCCCTTCCCTCTATCTGCCCTCCCTCCCCACAGCCCTCTCTCTCCCACAGATCTCCCGTTGTCCCTGTTCTCTACTGTTGTGCTTGTGTGCTTCCCGCTCTCTCCTCATCTTGTCTCCCCCTCCCTTTATTGTTTTACGTGTCCGTTAATGTTTTTTGTGTTTTATGTGCTAATATGTGTTTGATGTGCTCGCTCTTAAACGAGCCTCGATCTTGTATACAAAAGAAAAAATCACACACTTTCCTCCTGACCTTCCTCGTACAGCACCAGTTGTTCCTCAGGCAAGTGGCAGCACAATTTAACCACAGGAGGATTGTGTCTGTGAGGTGAGAAAACACGAGGTAAGGAAAGCCTTGGTCAATCCATGAGGTGAGGAACACATCTAGGCCCAAAAAGCTGCCTTTGAGAACTCCAGCCTCCACTGTGAGAGGGAGGAGATGGTTCCATGACGGCAACACGTTGACTACAAAAGTGTAGGAAGTCAGAAATCCAGCAATTAATGCAGACCTTGAATGTAATGCCACTGGCAGAGAGATTGGCAAGCAGAGCAGGATTGTGCTGAATGCCCGTCATATGTCCAGGAAGCTTGTTCTTACCTCTTGATTGAGATGTAAGACCTTTAACTATTGCTGAGAGAGAAGAGCAGAAACTTGTCCAGAATAGAGTGACTGGTGCGGAATCCAAACTATTTCAAATAGTGGAATTCTATTAATAGTACTGGCAGTGTGCTGCACATTTTATGTCAATAGTGTCGTTGTCTACTGGTGTTAAATATGACACATTAACCAATTTGACATCTATTTCTCGTTTGAGTAATTGAAAAAAGAAGTTTGACAAAGATGTTAACCATGTGTGACACAAAAAGATGGATGCTTCTTTACCATCCAATTGTGACTTCAAAGCATAGCAGAGGCAATCATAATGATGCGAATTTGCTTCAGGCATGCTTCCCAAAGGTCTGCATACACAATGCAACTTTTATGCAACTGTTGCACAATAAAAAGTTTGAAAACTCACAATATTTGTGAAAAGTTTTGAAAGTTGCGAAGAATAAAGTTCCGGGGTATTTTATGCGACTTTCCTTGCAACCTTTCTGACCTACTTTCAGCTTCTGCAGGCAATCAGCTCACGGGGTCATAGCATATACATGATAAAATGACGAGACTGCCAAAAAGTTGCTAAACGCAGCTTGAAATTGCAAAATGAAAAATTGCCTAAAGGTTGTTCATTTTTTTGATGCTCCAAAATGTTGCACAAAAGTTACAAAATGTGTACCGGGTTTTCGTGGGAAGAAACAGATGTATACAGGGAACTAACAGATGGCAAAATAAACAAATACATTTTCTTGAACATTGCAGAAATGGAAGCATTTCAGTTATTTCGACACTGCCTTGGGTTTTGGGAGATAGTGTAAATGAGAGTGGGAGAGCTGATGGCACAGGTGTTGAAACGACCTGTGTAGCTCATCAAAAACCTTAATCATGAGGCTGAAATAATCTTGTTTGTTATATTTTGCATCATTAGTGGAGAATCTGGTGCTGGCAAGACTGAGAACACCAAGAAAGTCATTCAGTATTTTGCCAACCTTGGAAGCACTTCCAAGAACAAGGAACCGGATTCCTCTAAGGTGTGTGTGTGTCTTTGTGTGTTTACACACAAGATGGCGGCAACGAGGGAGGCGCCATGACCTGCCGGTCATGATGTGCCTCACCCTCGCCTGGGATGAAGAGGAGAGTGTGTTTGTGTGCGTGTGCGTGTGTTTAATCCGTACTTGTGTGCATTCGTTTGTTAAATGGCTTCCTGGAATTTAATAGCATGTAAGTCTACATATAAAGTTAACTTCACTACTCTCCTTTGCTTGCAGAGGTCCCTGGAAGATCAAATTATTCAGGCAAATCCGGTGCTTGAGGCATTTGGTAATGCCAAGACAACTCGAAATAACAACTCATCACGCTTTGTAAGAAGTACATCATGAAGTGCATACTTTGAAGATTTATACATAGAATACAGACTTTGAATACACACTTCAACTAGATCGTATTCATACAATACTTACCCTGCGCAGTCATCTTATTGCGAGCCGACTCTTCTGTTTTTGAACATTTTTTTTCTTTGATCCAATTTGGCTGCCAGACCACGTGAGCGATGACATCATAAATTTATATTCTCTAATATAATTGTTGCATAGATCACGCTCGATACATTTCAAACTGATCAGACGAAGCGTTGTCCCTGTCGAATTATGACGTCATAATTATGGCACCAATTACGTCATCGTTAACAACACCTATTCCCCACATGGAGTTATTTACAATGAGCCACGTTTCAATTTTTTCCATGCAGCGGTTTTGGAGATATAGAGATGCAACATTTTTCGGTTTTTCCAAGATGACGCCTGTACCACATGCCCTATGACGTCATGATTATCATTAAAATATTCGAAAGGAGGAGGCTTTCCGATGGTGAAAATTTCGTGTCCATCAGACCAACAGTTGCTGATTTTTTTTTAAATAATGATCGGATAAGTGTTGTACTTGTCGAATTATGACGTCATAACGAAGGCACCGATGACATCATCATTAACGCACCTTATTCCCCATGGGGAGTACTTGACAATGAGCCATGTTTCCATTTTTTCCATGGACTGGTTTGGGAGATATAGAGGTGTAACGTTTTTCCAAGATGGCGTCCGTACCACGTGACCTATGCCGTTATAATTATGAATAAAAAAATTATACAGGCGGAATTAATTATTCTATGGTAAAATTTCGTGTCAATCGGACCAACGGTTTCCGAAAAAATGAATTTTAAAAAATCAGACACGTACGGCACACGTACAGCACATGGCACACGGCACACGTACAGCACACGAACACAACTGAATGCTTTTCAAATGAATGAATGAATGAATTAATTAATGTTTTTCACTTCGCGAGCGCAGGGTAAAAACCCTAAGTTCATTTGCATGACTCATCTGTGGATTTAATTTCAGGGAAAGTTTATCAGGATTCACTTCAGGACATCAGGGAAGCTTTCCGGAGCTGACATTGAAACCTGTGAGTTCATCATTATAGAAACCATGTTTTCAGGCCTTTATCGTTGCACATCCTGACGAAGGAAAATCTTATATAGCCGGGCCCTTGAGATAGACAGCAAAAGCTGGGTCCCGTCCCCTAACCCTCATAGAACCCCATGATAATCTGTCTCTTGTGTCAAATATTCTTTGCGAAAGGCATGGTTGGCACGTCTTCATGGGGTGGAACGGAATGTGGCCGGGGCTGGCTTTTGATATCGGTGTAGTTGGCAGGAGGAGACTATAGGCAGACCAAAATTGAGGTGTAAGGAGGTGGTGGAAAGGGACATGAGAGAGGTGTAGGGCTCCAACAGAGGATGTCTAGGATAGAGGGGTATGGAGAGGGAAAACTCAATGGGTGGATCCCAGAAAAAGAGTGGACCAATGGGGCCATTAAGTAGTACAAGTAGTCGTAGTAGTTGTGAAATATCCTTACCCATTCTGTGCTTAACCTGAGCTATATTTCGTAGTTTGGATCTAGTGTTGTAAGCAGACTAAATAGCCTGCATTGCAATAACTAGGGCATGCCCGTACTATATATAAGCTAGGACGTGCCCGTACGTGGGTGCCCGTTCCTTGCCAAAAAAAAAAAAAAAAAAAAATTTGTGTAGGGGTGTGTGTGTGTAAACATCCTAGGGCGTGCCCGTACGTGGGTGCAAAAAAACATGCGTGCAAACAACAACAACAAAAAAAAAACTTTGAAACCACGTGGCAGTAACGACCACAGAACCCCCCCCTCTATTTACATGAATGGTTTGGTCCATTCGCAACGACCACAGAACCCCCCCCCCCCCTCTATTTACATGCAATGGTTTGGTCCATTCGCAACGCCAAAGCGAACGGCGAACGGCTAAATCGCCATAGCTCGGTAAGTACTTGTCCGATTAATTTCAAACCTTGAAAAGGCACATCCTCGGGTCCCCAGCAATATACCTGGCAAGTTGCAAGTATATCGGACCCGTGGTTGTCGAGAAACAGCGGTCACAGACAAACGTACAAACGTACAAACAAACACACAGAGATTACTGGAATTATAGATAGATTGGACAACCGGAGTCAGCACAGTGTCATTATTGAATTCCCAGTGATAACGTGATGAAAAGGTCAAACCTGTATGAGACAATTTCTTTCGGACGTTATGCTTGGGAATTTTTTTTTCCTGCAGATCTGCTGGAGAAATCCCGAGTGATATCTCAGCAGCCGGCCGAGCGTGGGTACCACATCTTCTACCAGCTGTTATCTGGCAAGATAGCAGATATTTTGGGTGAGTGACGCGCAGTGATCCGGCTCGGCTTTTTCGCCTTCATCATGGATGATGTTTATGATAACACTTCTTATCTCCCTCCTTACCTCCTTCTCTAACCCCTTCCCACAAAAGAGTATGGTCACCTCGCCATGGATCCCAAAAAATATCAGTCAATCTCACATGGGGTCACCGTTGTTGACAACATGGACGACGGCGAGGAACTCCAACTTACGGATGTGAGGGAATTCGTTATTTGCACATCGCATCAGCTTGCTTTGATATAAACATCAATTTTGGTTATTATCCTCTGTTGAACTTAATTCGAAACTTCGCTTTTGGATTGGGTCTCGTCCGTCCATCCATCCATCCGTCCATCCGTCCGCAACCATATCTCGAAGATGTATGGACCAGTTTTGTTCATAATTGGCAAAAAGACACCACAGGATGGTACACATATGCACATCATTTTGTTTTGTGATGTGATCAAAGATGACCGACCGGCGGCCATTTCAGTTGTTAAAAAAACCTGATGTTTAACACGTCCTCAACCATTTCTCGGACATGCATTTACCGATCTTATTCAAAATTTGCACACAGATAATGAATTATGGTTACATAAGCATGTCTCTTTCGAGATCTGATCCAACATGGCTAACTGGCGGCCATTTTGTTACTTAAACGTGTCCCCAACCATTTATTGAACCAATGGACCAATTTTGTTCAAACTTGTCACAAGCACAGTACATGACGGCGTACATATGCACCTCACCTTATTTTCCGATCTGATCAAATATGGCCGACTGGTAGACTGGCAGCGATCTTAGTTGTAAAAACCCCGATATTGAACACGTCCTCATCAATTTCTCGGACATGCATTTACTGATCTTGTTCAAACTTAGCACACAGATAAAGAATGATGGCTTACATAGACATGTCATTCGTGTTTGAGATCAGATCCAAGATGGCGGACTGGCAAGGTGGGAAGGGGAGGGGAGGGGTGGAGAGAGGGTGGGGGGTGGGGGGGGGAGAAGGTGAGTGGAGGAGGGTGGGAAGGGGGGAAGGGGGGCAGGAGAGGAAGGGGGTTCATCACCTTTTTGTTGAATATCTGCTGGTGAATGTGGCGTTCATCACGTTTCTGCGTTAAGTGTGATGCCGATCAGGAAGAACAAGCAGCCGTACTACCAACTTCGTACACTTCCGGAGTTGTTTTATTATTTGTGTTCAAATGTCTGGTGATTGTTGTACACCGCACCTTTCCTATGCCATCTCCAGGCATTGCAAAACGTCATTTAATGATTAATTATTATTTATTTATTTTCATTATTACTCATTTATTTA
The DNA here is from genome assembly GCF_964187855.1 of Myxine glutinosa. Taxonomy (NCBI): domain Eukaryota; kingdom Metazoa; phylum Chordata; class Myxini; order Myxiniformes; family Myxinidae; genus Myxine; species Myxine glutinosa. Next base: position 23,963,242 of record NC_136270.1, on the reverse strand, counting down.
TTTTCCTTCTCATTTGGCCAATATCTCAGGCACCTTTTGAGCTCGGAAGCTAATATTTGGACATGACAGTGACCAAGTGATGTGGCTATGAAGGATATTTTTGATTTATTGATTAATCATTTAATCGATTAATTATTTATTGATTAATGAATTAATTATTTAATTTTTTATTAATGACTTATTTAATTAAATTTCTAAAAGATACATCTTTGGATGAAGCACGAGTGGTTTAGTTATGCTATTAGCCAATTGATTATGAAAATATTTTGTGATAATCTTTTATTGATTTTAATTATACAATTAATCAATCAATTAGTGTACACCTCTCCCTCCCAATGCAGCCTCTATGAGCCGCGCTGTAGGATATTTAATTATTTGGCATGGGGGCGGTGTACTTTGAATGTATCTGTACTTGTTTGTTTGTTTGTCCGGGCGATATCTCAGCCATCCTTTGAGCTAGGAAGCTGAAATTTCGGCACAATAGTGAGCAAGTACTTTTTCAAAAACTGTATTATTGTTTTTTGATTAATCAATTAATTGATGAGTTATTTAATTATAAGCGATTAATTATGTACTGATACATTTCCTTTCTCTTCTGGCCATTATCTCAGGCACCTTTTGAGTTAGGAAGCTGATATTTGGACATGACAATGACCAAGTGATTTGGCTGTCAAGGCTATTTTTGATTTATTGATTAATCGATTAATTATTTAATTATTTGATTAATGACGCTTCTTTTTTTTCTTTTTTTAAGTTACAGATTCGGATGAAATGGTGGTGGTTTATGTGTTCTATTGGGCAAATGATTAATTTTTTTTTTTTTTTACGATTATTATTTATTTATTTTCATTATTAATCATTTATTTATTTCCTTTCTCATCTGGCCAATATCTCAGGCACCTTTTCAGCTAGGAAGCTGATATTTGGACATGACAATGACCAAGTGATTTGTCTGTAAAGGGTATTTTTGATCGATTAATTATTTATTGATTAATAAATTAATTATTTAATTTTTTTATTAATGACTTCTTTAATTAAATTTCTAAAAGTTACATCTTCGGATGAAGCACGAGTGGTTTAGTTATGCTATTAGCCAATTGATTAAGAAAATATTTTATGACAATCTTTTATTGATTTCAATTATGCAATTAATCAATCAAATATTGTGCACCTCTCCCTCCCAATGCACTCTCTATGAGCTGCACGGCGGTATTGCCGGGCGCCGGAGGTGCCCCGGCAATGCCGCTCTTGAGGATATTTAATTATTTGGCATGGGGGCGGTATACTTTGAATGTATCTGTACTTGTTTCCTCTATTCTTAATCCATGAAACAGTTTAAATAAAATAAGCTTTTGATGCATTTCTCTTAAAAGGCAGAAAATGAAGTTTTTTTTTAAAGAAAAAAAAGTTATGGACTGCCTGTATGGAAACGTACATTTTTTAATGGAGTCAAATTTGGACGGAGATATGTGGCACCGCTCTGATTTGTGCTGCGATGCCAATGAATAAGTGGCCTGAATGGTGAGGATGTTATGCTAACTGAGTTAACCAAGGTCTTCAGCTGAGCAGTGTCACCCAGCGACATAATCGCTCTGCACAATATAAACACACCCCAAAAATTCATTGAATTCAAGTGTTGAACAGTTTAAATATGAAGACGTGTTGTTCAGAGGCAGTGGCATTGGAGCAAAACATTTCTCCTCCACTACAGGAGGCTTTTGACGTCCTGGGTTTCACTCAAGAAGAGAAGATGAGTTTGTATAAACTCACTGCAGGCATCATGCACTTTGGTAATATGAAGTTCAAACAGAAGCCTCGGGAAGAGCAAGCTGACGTCGATGGAAGTGATGGTGAACAAAGTGTCGCACTTTCTTCTCAGACACCAACACGTCATCCTTCACTAACTCTCAGCTTACTCATCTACGTCATGTTTAATCGACGGTTTACGTTTCACAATAAAATTAATAATTAATACACTGTGTTTGCATAAAATGCTCATCCGTCACCATGAGCACTCCTCACTCCAAATATCTCCACCTACACATCATTTATATTTTTTATTATGAACGATGAGAGCATGTATTTCCTGCCTTTTACTTTCACGATTCGAAACCATTATTTCAAATTTGCGGTTGACCACCGCACATCATCAAGACCATTTCTGTTTTGGAACCATCATGAACCAGCCAGTTGGTGGGCTCCAAAAGCTCCTTTGTGAGCCTCAAATGATACATTCCATTTGGCCATTACCTAAATATGTGATTCGTTTCAGTTTATAAGTTGCGTTCCACTCACTCATCGCTTTCTTATGTCAACTCATATTCCTATACCCATGATCCTTTGTACTTCCTTCCCAAGTTAAGGGTGGCAGGGGCGGATCCAGGGGGGGCGGGGTGCAGGGGGTGCGCACCCCCCCCCTTCGATCCAGGATGAGGGTGCAGGCGGTGCGAATCTGCTGAACTGTTGGACCAGGGAAGAACACAAGGAACTGCAGAAACTTCCAAGAACGCACGAAATGCCGTTTCTGACGATCATTTTTGAAAAATTTCATGGGGGAGGACCCCCAGACCCCCCCCTTTATCCCTCCCCCCAGCGCTATGGTTTCATGCACCCCCCCCCCCCCCCCCGTCAAAAAATTCCTGGATCCGCCCCTGGGGTGTATATGCAAGCAGAATGGAGGGAGGCGGAGAGGATAGTGAGTGAAAATTGAAGTTGAGGAAAGTAGGGAAAAGGGGGTGAAGAGATATGGGGGAGGATATTATAGAAAGGAGAGTTGGTTAAATTTGCTAAGGAGGAGAGTAAAATAAAGGAGTTTGAAAAGGAGATGATGGGAACAAGAGGAAAGAAGAGAAGTGAAGGGATGGATATACACAGGTGGGGGAAAGAGTGGAGAGGTGGGAAAGCAGTGAAGGGGGGCCACTATTTTGCTTATGTAATATGTAGATCTATGACCCCTAAAATTGCCCTTACTTTGGTCATTTATGTCTGTCGCGACCATCATCTTTCCGCTGTCATTAATGAAGGCAATCCTGACACCCTCTCAATTCGCTCCACCGTCAGCCTCTAATAGAAACAAACCCTTTCGTATCACGTTCTCTATGTGTGCCACCAGTGGCAGACACTGTAGCCGTGTTGCTGGGAATTGAGTCTGGGCATCTGCAGAAAGGCATCACACGCCCACGAGTCAAGGTCGGCAACGAGTACGTGCAGAAAGGCCAGAACCTGGATCAGGTGCATTAAAGAGTGTTGTTTATAGTTAAGTTCTTCACCAAATTTACTGTCGCTCATCTTCACTTCTAATATACCTCACTTTTTGTATCTTTTCAGTGCAATTCTTCTATCGGGGCCCTGGCAAAGGCCATTTATGATCGGATGTTTAAATGGCTGGTTGCTAGGGTCAACAAGACCCTGGATACAAAAATCCCTCGCCAGTTCTTCATTGGAGTGCTGGACATCGCGGGGTTTGAGATATTTGAGGTTTGGATTCAATTTAGTTCATTACTTTCTATTGATTTTTTTTTCTCAGCACATTCTTCGAAAGAGGCCTTTTACCTAGTAATATTATGGATGCAAAATGGGAAAATATTTCAATCACCCACCCCACGACACATCCCATATACCCCATATGTTCCCCTTGCCTCCAATTCTCTTACTCCGATCTCCTTCCAACCTTCTTCACATCTTCTCCCCACTCTTGACCAACTTAAAAATCCTCCCTTTGTAACCCTATCCCTCTCTCCCTTTCCTTTCCTTTTCTCAAATTTCTTTTTCTGAACTTAGCCCTCCTCTCATTTTTGTATTCTTGTGTAGATACCCCAACCAAGACTACTATTCATATGTGGACTACTATTCATTGTTTACCTGAGAAGAACAGGTGTTGTGTAACGACAGGGTTTTTTGGGGGGGTTTTTTGTGTTCAAGTTCGAGGTTCGTGTAAGAGCTAACATTTATCACAAAAAGACAAACTGACACATAAAACATAAGATAAAGGGAGTGGGAGACAAGATGAGAGAGAGAGGGAATCACACCAGCACAACAGTAGAGAACAGGGACATCGGGAGATCTGTGGGAGGGAGAGGGTTTGGGGGGAGGAGGCACGGGAAGGGGGGGTGGAAGAGGTATAAAACACATGGACACTTTTTTTTTTTTTTCTTTTTTTGTATACAGAATCTAGGCTCGCGAAAGAGCTAACATTTATCACACAAACAAATCAAACAGTCAAACAAAATATATAAAAAGAGGGAGTGGTAGACAAGATGGGGAGAGAAGGGGAAGCACACAAACACAACATTTGAGAGCAGGGACATTGGGAGATGTGTGGGAGGGAGAGGGCTTGGGGGGAGGAGGCGTGGGAAGGGGGGGGGGGGGGTTGGAAGAGGTATAAAACATATGGACACTGCAAGGACTTCCAGGAAAGAAGTCGGAATTTCAAAAAAGTGGATCTGGGGTGAATTAATGGGGGTAGAAAAGATCAAGGTTTTGGATGGGGGAAGATAAGAGATGGTGGTGAACAGCTGTTTTGAAGACCTGGAGGGAAGAGTGGGATTGAAGAGAGTGAGGGAGGGAGTTTGTTCCAGAGGCGGGAGAAAAGAGGAATGAAGGAGTGAAGGTGAGCAGAGAGCCGAGATTTCGGCAGTTTAACCATCAGAGGGTTGCTGGCAGATCTTGTGCGACCTGTAGGAATATTTGGGGGACAGAGCACAGAGAGAGCTGGAGGAGCAAGGCCGGAGAGGAGTCGGTGGAAGACGGACATCGGAAGATCTGTGGGAGGGAGAGGGCTAATTGTAAAGGTGGTTAATTAATTGTGGGAGGTTAATTGTAAAAGGAACTATATCGTAGACAAACAAAACTGCACAGAACAGGAGATATTAAAAGTGTGATGATGGGAAGGAGAAGGCTTACAGAAGGAAGAGTCCAAGTGCATCGTGTTAAAACGACATTTAATTTCGGATTTCTTGATTACCAAGTCACACGATTTCCGCCCCCTTCACTCATTCTCTTCATACTGTCAGTTCAACAGCTTCGAGCAACTCTGCATCAACTTCACAAACGAGAAGTTGCAGCAGTTCTTCAATCATCACATGTTTGTTCTGGAGCAGGAAGAGTACAAGCGTGAGGGCATCAACTGGGTCTTCATCGACTTTGGCCTTGACCTTGCTGCCTGCATAGATCTCCTCGAAAAGGTTTGTTGAGAAGTGCACCACTCAGATTTACAACCATTACCTGATCATCAAACAACACCTGGTGTTGGCCTAATGGTTAGGGTGGTGGGCTTGGGATCCTAAGGTCCTGAGTTCGAATCCCGTTGAATTAACGCCAGGTGGGGTTGACTCAGTCTGACTCCATCCTTCTGAGGTCAGCAAAACGAGTACCAGATAACTGGTTGTTATAGAGAGGCATTGCATCAGCGGCAGTCGCGCCCACAGGAAAAAGGATGCAACCAGCAGCCGGGTGGCTGCACATGAAGCACCCACCATCATCAAACAAAATCAGTGCAGCACCATCTTCACTGATAATGGCAATTCAACATTGGAAGGCCGTTATGGCTCATTGTTTGAAAGTTTGCTTGTTAAAATGGCAGATCACGTGGTTTTCATTGTGTAGCAGGATGCTGCAGAGATTGCAGAACAATTGCCATTGAGTTGTATATTCTCAAAATCGCTATAAATTGTTACCTTGGTGCCCACAGTGTCTTTTGAGGAAGAGTAGGCTATAGTTATCACCAGCGCCCTGACAAAATTCAATTTGCTGACCTAATGTACAGGGACACTACATCAGGGACACACTGCATTGCGGATGACCAGGCTCGGTGGCATAATGATCCTTGCTTGATGCTCAGAATAGAGAATGGACGAACGATGCTGGGGAAGCAATGGCAAACCACCCAGTATAACCCTCGCTCAAAAAAAAAAAACTGCTTCGGCAGCACCAATTCTATGTAAACAGTATGGGGTAAATCATATCAAAATTTGCTGATGACGATCGAGTATTCATTCCACTTCTCTCTTGTCTGTCGAACCAACTTGCAAAATAATTTAACATACTGTACTTAGAAGGTCTCGAGGACCCATAAAAACAACCGGGTCTCTAGGAGATGCATGGAATGACCAATGCCAAGGTGTTGTTTTATCAACCCAGAGTTGACAAGAGTATGTTTATGGGTAAATATACAATTTCATGTTTTTATGGGTAAATAAACAATTTCAAGTAAATTCAAGTTTTTATATTACTAGAAAAGCCTGCTGTTGGCTTAGCGGTTAGGGTGCCGGCTTGGGATCCTAGGATCCTGAGTTAGAATCCCGGTCGATCGTTGAATTAACACCAGGGGGGTTGACTCAGCCTGTCATCCTTCCGAGGTCCGAGGTCGGCAAATTGAGGACCAGGTTGCTGGGATGAATGAGCCATTTGGGTATCCGGCGTTGGAGTGGCGACTCGTCCAAGATTGTGCCCAATAGCCAAGGAAACTGCTTCGGCAGCCATATGCATCGTCACGGTGTAAAAAGGAATGGTCGTCATCATCATATTACTAGAAACACCCACTCCCTTCAGGAGCATTGGGGGGTCGTCTCCCCCCTCCCTCATAAGTGGTGGATATGGGGGGGAGGGGTGGTGACCCTCGGTACTACCAACATGTATGAAAAAATTGGTAAAGATCAGGTGAAAATTGCAAGACATCAGGAGGGGAGGGGGCGAAGGGGCTAGAGGGATGTTTACCCATGACCTGGCCATCGGTGTGTGCAAAATTTGATGGATATATAGCCAGCCTACAGGTCGCAGAAGATCTGCCTGCAACCCTCTTATGGTTAAACTGCCAAAATCAAGACTTTCTGCTCACCTTCACTCCTTCATACCTCTTTTCTCCCGCCTCTGGAACAAACTCCCTCACTCTCTACAATCCCACTGCACCCTCCAGGTCTTTAAAACAGCTGTTCACCACCATCTCTTATCCTCCCCCATCCAAAACCTTGATCTTTTCTACCCCCGCTAATTTCGGTCCCCTTTTTTTTTTTTTTTTTTTTGTATACAAGATCGAGGCTCGTGAAAGAGCGAACATTAATCACACAGAAAGACAAACAGACACACAAAACAAATAACATCGGGAGCGGTAGACAAGATGGGGAGAGAGGGGGAAGGACACAAACACAACATTTGAGAGCAGGGACCGAGAGACATGGAGACATCGAGAGAACTGTGGGAGGGAGAGGGCTTTGGGGGGAAGGCATGGAAAGGGGGGGGGGGGGGTGGGAGAGGTATAAAACATATGGACACTGCCAAGACTTCCAGGAAAGAAGTTGGAATTTCAAACAAGGTGGATCTGGGGTGAATTAGTGGGGGTAGAAAAGATCAAGGTTTTGGATGGGGGAAGATAAGAGATGGTGGTGAACAGCTGTTTTGAAGACCTGGAGGGAGGAGTGTGATTGAAGTGAGTGTGGGAGTTTGTTCCAGAGGCGGGAGAAAAGAGGAATGAAAGAGTGAAGGTGAGCAGAGAGCCGAGATTTCGGCAGTTTAACCATCAGAGGGTGGCTGGCAGATCTTGTGCGACCTGTAGGAATATTTGGGGGACAGAGCACAGAGAGAGCTGGGGGAGCAAGGCCGGAGAGGAGTCGGTAGAAGACAGAAAGACCACCTACCTGCCTGCGGTGAGTGAGTGAAAGGCCCTCAGAGATAGCTTCATCGCGGGAGATTCCAATGATTCTGAAAGCTTTGGATTCAACAGCGTGAAGCCGAGCCAGGTGTGAGGCAGGAGCACCAGCCCATAGGGGAGAACAGCATTCCATTGAGCTGCGGATGAAAGCCTTGTATGTGGTGAGGAGCTCAGGTGTGCCTAGGAAGGACTTCGCACGACAGAGGATGCCTAGTCGGCGACTGGCTTTGGAGGCCAGCTTGGAAATGTGGTTTTCCCAAGAAAGATCATGGCAGATGGTGAGACCCAAAAGCTTGAGCGACAGAACTTCTTGGAGAGGATTGTTGAGAAAGTAGATGGGAGGGTTGTCCAGTCGATCTTTTCGGAGAGACATAGTAAGAGTGTGAGATTTGTCAGGATTGAAAGACATGTTCCACATGTTTGACCAGGCTGTGATTTTGTCCAGGTCTTCAGAGAGTGAGGAGGCTGCAGACTGCCGATCTGAGGGAAGAGGAATGGAGCGGCAGAGAGTGGAGTCATCAGCAAAGAGATACAGAGGATTTTCCAGAGAGTCGGAGAGATCATTGATAAAGACCAGAAAAAGCACAGGGCCCAGCACACTGCCTTGGGGAACTCCAGCCTGAACGGAAAGGGGAGATGAGAGAAATCCATTCAGGGCCACACGTTGACTACGACCAGAGAGGAAGTCCGCAAGCCATGCATGGAGATTTCCATGGATACCATAGGAGGAGAGTTTGGTGAGCAGAGCTGGGTGCCAGACCGTATCGAAGGCACGTGATATGTCAAGGGAGACAGCTCTGATTTCCTGTTTGGCATTGAGGACCTCCATCCATTGTTGAGACAGCAGAAGCAGCATGTCCAGAGTAGAGTGACCTGGTCTGAAACCAAATTGATGATCAGAGATCAAGCCATTGGAGAAGAGGAAAGATTTCATATCCGAAGCAATGATGGATTCCATGACTTTGCTGATAATTGGGAGCAGGCTGATTGGTCTGTAGTTGCAAGGATCTGTTTTTGCACCTTTTTTGTGTAAAGCGGTAATGTTTGCTGATTTCCAGGATGCTGGCAGATGACCTTGAACAAAAGATAGGGTGAAAAGAACAGAGAGAGGGTGAGATAGAGCGGCAGAGCAGGATTTTAGGACCCGTGGGCTGATGCCATCTGGTCCAGTTGCAGAATCAGAGTCGAGGTTTGACAAAAACTCCTCCACCTTGTCAGGAGAGAAGGTCACAGAGTCCAGGATCAGTTTGGTTCGACTGGGAAAGGTGGGAACAGAGAGAGATGGGTTTGGGACTAAGGATTTTGAGGCAAACACAGAGTTGAGGCATTCGGCTTTGTCACGTGCGATGTCAACTGTGTGGCCATTTGAGGTAAGGGAGGGGATGGAGGGGGAACAAACACCAGAAACGGATTTGACCAGATGCCACCAGGATTTGGAGGAAGGAGACAGGTTTGAGAGTTCATTCTTGAGTGAGGAGAGATAGTGCTTCCTGGCACTCCTGAGGGTAGACACACACTTGTTCCGAGCTTGGTGGAAGGAACTGAGATTTCCTTCAGTTGGATTAGCCTTCCAAGAGGCAAAGGCAAGTTGTTTCACGGCAACTGCCTCACCACAAGATTCAGTGTACCATGGACGGGAGGAAGGGTAAGACAACTGAAGGCGAGATGCGATAAATCTGTGCATGAGAGAGATCAGTTTGCTTTGGAAGAATTCCCAGGAAGAATTGATGTCAGAGGCAGTGGAGATGGGAGACCAATCCAGACGATTGATGGCTGCTTGAAGACAGTCCCAGTCGGCCTGAGTGAAATGCCAGGCTCGTCGACGCTGAGGAGGCTCTCTGAGAATGGCCAGAGAGATGTCCACTTTGACAAGCACATGATCAGAAGAACCGATTGGAGCAGAAGAAGAGCAGCAGACATTAGCAGGGAAGTTAGTCATAACCAAGTCTAGAAGAGAAGATACTCCATTGGCTGAGATCCAGGTCGGGAAATTGACAGATTGTGTCAATCCCAGTGAGTCACAGAAGTCCTTTGCTGAGGTGCCATGACTGGTGAGAGAGGAACCCACACCCAACCAGGTGGCATGATGACAATTGAAGTCACCACATATGAGGAAGAGAGAATTGGGATGAGTGGATAGAAGTTGGTCCATGTTGTCAGACAGTGAAATGTAGATGGAGTCATCACTGTTTGGGGGACGGTACAGAACACACAGTCACCCTTGTGTTTTATACCTCTCCCCCCCCCCCCCCCCCCCGCCCTGCCCCTCCCACGCCTCCTGCCCTCAAGCCCTCTCCCTCCCACACTTCTCCCTGCTCTCAAATGTTGTGGTTGTGTGCTTCCCCTTCTCTCCCAATCTTGTCTTCCGCTCCCTCTTTTTGTGTGTTTTGTTTGTCTGGTTGATTTGTTTGTGAAATAAATGTTAGCTCTTTCACGAGCCTCGATTCAGTATACAAAAAAAAAAAGGAAAAAAAAAAGCCCTGTTTTTCCATGATTGTCAAATGTACATACAGATATACAAACGTCCATAGGATTGCCTTATTTTAATATGCTGTAGTAGGGTACCCATTTAAATAATGCTTATCACCTTTACCTGTACTCCTCAATCCACAGCCGATGGGTATATTCTCCATCCTTGAGGAGCAGTGTGTCTTTCCAAAAGCAACAGATGCAACGTTCAAGGCTGCTCTATACGAAAATCACTTGGGCAAATCAGCTCCTTTCCAGAAGCCCAAGATTACAGGGAAAAAGCAAGGCCAAGAACCCACCTTTGAGTTGATCCACTATGCTGGCACGGTGAGCTTTAATGTGGCCTGCAGAATGAAAATGCACGATGTTAGGTCAGTGACTGTTTCTTACAAGAATCCCTTCTGACAATGGAGATTATGAGATATGAAATGATTATGAGATAATGGGTTCGTCATCATTGTGATTTTCTTCTGGGACACTATAATTGTTGGTAAAAATTCTTAAAATGCAACAATATTGCAACATTTGCTAAATCTTAAGAAGAACTAATAATAATAAATCTTTATCGTCCCATATTCAGGGAAATTATTCTTTGGTGACACCGTAAGTTAACCATCATTAAAACATAAAACACAAAGGGAATAAGAAAACGAAATAAAAAGATATAAAATATACAATAATATAAAATAAATATAAAATATGGAAGATGGACGAAACCGCAAAATGGCTAGGAATTTGAATTTAACATTTCAATTGCACATGATACAAATGACTTTTTGAAAATGTTCTTCTTCATCCTCCTTACACGAAAGCGTCTCCCTGATCGCAGTTTTTCAAAAAATCCGTTCAAGAAATGACTTTCATCAGTACACACCTGCACCGCCTTCCTTTTCAATGCTCGCGGATGGTATACTTACCCTGCGCATTCTTGAGAAGGACTTGGTACAAACCAACTCTTCTTTTTTTAAATGTTTTTTTTTTCTTTGATCCAATATGGATGCCAGACTAGTGACTGATGACATCACTTTTATCAAATTATATTTCCCATGGGTAGTTAATCAATTAGTTAAAGTTTCGCATTGACCGGTTAAGCGATTTCAGAGAAGAAGATTTGCAAATACTTTTGCTTAGATCCAATATGGCTGCTCAACCACATGACCTTTGACATCATACATTTACACTCTGGCTCCCATTGGGTATGGGATAATAGGGCGGGCCATACTTTTTTTTTTTTGGAAATCAATCGAGAGGGGTGTTCATATTACGTATTTTGGTGTGTAGAACACAAATCTGAGGTTTAAAAAAAATTCTGATAACCCTAACCTACATCAATTTGCAGTTGATTATTATTAAATTTTTGATTATTTTGCTATTCTTCTGGAAAAAAGAGAAGTTTTTTATTTTGAAGTTCGGGCTTTTATTTTGGTAACTTCCTGTTGGGACGGCAGTTGTAGCCATCTTGTTGCTGAAAGCTCGATGTTGAGGAGGTTGGCAATCCTTATCCATCCGTCTTCTCTTCTCTTCTTAGGGCATTGCCAGTAAGTACGTTTTTGATAAGGAACCTGAGGAACAAATAGATAATAATTTTAGATGTAAATTACCTTGTTTTATATTATATTTGTTAATTGATTTGTGTACTTACCTATTGCTAGCCTGAGTTACATGTGAAGGAAAATAGTGACCTGTGAAGTGAATATTTTGATGGTTTTCTGTAATACCTGTGTAATACCTTAATATCTGTCTGTAGTGGATACTTACCTGTGTATTATTGTTTTTATTTCAGTGTGAACTACTAAAAATGGCTCAAGTCAGAACAAGGATGAAATCAAGTTCTCATTTAAGTAATCTTGTTGGCACTGGGCAGGAGCTGTCGGTGTCTGAACTGCCAACTGTGAGGGATATCCTGAGGTATGGCATCTACTTGAGGGAGCAAAGTGAAGATGACAGGAGGAACTACCCAGTGGACCAGCTCGTGTCTGACATCTACCCTGGTCTGATTTGTCAGTGGAGCAAAGCTAATGCTCTTTTCAAGCCTCCTGTTATCAATGAAAAGGTGACCATCATGTCCAAGCTCAAGGAGGTCTGGAATCAGGCAGTGAAGTTTTCTCTTGGGAAGGGCAAACTTGATGCCAAAGAGAGGTTCATTGTCAAGTTAGACAAGTTATTTGATATTTTGACTTGCAAGTGTCAGATTACCAGTTGTGAGGGGGGAGGCTGTGAGGCCGGTGAGGGCTGTGAGGCCGGTGAGGGCTGTGTGATCCAAGCCCACATTAACTGTTCCTGCAGCAGAGAGAAAATGATTCCTGTGAAAGATCTTGCCTACATTAAGGGACAGAAAAAGAAGGTTGGAAGTAAAGGACCCCACCAAATGGGGAGCCCTGATCTGCCAGAGCACAAGAGACAGGTGAGGACATTGGAAAGGCAGGAAAATAAAAAGAATGCAGAGAAAAGGAGAAGGAGCAAGGAGGAAAATGCTGCAGCAGCAGAGAAGGCAGCCAGGAAGGATGTTGAGAGATTTTTGTCAGATGGTGATGAGGATCTGGAATTGGAGAGAAGTGGTGCTGAAGATGAGTTTGTCACTGAAGAAGTTGAGCTCTTCCCTGAAACTGACACTGAGCCTGCAGCTTCAGCAAAGGTCCAGAAAAACTATGATGAGATTCCAAACATTGCCCTTGCTAGTGTAAGGTATGGCATAGGGCTGAGGCCAACTGCAGCGATAGCAACTGCAGCTCTGATTGATGCAGGAATCATCACAGAAGAAAATACAAGTAAAGTGATTGATAAAAACAAGGTCAATAGAGCACAGGAGAGGTTGATGACAGAGTTGGGGGAAGAGTTTGATGAGAAGTGCAGGGAGTAGGGGGGGATCTCCTGCATCCTCTTTGATGGGTGGATTGACCTGACCAATGTGATGATGGAAGCTGAGGGCAATGACCAATCTTTTCCTGCAAAGATCAAGGAAGAACACTATACTGTTGTTAGTGAGCCTGGTAGCTACTATCTGTTCCACTTTACCCCAGAGAAAGCAACTAAAGAGGAGTCACATGCGGAGCAGATTGCTAAGGTCCTGTTTGCCTGGCTGAAAGAGAGGGGTTTTGATAAGACCTTGTGGGCCATTGGAGGAGACTCAACAAATGTCAACACTGGTGTGAAAGCTGGAGTAATGCGGAAGCTGGAGCTGCACCTGGGGAGAAAGCTGGTCTGGTTCGTGTGCAACCTGCACACTGGTGAACTTCCCCTGCGCCATCTCATTGTTCACCTTGATGGCCCTACTCTGTCAGACAACACATTTTCCGGGCCAATAGGAAAGCTCCTTGCTTCTGCTACAGACTTGGATATCAATCCAAACTTCACCCGGATCTTTGTTGGCCCTCCACTGATCAAGCTGTCTGACAAGGCCATTGAAGATCTCTCAACTGATCAACACTATGGCGATAAAATTGTCTATGCAATCAGGGATGGAGTGCTTCCTGCAAGGCTGGCTCTAGTGGAGATTGGACCAGTAAACCACAGCCGCTGGCTCACCACAGCGAACAGACTTCTCAGACTCTGGGTGTCAAAGCATGGACTGAAAGGAAAGAACCGGAAGAATCTGCAATTCATTGTGGAATTCATCATTGGAGTGTATTATCCATGTTGGTTCAACGTGAAAGTCAAGCACTCCTGGATCGAAGGGCCTAGGCACATCTTGTTTCAGCTGGACTGCCTCAAGTCCCAGAGGAAGGAGGTGCTGGACCTTGTGATGCCGACTGTGAGAAGATCTGCTTGGTATGCCCACAGTGAAGCCATCCTCCAAACACTGCTGTGCTCTGAGGATCAGAAGGAGAGGACTGAGGGGGTGGAGAGAATCCTGGCCATCAGGGGAGAGGGGGACCCAGACACTCAGCTGGGGGACTCCTCTGTCAGGACCAGAAAGACACCTGACATCAACTGTGATGCTTCAGCATTGGTAACTTGATCAGCTGGTCAGAAGGTGTGTCAGAGCCACCTCTCACCTGCTCCCTAAGCACCTCGGAGGTGAAGAACTTCATCAACACCCCCATGGAGGTGCTCAACTGGCTTTGCCACACACAAAACATTGAGAGGGTTGTTAAAATGGTGACTGAGGCTTCTGCTAAGTACTTCTCACAGGAAAAGAGGGATGGAGGCATCAGGGCTCAGGAGACCAGCAGGAGGCTGATGTCCAAGAATGAGTCAAAGCAGGACTTGTGCAACCTGGTAAAGTTCAAGAAGTAAGGAGATTGATCTTTGTAATTGTAACCAGTGATATACATACAGTTCACCTGTTAATAAATATGTACATTTGATTTGGCTGTGTCAATATGAATGATTTCCCTTATATCTTTTAATATCTTATAAAGGGGTTCGAAAGGGTAAAATTGGCAATTTAGAAATACAAATTGATGTAGGTTAGAGTTATCCTATCCAAAAAATAAACTCATATTTGAATTCCCCATAAAAAAACACATAATATAGACACCCCTCATGTTAGGATTTCCTTCAGATTGATTTTGGCACCTGAGTATGACCCGCCCTAAATTGGGATAAGGTGTGTGCAGTTCCATGTTGATCGGATCCAGTTGATCATGGGTAGTTGATCATGACCTATGACATAATTATTTTCACACTATATGCAGCAATGGTGTTAGATTATATTTTGAAGGTTTTGCTTCGATCGGTTCAGGTGTTTCAGATAAATGTTTTTTTCCTTTGATCCAACATGGCAACATGGCAACCTTTGATCCAACAGACCATGTGACCTATGATTTATACGTGAAAACCATGGTATCCCCAAGGCATGGGGAGCATGTGTTTGAAGGTTCCCCTCGATCTGTCCAGCCATTCTGGACAGGATTTTTAAAGATTTTAGGTTAAATCCAATATGGCTACCATACCATGTGACCTGTGATTTGTTCATGGAACACCCCCAAGGTTAGTAAATCATGTGCATGAAGTTTCGCATCAATCTGGTCAGCCGTCTGGAGAAGAAGATTTAAATTTTTTTTAATATATATTCAATCCAACATCGCTGCCGAACCACGTGACCTATGATGTCAACCATTTAATTCCGTCGACCAAATTATCCCTTAATGTCCCTCAAAATTTTTCATACTGAATGGACCAAACGTTGTACTTGTCGAATTATGACGTCATAGCGAAGGTACCAATAACATCATCATTAGCAAATATTATTAATGAGACATGATTCAATTTTTTCCATGGTGCAACTTTGGAGATATAGAGGTGCAAAGTTTTTTGGTTTTTCCAGGATGGCGTCTGTACCACGTGACATATGATGTCATAATTATTAAAATTCCAAAGGAGCTCTCCTGTGGTGAAAATTTTGTGTCCATCAGACCAACGGCTGCAGAGAAAATTTTTCATACCGATTTCATTAAGCGTTGTACTTGTCAACTTATGATGTCATAATAAAGGCACCAATGACATCATCATTGACATGTCTTATTTCTCATGGAGAGTACTTGGCAATGAGCCATGTTTCAGCTGCTTCAATTTTCGGAGATATCGAGGTGCAAAGTTTTTCCAAGATGGTACTCATACCACGTGACATATGACTTCATAATTTTCACTAAAAAAAAAAAAAATTACGAAAAAAGGAACTTTCGTGTCAATCAGACCAACAGTTGCCGAGAAAATGAATGAAAAAAAATGCAGACACGCACGTACGTGTGCACGTACGACGTACTCACGTGAACGCACGATCTCTTAACCCCACTTTTTGCTTCGCGAGCGCATTGTAATGAAAGCACAATGCAAGAACACCACGGGTAATCCACTTTTACACCTCATGTTCACAGGTTCCTTACAGCACAACAGGCTGGCTGGAAAAGAACAAAGACCCACTCAACGAAACAGTAGTGGGCCATTTCCAGGTTTCCCAAATGCCTATTTTGGCTGCACTCTTCAAAGAAGAGGAAGGCGCAGGTAACTGTAGCTCGTGTACAACTGCCTCTTGAACTGCGTCCTTGATATATTAATTAACAATGTACCGGTATGGCAATCATTTCATCAACTGTTCCTTCCGGGTCAGCCAGCACGTCATAAGTTTTTCATTGCACTCTTCCGATTCCGCAATCTTTTTCTCTTGATTACCAAGGAAATCTTGTTCATTTTGCAGCAAAGAAGCAAAAAAAGGGCTCTGCGTTCCAAACAGTGTCTGCATTCTATAGGGTAAGCAGAAGCTCTACTGTAAGCTGGTCTTTGTTATACAGTGCCTTCAGAAAGTATTCACACCACTTCACCTTTTTCACATTTTGTTGTGTTACAGCTTGAAATTTAAAATGGATTAAATTGAGATTTTTGTTTTCACTGATCTACACATAATACCCCATAATATCAAAGTTGAATACGTTTAAAAAAATTTTTTTAAACAAAATTAAAAATGAATTACAGAAATATCTAATTTACATAAGTATTCAGCCCCCTGAGCCAATACCTCGTAGAATTGGCTTTGGCAGAGATTACAGCTTTGAGCCTTCTTGGATATGTCTGTGATAGCTGGTCTTGGATAATGGTGCATTAGTAAGCTGGTCTTTGTTGTTTTGATGCTATTAACACTATTGATGCTATTGCTGTTGTCCCCTTTGATATTTGATGCTATTGTCCCCTTCCCCTCCTCCCAAATCGGATAACCTTCTCAGGAGCAGCTAAACAAGTTGATGACCACCTTACACAGCACAGCCCCACACTTTGTCCGTTGCATCATCCCCAATGAAATGAAAAAGAGTGGTAAGTATTCAGAGAGCAGTATTCATGTGATTGGTTGTATTTTTTTTGGTCTGCAAACGCTAAGCATGAAGCTACTACCAACTCGGATAAGCATGATCCACTCTACTGTAACTCTCTTAAAAACATCTAAAAACATCAATGTATCTAAAAACATCAATGGATCTAAAAACATCAATGGATCTAAAAACATCAATGGATCTAAAAACATCAATGGATCTAAAAACATCAATGGATCTAAAAACATCAATGGAAACAGCTGTTCACCACCATCTCTTACCTTCCCCCATCCAAAACCTTGATCTCTTCTACCCCCGTTAATTCACCCCATATCCACTTTTTTTTTGCAATACCGACTTTTTTCTTTTTTGGAAGTTCCAGCAGTGTCCATGTGTTTTATACTTTCCCAACCCCTCCTCCCCCCCCCCCCCCGACTTTCCATGCGTCCCCACCCGAAGCCCTCTCCCTCCCACAGATCTCCCGATGTCCCCGTTCTCTACTGTTGTACTTGTGTGCTTCCCTCCCTCTCCCCATCTTGTCTCCCGCTCCCTTTATTGTATGTTTTGTGTGTCCGTTTGTTTTTTTTGCGATTGATGTTAGCTCTTATACGAGCCTCGATCTTGTATTAAAAAAAAAAAAATGTCCGAATGATGCTATGGATGGAGCAGTCACTGCACTCGAACAGCTGAGGATATCGCACATAAACTGTTAGGTCGGCGTCAAGATTAAGCAACACAGGTACTCAGGTATTATTATACATGGTTTCAATGAAGTTGATTAAAATTAATCACAGATTGGATCGTTTTGCGAATGTCTGTGCATCCGTTTAGGTATGGCTGATTCATACCTCGTCCTCCATCAGCTCGCTTGCAACGGTGTGCTTGAAGGTATTCGTATCTGCCGCAAAGGATTTCCCAACCGCACGCAGTACCCTGAGTTTCTGCAGCGGTGTGTTTCCTGCCAGACCATTTTGCAGATATTATTTTTTGACAGCGTTCCGTTTCTCGCAGTCTTCAGTGATTTGAATTACTTCTTATCTGCCTCTGAGTTTCATTGCCATTCGCTTGCCTTGCCAGGTACCGCATCATTGCTCCGGATGCAGTTAAGAGTGAAGAAGATCAGCAGAAAGCAGCCTTGCACATCATCAAAGCTGCCTTTCTCGTTGAGGATGAATACAGAATTGGGCACACCAAGGTGAGCCTGATGGATGTGCATGTTTGGAGAAATGACAACACGAAGAATAGTGAAAATACTTTCCCCAACCATGAAGGAATTGCACCAGTGAAACTCGGCATAGGTGTCGCT
Source organism: Myxine glutinosa (assembly GCF_964187855.1). Taxonomy (NCBI): domain Eukaryota; kingdom Metazoa; phylum Chordata; class Myxini; order Myxiniformes; family Myxinidae; genus Myxine; species Myxine glutinosa. The sequence continues at coordinate 23,945,076 of NC_136270.1, read as the reverse complement.
CTTCTGTCTAGTTTCCAGCCAAAATCCATATTTCATGGTACTCCGAATGAAGACCTTGTAGAAACGTCGGCCTCTCAAGGTAGAGCTTGCAACACGATGTTATCCAAAGCAACCTGCAACTTGCGGGAGGGAAGAAATCCAAGAGCTATTGATGGAGGGGGTTAAGGGTACCATTAGCTGACATTTTGGAAAATATTCCATAGTTTTAGAATGAAATATATACATGAGAGTTGTCTAGAGATGTCTATGTCCTTTTATTTGAGATGTAGAGCATCCATACATTGTTGATATAGTAGAAATAGCAGGTTCAACGTGGGATAACCTGGGACAAAGCCAAACTGGTGATCAAAGGTTAAATATTTTTTGATTTTCTTTAAAGTGTTTTTTTATGTGTTTTTATGTTATGTTAAAGTGTTTTATGTGTTTTATGTTTCATGTTAAAGTGTCCAAGTGTTTTACACTTCTCCCCCCCCCCCCCCCCCCTTCCTTCCCATGCCTCCTCCCCCCAAGCCCTCTCCCTCCCACAGATCTCCCGATATCCCTGCTCTCAAATGTTGTACTTGTGTGCTTCCCTCTCTCTCTCCCCATCTTGTCTCCCGCTCCCTTTATCATATGTTTCATGCGTCAGTTTGTCTTTTTGTAATCAGTTGGCTCTTACACGAGCCTCGATCTTGTATACCAAAAAAAAAAAAAAAAAGGCTGAGACTCATGGAAGAGTGAGGTGATAGAGAAAAGGCAATGTAGTGGCAGTGAGGCAGTGGGGCCATGTTGAATATAACACGCAAGGAAATGGACTAACAAGAAAAGAGAGAGAGAGAGAGAGAGAGAGAGAGAGAGAGAGAGAGAGAGAGAGAGAGAGAGAGAGAGAGAGAGAGAGAGAGAGAGAGAGAGAGAGAGAGAAAGAGAAAGAGAAAGAGAAAGAGAAAGAGAAATGGATGGAAAGGGAAAGAGAGGAGAAAACAGAAACCTGCAAGTAAGAGGAGTGAACTACGTAGGGTTAATGGGGGTTTAAAAATTGTAAGGATGGGTGATGAGATGAAATGGTGGTACACCTCCTGCTTGAAATCCTGGTGTGTGTGTGTGTGTCATTATCTCCATATGCGGGTTTCAGAAGAACGGAGCCCTCTCAGGTCTCCAAGTTTTCACGTGTGTGTGTGTGTCGTTGCTTGTTATCTCCATATGCAGGTTTCAGAAGGTAAAACAGAACCTTTCCAGGTCTGTGACTGTGTATGTGTGTGTGTGTGAGAGAGAGAGAGAGAGAGATAATGATAGCGAGGCATCTGTCTATGAGCCTTGGAAGCTACAGATAATAAAAATGGGTGTGTCGGCTGGATACAGGAGGAGAGGGATTTGGGACCTTGGCCATATTGCTGCAAAAGACAGTTAAAGCACTCAACCTTTGCTTCATCAGGGTTTGACTCAATCCTAAAGGTGCAAGTACCAAAGGTGGACTTCACCATCTGATATCAGATGTGTTTGTGCATGGTGGGAACCTTTGAGAGATTCAGACCACAGGTGAGTTTGTTCTTGAGCTCTGGGTACACCTGAGGACCAAATACAATGATTGTGAATTCTATGGAAAGATCTCAGGTCACCATTGGTGAAGTTTGCTTTCCATGTGAAAAAGGGAAGTTGCTTTCTTGTTCTGCATCACCGTATGAATCGTTGTACAAGGAACGAGATGTTGAGCAAGATACCTGGAGGCCAATGAGGGAGAGAGTAGAATGTTGAGAAATGGATCCTCGGCACCTTTTGTATAAAGTAAGTGATCGAGAGGTCGTGAACTGGTCAGTGGAGAGATGGCAAATTGCAGAATATGAGTTTGGAATCCAACAGATTGGGTGAGACCGGAAGCGTCACAAAAAAAATTGGAGAGTTTTTATTTAAAAAAATTATTTTTAGTCATCGAAAGCACATGCGGCGGAGCTTATACAATGACTACATCCGGGACAATGATATTAGTAGACATTGGTGTACTTTTACATGAATTGCACCATTCATAAAGCAAGTACAAATACATAATTATGGTATATGGGATTTGAACCTGCATTCGCTAAATTACGCGCCGTTGGTTCATTTGGGAATACTCACAGGCCAAACCAAGACATCGCTGCATAGATGGACATGGATTTTGAAGCATGGGGAAATAGAGCCAGGCCTAAGAGCAATGAGAAAGGGACCTTCTGCCAAAAACTGCTGCAGATCCATCGGTGTGAGTGTCAGGCCTGTCAGAGCAGTGCATTGAATAACTAGAGAGAGAAGAGCGAGTCTGAGATATCCTGTGGAAGACATGTTTCTTTTAACCACATGACATTTTGGGATCAGGTTGTGACCTTCAGGGGCAGATCCATGAGGTTTGAACACAAACATCTAATGTGTATATGTCAGGTGTGTATGATGCCTAGCGGGGTGAGGGGTGGTGGTCGTGTAAAGGGGTGATGGTGGTACCCCTGGAAGCAACTGTTTTGAAATGATATCCTGGAAAAATTGTCCATTTGTCAGGTGTCGGAGTTGACTCATCATTCTTGCTTATGAACATTCTAGGAGCCTCATGATGTTTCAGGATTGCTAAATTCATTAGGGAAGACTACAATGAGACTCGGTAGAGCACATACCTCTGCCAGGCGTTTTGTATCCACTGATAGGTCGGATCTGGATTCGAACCTGAACCAAAATCTACTCGGGTCGTTCTTGTCACCTACCCAACTCATCTACCAAGTTTTGTCATAAGTCGTCCACAAATTTTTGAAAGACCATGCCATATCATATGTCGTTTTTGGCTGCGTCTTTCAAATGGTGGAGAATCCCTTTAAAATATTTTCAAAATTCTAGTAAGCGGCTCCGGATTCGGATCTTCAGTAAAATCTAATCGATCCATGCTTGTCACACACCCAACCTGTCCACCAAATTTCGTCCAAATCCGTCCATAAATTTTTGAGATATCACGCTCACAGACAGACAGACGGACAAACAGACAGACAGACAGGAGTGAAAACATAATGTCCGTCCATCTCTGGTATTATTCATATCAAATAGATAGATAAAAGATACCATCTCTGGTATCTGGTATTATCCTCCCCACCCCCCTCCCTTCCCATGCCTCTTCCCCCCAAGCCGTCTCCCTCCCACAGATCTCCCGATGTCCCTGCTATCCATCTTGTTCTCCCGCTCCCTTTATAATATGTTTTATGTTTTCTGTGTCAGTTTGTCTTTTTTGTGATCAATGTTAGCTCTTACAGGAGCTTCGACCTTGTATACAAAAAAAGAAAATGAAAAAAAGAGCTTTAAATTTACGAGCAAAGGTATTCCAACATCGTTTACTACAGCAATACACTTCGTCTGGTTAACAACAATGCCATATGATGTTATTGTAATTTTTCTTTTCAGTTGTATCGTGGACCAGGTGTGAATTTTTTACCGAAGCTTCTAAGCTATCTATTATTATGGATGCACTATTGATGGTGGATGCTTGGGGGAGTGGGAGTCATCATGTATGTACATGATGTGTGCAAGATTCAAGGGTGGAAATAAAAATTCTGATATCTTTATGTAATAAATACATCGATGTTTAGAAAATAAGTCCCTGATATGTGCAAATGGATGTAAATGGAGCTCATTTTGCTTTCATTTGCAGGTGTTTTTCAGAGCTGGAGTGCTGGGTAAAATGGAGGACATCAGAGATGACTGCGTCACAAACATTGTGTGCAAGATTCAGAGCCGTTGCCGTGGTTACAATTTCCGTCAGGAATTTAAAAACATCCTCGCCATGAGGTTCACTATTTCTCTCTGCTTTATTCTATGCCCCCCACCATCATCATTCATCTCTTGCATTTTCCGTTTATTCACTTTGGTTTATTGGTTTGTAAGCCACTCTTATTAAACACGACCAGGTGTACCGGCGTTGCCAGGTGCTAATCTAATCCTCGTGGCATTTTGAAGAAATCAAATTTAGTTTTTTTTTTCTTCTATTTTTTTTGTAGGGGCTTAAAACACTTCCCTACACCCACTAAGGAATGGGGTTGGAGATCATTTAATATTACCTTTCACATAGCAACAAAGGCTTAGGCATGAAAGACTGATATTTTAAAAAAAATTCCAACTTTTTTTTCTTCTAAATTTTCAAAAAAACATTTTTGCTTCAAATCGTCTTCAGGACTCACTGATGAACCTCTGAAAGTTTGATGAATATCCGTTTGGCCATCTCTGAGAAAATGGCAACACACAGACAGCCAAACATCGCTCCTGTAGTATAGAAAGTAGGATTCAAGAATTCAGCTGCTTATAATTCTTCAGTCGCTTAATACAAAGCCTGGTGTTGGCTTTACGGTTAAGGTGGCTGCCTTAAGATCTTAGGGTCTTGAGTTTGGGCCCCTGCCTTTCAAAAAATGAACACCAGGTGGGTTGACTCAGCCTGTCATCCTTCCGAGGTCGGCAACATAAGTACCAGGTTAGTGGTAACAGCAGCACTGATGCAACCAGCAGCACCAGGCTGCATATGAAACAATAAACAAGGATGCTTATGGATTGTAACGCTCTAAACTTCTTCAAAACTGTTGGTGTAATTTTCAGGATTGATAAAAAAACATGTCATTCTCAAGTTTTCTGGGCCATCTGACAAATCAAAGATCTTAATCGGGTCATGATGGAAACAACATTTTACAATCCAGCCATTTTGGTGTTTGACCGAATACAAAACATGGAATTGTCATAACTATACAATTGACTTCCTTTCTCTACCACATTATTACTATGCCAAGATGATTCATTCATTCATATAACTTTCCTCCTCTTCGCGATAGACACCGTGGGATCTTTAACATCCACCTCTATAAAGTCCTCCAGCTTAATGTCCACCAGAGGGACGGTGCATGCATTGATGAATTGCCTCCATGAAAACCACCAGGATGACAGTTTAGGCGATATGTTGTAAAAGCCATCCGACGTTGCGCTGACGTTGCCCTACGGACAAAATCATGTCGGTCCATCGGTGGCGATATGTTGTAAAAACCATCCGACGTTGCCCCAACGTTGGCCCTACGGGCAAAATCACGTTGGCCCAATGTCGGTGTGCTATCTGGGTTATAGACAGTTAATATTATATAATATATTGAAAATTGGATAAAGATCATGACGTGGAGTTTTATTGTTGTCCATTACTTCAGGCAAAAACTAATAATGTATAAAGATGATGGTGGCAATGATATGTTATTGATCCTGATCAGTATGCACAGAGCGTATACAGTAGCATGTAACCATTCATGGGAAATAATTTGCTCCTGAAATTAAAATTAAATTTGCAAAGGAGTAGTTTGGTTTGGTGCGGGTGGATTCCCATCTGCTCTTTTCAGAGCAATGGGGCATTCTGGACATGTCATGAGCAATTATGTGGCTGGAATTAACCATGAAGACTGGACAGGTACCCACTCTGCCGCAGAGTGTGGAAATTTCCACGAAAAGCCATTTAGAAATCAAAACCGCACCTGTAATGTCAAAGCACCAAGGCTGTACCCACTCCACCATCCAACAAAGTGTCTGCCCATTCTACCACCAAACCACTCTTGAAAGTGGATTAGAGTATGGAAAAGATGTGCAAAGCTTTCAGGATGATAGTTCATGCTGGATTGTTTCTGTTGTCCAGGGACGCGATGGAAACCATTCAAACGAACATTCGCAGCTTCCTCACACTCCGCTACTGGCCTTGGTTTAAGCTCTACATGAAGGTTTGAATGTGATGCTTATTTTTTTCTCACTCCTTTGTTCAAATCTTGAAAATATCCAATGCATGAGCATCATTATTCCACACATGACACATTTGCCGGGCACAAAGCGGTCCAAGGAAAGAGAGCGAGAGAAAGAGAACCTGGCTTAGCGTAATCTCTCAGAGGGTAAATTAACAAACCTCCACGGTAACATTTCCGTTCTGTTTGAGCTACTTAGGGACAGGTGGTGTTTCAAGATGCTGGAATATTTCTCAGATACCCGCAAAGCATTGCATGTCACACTCGGACGCTTTAAATTGCAAGTGCTTCACTCTGGATTTGTTTTTTGAAAAAGTGAACCTCTTGATACTTTTCTTTTCCTGACATCTTGAGCAATTGGGCTGCTTGTGTCAACAGCTCTATGCAATATTGCAAAGCTTGTTGAGACTGGCAACTTCAAAAAGAGAGAGGGAGAGAAGGAAATCACAGACAGGTTGGTGGTTTCTCTGTGTTCTTCTGCCTCCTTTCTGGTCTTTCCATGTTTTGTCCCCACCGAGGTTCCTGCAGGGAGCACGTGGTCCACCCTCAATTCCCTTCTGGTGAACCTCACAAAATCCAGCAAGTGGAACCCCCTTCTCCCTCCCTCTTTTCCCTGCATAGATTTCATTCTTGATTAGAATGATAGAGTGCCATTGCAATGAATTGACATGTTCATTTCCTACAAACGGTACATAGCAATAAACTACAAGTGAACGTGCACAGCCAGCAAAAGAAAAGCCACATGAGAAACCAGCGATGGACTGACCAGCACATTAGATGCACATCATGTTATCAATCAGGCTTTATTCCTCCTCGTCTTCCAACTCCTCTTCTTACTCCTTCTCTTCCTCCCCATGTCAATGCTTGTATTCTCCTCTGTTGGACTTGGTTAGAGGGTTGTGACACTCATCGGAAGCAGAGCAGTGGGAGTACCTGGAGCAGGGTAGATTAGCCTTGAAGCAGCTGCAGTTGGCTTGCACACATGCCTTCCCCTCAGTTCTGCACTGGCACCTAACAACATCCATCAACTCAGGAGGTGCTGGATTTAGAGGTCCTGTGGTGGCGACTGGATATGGCACACCATTCACGATTTCCCAACAAAAGCTAGTGATCTGAAGGGGAGGGGCACTTTGCTTGTCTGCTACCTTCCAGAGCATCACCTGCAGATGAGCCCTCGGTATATGATATTGGAGGTTTTCATCCGTTGGAGGCATTGCTCTACTTTGAGGAGGCTTGCCCTTTTTCATCGAGTAAATTGCGTACATCACGCCATTCATACTCATGTTGTTGGACAGACCATGGAGCTCACAGAATAACTCTGTTCCCATCTCATGCAACTCTGCCTCTGTCGCAGTCTCCTCACGCAGAACATTATACAGCTTGGAAAAGTCTGCAGCCGTGAGTTTCTTGAACGCAGTGATAAACAGCAGATAATAAACCACCTTTCGTCCTCACCCTTTGTTATACGGATAGGAAATAGTACTACAACCGGTCAGCACATGCATGCCAAGAAGCTGCCCTGACTTCTTTCCTAGCTTCTTAGCAATTTGGGTGATGTTAAGCATGCTTCCATCCCACTTCTCCATGAGAAGTCAGCAATGGACTGACCTCTAACTCCGCTACTGATGGCAATGGAAAACTGTTTTTTATGCTGGCTGTGCTGTTTTTTATGACAGCCTGCGATGCTGTACTTCCCTACAAAGGAGATGAGAATGACAAACACATCTGTGTCATCACTGAGGATATGAATGACACGCTTTCCTTCAAGGGCAGCCTTCAGAACATAGCTCGCTATAAGGACATTAGCCTCTTCATGATCGAGAAGCCCCTCGTCCTCACTCATCATAAACACATTCGGCCCAAGATCACTTGTGCAGAGCAGGCGCTAGATTATTCTTTTATTGACTTTGCTCTTCATCATGGCATTGCTAGTAGGAAGAAGAGAAGTCAGCGTCAGGTTGTAGGTCATGCTTGAAGCAGTACCGTCTTGTCATGCCCTTTCATGATCTTTATGGGAGATACCGCATTTCTGTTCGAAGGTAACGAGCGCAGTTGCAATCTGGCTGTATTGCAGGAGTCGTCTGCTCATACTTGCAACTATAGTTGACATGATACCTCCACAGGGCCACATAATGTTGTGTAGTAGCTGCTGCACATCCACAATCACTACATCTGGCTCCCTTGTCTTGCATGTGATGGCGAGTTGCCCGACAAGATTCGATTTGTTGCCTTTGCAGAAGAAGCCATACTCATCCAAAACCGCTGTTGGTAGTCCACACAGCTCGGAAGCAAAGATAGATTCAAGGCTGATGTTTCGCGTCTGGCCAAGGACTAACAGGCAGCTGAACAAAGCTTCAGTATCGTATGCTGTCTTAGACCTGATATTGACACCCTTTTTCAGGGCTTCAAGTGATTTCACTTTCTTCTTGATAGGGTTAAGAAAACCCTCGGTAGGGATTCTTTGAAACTGTGTGCCAATGCTTGTCCGATCGCCAAAGCGTTGACAACATTGATCGACTCATCAGCAACCTTGCCTTGTACAATGTCTTGCCTTGCCCAACTAGGCCACCCTTTGACTTCCCATAGTGAATATAGGCTTGCTCCCCGAATTGATATGTAGGCACCTAAAAAACCCCACCTAGACACAAGAATCAGCCTACTAGCATGTTCCAATCAAAAGTTATGTCCATTTTCCTAGTTTGTCCCCATCGCATGGTAGCCATATTGGCTTTCTCTTGCTAGGCAATGTCGTAAATGAGTTTCAACATGAGAAATGAATCTACCACACACAAAAACACCCACCTAGATGCTAGAATCAGCTTGTTATTGTCACATAACCAAATCATCCACCTAGTTGTTAGAAGTCGTCCGCAAAGAACTTTTTGAAACATGCTATATATAGTTTTTAGCCCGATCACCAAATGGTGAAGAATCACTTTAGATTTTCGTATTTGGTTCCGGATCCGGATTTTTTACTAAAATCTAATAAATTCGTCCTTGTCACTCACCCAACCTCTCCATCAAATTTCATCCGAATCCGTCCATAACTTTTTGAGATGTCATGCTCACAGACAAACAGACAGACAAACAGGGGTGAAAACATAACAACCACTCATGAGGTCACTCTCAACCATTGTGACTCTCACACACACACAGGGGTCACTCACATTGGAGTCATGTGGTCACTCACAGGGGTCATGTGGTCACTCACAGGGGTCACTCTCATGGGGCAGATAACACTCTGGACATGACCTCCATTGTGAACCTGACTCTGTGGCGATTTCCATGGTGTTCCAAGGTTGCTGATGTTCTGGTGTGCAGGCCAAGCCGTTATGCATCCAGCTTATCGAAGAGGAGGAGCGTCGGCAAAAGGAGGAAGATATGAAAAAGGCCCTGCAGGAGGCTGAGCGGATGGTGGAATTGTTGAAGGAGTTGAAGGAGAGGGTTGCCCAGCTGGAGGAAGAGAAAGCAAACCTTAAGCAGCAACTCCTTTCTGTAAGTCCTTCACCAATATCACTATTATCCTGCTTTCTTTGTCCTGTTTTATAACCCTTTCTTTCTCTGAAGAACCTTACGCACCATTGCTGCAGTTTCATTGTTTGCTCATATTACATGTTTTAATACCTACAATGATGCATCTACTTTATCTTTTATATAGAGCCATGATAACTTTTGCCTGCTGGCTGCTCTGTCCAAACCTATTGGTTTCTAGTCCTGAGTGTGAGTAAACAAAGTTCAGGAGTGAGGCAGATAATTAATCATGCTGGGGTGGACCAATATATATACATCATCCAATGAGAAAGCTGCAGCTACTGCCACTACATATGGAAAATGTGACCCTTCCTTCATTTTATTTTTACTAGCAAGTTGCCCGTGCCCGCACGAGATTCTAAACGATGTAGGGATGGAGGAAGCAAAAATGTAAATGGATTCTTCTGTCATTGAGCCGGCAATCTGGGAGCAACAATTCGCATTTGTTGCCACATCTGATGCAATTTAAATGCTCTAATGGTGACTAAAACATCTCCTCACCCGACCAATATGGACCAAATTTGGTACGATGCATGAGGACAGCAAGATTTCATGGGGTTGTGCTCCCCATACAGATATGCCCCATACAAAGGAGGTTTAAGGGGGGGGGGGGGGGGGGGTTGCCCCAAATATTGGTATTTCATTCAAAAATCTTCTTCTCAGAAACCACCAGACAGATCCACATCAAACTCGACACAAGGCATCGTAACGATGCCCTAGCCTTAAGTTGTACTCCTCATGATTGTATCTCCCCCAAAAATGGGCCCCACGAGCCCCCTCACTGAATTCCCCATTTTCACTAAAACATCTCCACAACTACCTGAGTGATATGGACCAAACTTGATACAATATGTCAGGACAGTAATGCCTCGTGGGGTTGTGCTCCCCATCCGGATCTCCCAATTGAAAGGGGATGAAAGGCAGGTTCTGTCCCGAATATTGGTATTTCATTCAAAAATCTTTTCAGAAACCGACAACCACATCCAGACCAAACTGGCCATGCATCATCGTGACCATGCTCTAACCTTAAGTTGTCCTCCCTATGGCTGTATCTCTCCTGGAAAGGTGGCTACCGGCTCCCTCCCCTAATCCCCCATATTCACTAAAACATCTTTTCCTCACAATCTACATGATCGATGTGGACAAAATTTGGTACGATACATCAGAACATTACGGTCTTATGAGTTGTGCTCCCCATGCAGATCTACCCTCTATATGAAGCTGGTACATTATATATTTCGCCTCAAATTCAGGAAATTTATTTTTAAATCTTCTCAGAAACCGTGAGGAAATAACCGGCAGAACACGAGGCAATTCTTTTTTATTGGCGCTGATGTGAACTGTGAATGGACTCGCATGGTAAGTTAAATATGATGCTCAAGAGAAGGAAACCTGACAGTGTTGACTCGAAAGCCCATTATGGGTTAAATGGGGGTGACAAGACAACTGAACTCCACTTGGTCCCACCTGCTAAACTTCAATTTGACCAATAGGATGTCGTAATTTCGGTGACGTACGTGTCAAGATGTATGATATTCTCCAAGTAGATGAAAGGCAAAGGGTTTAGGCAAAGCAATTAAGTGAGACCAGGTAAGCAGATGGTTCTTGGAAAATATCTCGGAAAATATCACAAATCACAATACATTCTCTCGGAAAATTAACAGCCAGGTTTTTGGGAGCCAGAAATGGACTGGGATGACTTTGCTGACTGGCTGCAGATTGTGAGAGCAGCTGTTTAATACCATGACCAATGGATATATATATTAATTTATATATATATATATATATATATATATATATATATATATATATATAATATATATATATATTATATATATTTTATATATATATATATATATATATATATATATATATATATATATATATATATATATATACACATATACATATGTAATATATATACATACGTAATATATATATATATATATATATAAATATATATATATATATATATATATATATATAAATATGTATATATATATATATATATATGCATACGGTACATAGATATATATATATATATATATATAATTTTATATGTATATATATATATATATATATATATATATATATATATATATTTTTTTTTTTTTTTTTTTTTTTGCAATTGTTTTTATGTTTTGCTATGCATTATGTTTTGCACTCTGTCAAAGCGTCTTTGGGCTTCCTGAAAAGCGCTATATAAAATAAATGCATTATTATTATTATTATATATATATATACATATACATATGTAATATATATACATACGTAATATATATATATATATATATATATTTTTTTTAATTATAATTTATTTATTATTATTATTATTATTATTATCATTATTATTATTTTATTATTTATTTATTATAATATGAACCTCTTTGGAACTTAACAATATGGACAATACACATTTAATTTTTTTAAGAAGAGTAAATAGAGAGTCGTGTCTTCAATTCGCGTTTATTGTTGCCTTTCCGGGTACCTGCAGGAGTCGGGTAATAAAGACGACGCACAAGATCGGGTGGCATCACTATTGCGCCAAAAGGCCGATTTGGAAAACAAGCTTTTGGATCTTCATGGGCGCCTTGAGGAGGAAGAGAAGGTGACTGCTGAGCTCACCTTCAAACGACGAAAGCTGGAGAACGAGGGTCAGGAGCTGCGTATTGAGATTGACGGCCTAGAGAGCACTGTTACAAAGTTAGAGAAAGAGCGAAAGGTGAGTGTTCATTTTATCCAATGAATTGCTCACTGATGTTTTAACAACAAGATTATACATTGAACAAGAATACAAGTCCTCATCAAGAACACAGCCTCCAACTTCACCTTAAAAATGGTACCTGTAGATTTTGCAGTTAAATATATAAATAAATAAATAAATAAATGTGCAGGTGCATATATATATATATAAATAAATAAATAAATAAATGTGGTATGTTGGTAACTGATGTAACATGTATATAAATTATGTCCTTGACCCTATTTCAGTGATGAGCCCAGGTGGCATCAGTGCCCATGTTCTCAAATACTGCTCTTGCATTCTTGCTTCCCCTCGGTCTGACCTATTCAGTCTGTCCTTCTCCATTGGCCACCTCCCGTCAAAGGAAGTCAGCAAATATCACTTTTGTCCAGAACAAGGGTGCAAAAACAGACCATACCAACTAAAATCCAGTGAGTTTGCTTCCACTAACAAGGAAAGTCATGGAATCCATTTCTGACATAGAGTCTCTCCTGTATTCCAGCAGCCTGATCTCTGACCATCAGTTTCGATTTTATCCCACCGATTAAACTCTGGACATGCTTCTGTTACTCTCCAAGTAATGAATGCAGGCCCTCAATCTCAATCAAGAGGTTGGAACAGTCTCCCTGGGCATATGGATTTGAGACAGTCTGGCAAATCTGCTTTACGTGCCAAGCTTGATGCCTGCATGGCATGGAAGGTGGCCTTCATTTCTGAGTTTCTGGCTTCCTCCATTTACGCATTCCATGTGGTGCCATCAATAGAATGCTCTCCTCCACTCAGTCGAGGCTGGACTTCCCCTCGGCCTAGAAGTTTTGGACCCTGTTCCATATATATATATCTCCTATCTGATGCTCTGAAAACCCTCTCTTCCTTTTGTCAATGACTCCACACCATGTTCTACAGTACCCTTTATCTGTTTCGGTATACTTCAGCTGCATCTCTCTCTGGAAATGAATTAGACACCGGACTGCTTTTTTATTTTTGTATAAAAAGTCTAGGCTCATAGCAGACCTCAAAAACAGAAAGGATCAGGACGCAACATAACAAAAATGAACAACAGCGGTATAAGGGGGAGATGGCAACAGCAGGGTGGAGAGAGAAAATCGATGGAGATTGATAAACAAGGGATGCAGGTAACGATGAGGGGTAGGGGAAAACAAAAGGGGTGAACAAGATAGATACAGAAGCAAAATTTGGAAGGGAGTGAGGGGTGGTTTAACGCATGTGGAAAATATCATCGTTATGGACGGGGGATGATTTGAAATGGTGGTAAACAACTGTCTGGAAGACCTGGAAGGACGAATAAGATTGAAGAGAGTGCAGAAGGTGGTTTTACAAGTGGGGAAAAAGAGGAACAAATGAGTGGAGGTTAGCAGTGGTTCTGGATTTTTTCAGTTTCACCAGGAGGTGGTTGCTGGTGGACCGTGTGCATCCTGCAGATACCTTGGGTTACAAAGCACGGAGAGAGAATAGGGTGCGAGACCTGAAAGGAGGAAGGCAGAGAGACCACCGACCCATTGGCGATAGTGAAGTGATAGGTCTATCGACTCAGCTTCATCGGGAGAGATTCCAATGATGTTGAAAGCCTTAGTTTCCACAGCATCAGGTTTAGCAAGGTAGCGGCTTGCTCCCCGAATTGTGCCAGCCCAGAGAGGAGAGTACTCCATGAAACTGCGAGGATGAAAGCCTTGTAAGTCGATAGGAGTTCAGGTGTGCCAGGGAACAACTTTGTACGATGCCCAGTCAGCGTCTGCTTTTGGAGGCCAACTTTTAAATGTGGCTTGCCCAAGAGAGATCATGGCTGAGAGTGAGACCCAAGAGTGTGAGTGACTGAACCTCTTCGAGAGGGTTTTTGAGAAAGTATTTGAGAGGGTTTGCGGTAAGGTCCATTTGGAGACAGAGTGAGTGTATGGGATTTCCCATGGTTAATATACATAATCGAAGTGTTTGACCAGTTTGTGATTTTGTAAAGGTCTGAAGAGAGGGGAGAGGCTGGCTGCAGCCTGTCTGTCAGGACGATGAGGGATGTCACGGCAGAGGGTGGAGTCATCAGCAAAGAGATAAAGAGGATATTCCAGAGAATCAGGGAGATCATTGACGAAGATTAGGAATAGGACTGGGCGTAAAACACTGCCATGAAGCATTCCAGCTTTGACAGGGAGAGGTGGAGGAAAGAGTTCCATTGCGAGCCACACGTTGGCTATGAGAGTGGAGGAGGTCAGTACTCCAAGAGTGGAGATGATCTTGGATTCCAAAGGCAAACAGCTTTGAGAGCAAGTCAGGATGCCAGACTGTATCAAAAGCTCGAGATATGTTAAGAGAGAGGGCCCTGATCTCATGTCTGATATTTAGGGCCTTCATCCATTGTTGGGTGAGTAGAAGTAGCATATCCAATGTAGAGTGGCCTGATCTGAATCAGAATTGATGATCTGAGATGAGGTCGTTGGAGAAAAGGAATGATTTTATGTCACCTGCGATGATGGATTCCATGACCTAGCTGATGATTGTAAGTAAACGAATAGGTCTGTAGTTAAGGGGATCGTTTTTTCACCTTTTATGGAACGCTGTGATGTTGGCTGATTTCCAAGCAGAAGGACGATGACATGTGGTAAATGATGGGGTTAAAAGGTCAGAGAGATGAAGTGCAAGAGCAGCAGAGTCCCGGGACAGTTGGGAGCGAGCGAGCAGACAGTTGGGAGCGAGCGAGCGGACAGTTGGGAGCGAGCGAGCGGACAGTTGGGAGCCTTCTCACGAGCGGTGTTGGCAGTGGTGCTATTTGAAGTGAAGGAAGGGATGGAGTGGGAGCATACACCAGAGACAGACTTGAAAAGGTGCACCAGGTTTTAGAGGAGGGAGACAAGTTTTAAAGACCATTCTTGAGATTAGATAGATGTTGTTTTCTGGCTTTTCTGAGAATAGACACACACTTGATGCAGGCTTTGTGGAATGATCTGATGTTGTCTTCAGTGGGATTTGCCTTCCAGGAGGAAAATGCAAGTCGTTTTAAGGCAGCTGTCTCACAACAGGATTCAGAGTACAAATGGCGGGAGGATGGATAAGATAACTGAAGACGAGATGGGATGTATCTGCGCCTAAGGGAGAGTAGGTTTCTGTGGAACAATTCCCAGGCTGAATTAATATCAGGGGTGGTAGATATAGGAGACCAGTCATGAAGTGCGATGGCTGCTTGCAGTCCCTGCCATTTTGACTGAGTGAACTGGCAGACTCGCTGGCACTGACGCTGTTCTCTGAAAATGACCAGAGAGATTGAATAGGACATGTTCTTCAATCTTTAAAAATCTCAGTCTCACCGCATCGCTCTCGAAGGATCATCAAGGAAACCCACATATGTATTTCCTTGGTCATCCACTGGAAAAGGTTCAGTCTCTTGAACTTGTAGGCTTCATCATCAGCTATGTCCTTTCCTTTCCTGGTTCGACTACATAGCAAAGTCGACATCCAAAGTCAACCGCAGAATGGGCATCCTGCATAAATCCAAGTCTATCCTTTGAAAATCAGAGCTACTTTCTACAAGGCCTTTGACCATAACTCAATAGAGTTAAGCTCTCCACTTTGCGCCGGCACCACAGCATCGCACCTGTCTCTCTCAGATTCTACGGAATCAAAAGCTCTCGCAATTATTGGAATTTCCTGTATGGAAGTCAGTAAAAAATCCAATCAGCCTGGATGTCTTGAGGCCAAAGCACAGGGTGTGTTGCCTTCACATTATAGGCAGATCAGTGGTGTTTGTTTTCTACCGTCTATCTTCCGATATTGCTGCCTCTCCTCTTCCGGTCCTCTGACCATCCCTATCTACTTCAGGATGCATGCGTTCTTCCAGTAACCCCCTCCTGGTTAGGCTTCCAAAATCCAGACTGACTGCACACCTCAAATATTTTATTCTTGGCTTTGCCAAGATTCAGAGTACAATATGTTATTAGTCCCCTACCGGTGTACACCGTAGGGGACTATAGGTTTGCACTCCGTCCCTCCGTCCGTCAGTCCGTCACGCAAAGAACAGCTTTCCGGACTTTTTTTCCCTAAACTCTTAATGCTAATGATTTCAAACTTGTTTTTCTATGCAACCACCTTCCATCGGCCGTTCTTTCTTACTCTATAACTTGTAATGATATAAAGGACATTACTCGTCGGTGAAGCTGTAATTTATAATCCCTGAATGTCTGGGGCTTAGTCTGGGGCCTCTGTCTGGGGCTTAGGATGTAATGTCAGGATGTGTGGTTCTGTCTCTGTCTGGGGCCTCTGGGACTCTGGGGCCTCTGTCTGGGGCTTCGGATGTAATGTCAGGATGTGTGGTTCATTACACATGACTTGAAAAGGTCTTGCCTTGAATAATATTGTTACAGACACGACTTTGATGTTAAAGTGGGCCGAGCGGAATGGCCGTCGTGTCCGCACAAATTACCCGACTATACTCGACGTTGACGAGCCGCGCTATGCTGGCTCAATAAGAAAAAGAAGACACCCGGCTGGATTACAATCACACAATACGACACCAACGTTTCGATTCTCAAGTATATTCGTACGGAAAAGGTTAGATTACAGGGGCTAGAGGTATATTACAGGAAGACAGGCACTTAGACACACTCTTATATTAACCCCGGACAGACGACAGACACACGGGACAAAATGCTGACTCACACGGGGGTTGATGAAAAGGACAGCGGGTATCGATGGCTCAAGGTGCACTCCTGGCTCAAGGCAGAATCGACTCGGTCCGGTCCAGAGATGCGGGGAGGTATCGTCGCGCTGGGGGTGGCGGTGGCTTCTCTCTCCAGTCTCCAAGCTGAGGCGCATCTCACGTCACGTCCGGCAAGCGGCTGCGTATATCCGGCGGGGAGTGACACGCCCTCGGCTCGTTAGCTCCGCCTCGTGGAATCGGCACGTTGCTTCTCATTGGGTGCGTGCGGGGGGGGTTACTGGCTCCGCCCCTGACGAGGAGCTGACAGCCAGCCCCTTCGGGGTAACCCCGTGGAGCGCATGGTCTGGAGCTAATCGAGCCGGTGTGAGGACGCATCCTCCCCCGCTCCGCCGCCATCTCCTCTGTTGTTGTTGTAATTGTTGTTGTAGTTGTTGTTATTGTTGTTGTTTGGGGAAGAAGATGGGAGGAGGTATGGGAAAGGTCCTAAACTCACTACTGATGCCATATAATCACATTCTGGTGCAACGAAGAGTCATAATTAATGGAGACGAGGCCTTAACTGACATAGAATAAGAATAACTAGGAAGATGTCCGAAAGTTGTCTACCTGTGGTGCGGTGGACCTGGGCACGACATTTAATGGGGGAATAAGGGGAAGGTCGGCTCTACTGATTGTTATTTACATGCAATGGGACTAGGGAATGGGGGATCGGGGAAAGTTGGGGAGTATTGGAGAAAATAGGGGAATATTTACAAGCGGATATGGAGGCCAAATTCCATATTCGCAACATTGCACCCTTCTCTACCCTCGGGGCGTCCCGACCCGATAAATTTTTACCTACTTTAGTGTGGCACGCAATGTAGTTCCCTCTACTATTAACTCTACCCTGAGTGCGACAGTTTTACAGATATTCACAAATGAGTAAATATGTCCCCCTGCGACGTTGCACCCTTCTCCTCACAGAAACACACCCACAGGATAACCGAATCCGGAAAGAATTCTCAAACTAAACATACAGCCGGTAGGGAGCATTATTTACAAGATTACGCTGATATCTACACTACGATCCAGGACCTGTCTTTGGAGGAACACATGCAGATGTTATGCATAGAGAGAGCGAGCGCGCTTGCCAACATCGATACACCAACCCACGAGTGCTCTGTGGCCGACGGCCTTTAATAACGTGCAGAGCACCCTTCCCCAGCATCAAAAGCACCACCCCACCACACAGTCAGCACCATCCGGTGCAGTCACCATTGTTCATTGGTATAAAAATAAATGCGACAACCCCTAACCCTGCAGGTGTCTCTTGCTCTTCTTGTGGTGCACTTGGTGGTAACTAAAAGTGGTTCACCTGTATGGCATAGGTGCCACGTTGACCCATAGGTCCATCCCCGGGTGGTGCTTGGCCGCAAACGAACTGCGGTCCATTGTGGGTGGCCACAAACATTGCGGTCCATATGGTGTATCGATCCCGGCAGCAAACAGCGAAAGTGCAGGCCCACAACTGCGCAGCCAGCACCTCTCTCTCCTCTCTCTCTACCCCAAAGCCAGATCCTCGGAGGTGGGAGACAAAAGAAGAAACAAGTGAGTAAGGTGGTAAGGGCGCAAAAGTGCACGCAATGTAAGGTGATGCACACTGGGGGCACATGGGAACCAGGTGAGACAGGTACGTTCCTATCGTACGCCCCCCCCCCCCACCAGGTAACCTACATGGCCCCTCCCTTACCCCTTACTGTATCCACACAACACTACCCATAAACATCTACTTTACAAATCAACAAACATCCCTACTGTCTTCCCCGTTCCTCCCATATACCAAATTCGTCTTCTCTCCCTCCTAACCAATCAAATTTGCCATTTTCAACTCTCATCAAAATTTGCCATTTTCAACTCAACATCAAAATTTGCCATTACCAATTCAACATCAGTCCCTCCTAGGGAGGGAGAGATGGAATCACCCCAATGTCTCATCCACGTCGTGATGCGTCTCACAAATCCTCACAGCAATTCTCATTTTCTGCAACAAAACAAAGAAAACACAGGTGTGGAGTCATCATCATCACCACAGGTAAGTGGCTGCGTATGGTGCGACAGGTTCATCAATCCTAACTATCTCCTAAATGACTTTAACAACTTTACACTACCCGGGGGCTTTCTCCGGCCAAACCATTGGCCCTCTTACACTATGGGTTCTAAAAACCAATTCCCATTGGCCAACCTGTGGTGCTTTTCAATTTGGGGTCTCACTCCCCCGATTCATCTCCCGGTGCCCTCGCACAATTTCTGGGCTGCGGCGTGTACCTCTCCCAGTGGGTCTACCCACCTGCACACCTCCACCACTGCAGTTGCCTCCGAGCTTACCTGCTCCTTACCCTAACCTAACTACCAGGGGAAGGCCCTCTGGCTCTCTCCCCACTCCGTGCCCTCTCTGGCACTGGGCTGCCCGATCCACACCCGGGATCCTCAGGCACCCACTCACAACTACCGGCTCCCAGAGCCCACCTGCGGCCTCACCTGGCCGACATCCTCACAGTGGTGGAGTGCCCAACCAACTACACACACTAACAGGCTACACGCCCAGCCATTTCCACAACACTAATGCACCCATTCACAACACCATTCTGCAACCGCACCACAAATGCCAATATCCAACCACAATTTACCTGCACCCTCTACCTAACACTTACACTACCCGCCCCGGGTGCTCGTGAAAGGGGTCCACTCTTCCCCCATCCACACCTTCGCACCATGCACACCACTCCGTACCACTCACTCCAACTCTCTCCACACACCTGTACCTGCACACCTGTGCTCTCACACCTGGTGCCACCTGCACCCTTCTCTCCCCAAGCGCATTCGCGCTGATCCACACACTCACTACTCATACACTGCTCCACACACCTGTCCAGTTGCACACCTGTGCAATCACACCTGTTCAATTCTCACAAACACGGCATCATCTCAGCTAACTACTCCCTTCTGAAACTTGCGCTTCCCAGTCGTCCCTTTAAACTATTGCGCTCCCACGTCATTATCATCCACACTAATCTACCTGCGTCCCCACTACAGGTATCAGTCACTAACTAACCTTAACGTTACCTAATGTCAATCTCTTCTAGATCCCTACACACCATATCCTAACCCACCCGGGCTAGTTTTCACTGCCATACACCCCATAAGCTATTGCTCCTTTGCCCCCCACATGGGAAGGATGGTGGATTTGCCATCCCACCACATCGGGGGTCTCTCACTACCAATTTTGCACATCAAATTGCAACAAATTAAAAATTTGCCAATCATCTGCCAATCACTGTACCATTACCAATCATCACTCTGCCAATCCTTTGCCAATCATCAAATTTTGCTTTTCTCTAATTTTGGGTCCAAAACACTAACCTCATCACCCAGTCGACTCACTAATACCTCTCGGTGCGCCAATCCCTGTCCAAAGCCCGGCTTCGTAAAGCCAAGCAATGGGTGCTGGTTGTTTTGTGCCAGCGGCTGGATGCGTCCGGCACTCGGTGCAGGGACGGGGGCTTACCCGTGCCGAGATCCCACACACCACCTCGGCGTGGAGCCATCCAATGCCCCGATCTAGACCTGCCGGCACGTCTCACCAAAAAGTGGTCGCCATGACGACCCTTCCTATCCAGCTGCCCGCTCCACCTAGTGGAGCCTGGACGCGGCCGTTCAAAGCGAGGCCCGGCACGCACCGAGGGCCCGCTTCGGCTAAAAGTCGCTCTAACCTCTAACCCGTCTAACGTCGATGCTTCACCTGCATGCTTACACCCCGCAGCCCGTTCCTTGCTCACACACCCAGCCGTGCCCATGCTCCTCGTACCTTTCCTTACACACCCAGGTACACCCATTCCACTCACAGCCTTGGTCACACACCTGACCACCGAACACTTTGGCACACATTCGTTGCTCGCACACCTCACCAATACACCGCTTCGCGCCCCCTCCGCGGTCACCTCCTCTGTGACAATCACAGGTGTGCCCTCATTCGCACACCCAATCACGTGCCTCACCACCAACTCCAGCGTGCATTCCCACTCACGCTCTACCATTCCAGGTGTGCATCCTTCCATCCCAGGTGTACATCCTCGCTCACCTGTCACAACTAACTCACTCTCCTTGTCACTCTCAATCCTCTCACCACCACTCTTGACAACGCACTCACCCTTACTCTTGACAGCACACTCTTTCCCCATGCACCTGTCCGTCACACACCTTTCTCGCGCACACTCTCCCGTTACACCCTCTGTAACACTCACCACAGGTGGACACTCTTCCTTACTTCTGACAGCGCACTCTTTCCTCATGCACCTGTCCGTCACACACCTTTCTCGCGCACACTCTCCCGTTACACCCTCTGTAACACTCACCACAGGTGGACACTCTTCCTTACTTCTGACAGCGCACTCTTTCCTCATGCACCTGTCCGTCGCACACCTTTCTCGCGCACACTCTTGCGCACACTCTCCCGTCACACCCTCTGTAACACTCACCACAGGTGGACACTCTTCCTTACTTCTGACAGCGCACTCTTTCCTCATGCACCTGTCCGTCACACACCTTTCTCGCGCACACTCTTGCGCACACTCTCCCGTCACACCCTCTGCAACACTCACCACAGGCGTGCATTCTTCCTTGCCTTTGACAGCGCACTCTTTCCCCATGTACCTGTCCGTCACACACCTTCCTCGCGCACACTCTCCCGTCACACCCTCTGCAACACTCACCACACCGCGCTTCCATGTGCCCCCTCGCACACGCGCTACGACCGACTCATTCTCGCCAGCACCCTCACTACTCCTTGGCACGCACTTTTTCCTCACACACCCCAGAGTCGGACTTTCTCGCACACCTCCTCTTTCGCACACCAGACCTGTCGCACACTTCACCAACGGCCTCTCACGAACACCCGGGTCTATCTCGACCCCCAAGCCTCTTAAATCACCTGGCGCATCATACGCACGACCATATTGGTCACCACTTACACCGGGTCCTCTTCCTCTTCGCTTCTCCTCCATCACCTGCGAATCCCTCATCCGGTTAATGAGCACATCATCACGATCCAAACACAGACTTTGGACCAATTCTTTTATCTCCTCTTTTATCTCTTTCTTATCCCCTCTCCGTCGCTTCTTAATTTCGCTCATCCCTTCTTCCACTTCTTCTAATTTGTGCTTCACCTCTTTTATTCCCCGGTACGTCTCCTCAAGCTCATCCTCTAAGGCTACCTTGACCGTTTCCAGGTGCGTCCTCACCTGCCGGTCCTTCGTCTCCATTACCTCTATCACCTCGTCCAGCCTCGTTGTCAGTCCCTCACGTACCATCTGACATTCCCTCTTTGTCGCTATCAAGTCGTTTTTTATGTCGTTTTGTGTCGCTTTTAACCCTCCTAATACCGCAGTGTTCCTTTGAACCTGCTCCGTTAGTCCTTTTTGTCCCTCCGTCAGCTGTTCCACCTCCTGCGTCAGGTCCTCTATGCCCCCTTGTAACTTTACAGTCCCCTTTCTCACCTCCTTCTCCATGTGCTCCTTACAGTGCCTCACCTCCTCGCGCACTCCTCCGACCTCCTCACTCACTCCTCTTCTGATCTCCTCTCCCATCACTTGCATCTCCTGCCCAGATGCCACCCTCATCTGCTCCATTTCCTCCCTGTGAGCATCCAGTTTGGTTTCTACCCCCATTCTGACCCCCTCTATCTGCTGCCCCATTTGGTTAACTTCCCTTTCCGCTTGGTCCCTCATGTCCCTCAATTTGCCTTCCATACTGTTTTCTAACCCCTCTAACCCATTTTTCACTCCCTCTATCTGATTCTCCTGGGCAGCCATTCTATTTTCTACCCCCATTAACCCATTTTTCACTTCTTTTATCCCGTTGTCTAACCCCTCAAAATTATTGTCTAACTTCCCAATTTTCTTGTCTAACTCCTCAAAATTATTGTCTAACTTCTCAATTTTCTTGTCTAACTCCTCAAAATTATTGTCTAACTTCTCACCGGTACCCCTCGCTTCGTCCCTCATTACCCCCATTTGGTTTCCCATTACCCCCATTTGGCCTTCTAATCGCCCACTATCAACCCTCATTTGGCCCTCCATCCTATCCATTTTTGCATTCAGTTGGGTCAAGAATAATCTGAGGTCAAACCCGGTTTGCCCAGCGTCCCCAGCCGCCACCGCAGGCTCGCCCTCCGCGGCGCCGCTATTTTGGGACCCTTCAACCACGTGAGCGAGCGCGCCATTTTGCGCGCCCGCTACTTCGTGCGTGACGGCGCTATTTTGCGAACCTGCCGCCCTCACTGCTTCGCTCTCATGTCCCTCAATTTGGTCCTGGACCGACCCTGCTTCACTCTCCCCTACCGGACCCCAGCCGTCTTGATCCGCCATAGCGCGACTTGCAAAATTCGAGTTTCGTAAAACAAAACAAATTTCGGCCGCTCCAAATTTTGACCAAATTTTTTTTTTCCTCTATTCGTTTTTTTTTTTTTTCAAAATTTGGTCGGGCCTCGAATCTCACTCCCGACACCAATTGTTACAGACACGACTTTGATGTTAAAGTGGGCCGAGCGGAATGGCCGTCGTGTCCGCACAAATTACCCGACTATACTCGACGTTGACGAGCCGCGCTATGCTGGCTCAATAAGAAAAAGAAGACACCCGGCTGGATTACAATCACACAATACGACACCAACGTTTCGATTCTCAAGTATATTCGTACGGAAAAGGTTAGATTACAGGGGCTAGAGGTATATTACAGGAAGACAGGCACTTAGACACACTCTTATATTAACCCCGGACAGACGACAGACACACGGGACAAAATGCTGACTCACACGGGGGTTGATGAAAAGGACAGCGGGTATCGATGGCTCAAGGTGCACTCCTGGCTCAAGGCAGAATCGACTCGGTCCGGTCCAGAGATGCGGGGAGGTATCGTCGCGCTGGGGGTGGCGGTGGCTTCTCTCTCCAGTCTCCAAGCTGAGGCGCATCTCACGTCACGTCCGGCAAGCGGCTGCGTATATCCGGCGGGGAGTGACACGCCCTCGGCTCGTTAGCTCCGCCTCGTGGAATCGGCACGTTGCTTCTCATTGGGTGCGTGCGGGGGGGGTTACTGGCTCCGCCCCTGACGAGGAGCTGACAGCCAGCCCCTTCGGGGTAACCCCGTGGAGCGCATGGTCTGGAGCTAATCGAGCCGGTGTGAGGACGCATCCTCCCCCGCTCCGCCGCCATCTCCTCTGTTGTTGTTGTAATTGTTGTTGTAGTTGTTGTTATTGTTGTTGTTTGGGGAAGAAGATGGGAGGAGGTATGGGAAAGGTCCTAAACTCACTACTGATGCCATATAATCACATTCTGGTGCAACGAAGAGTCATAATTAATGGAGACGAGGCCTTAACTGACATAGAATAAGAATAACTAGGAAGATGTCCGAAAGTTGTCTACCTGTGGTGCGGTGGACCTGGGCACGACATTTAATGGGGGAATAAGGGGAAGGTCGGCTCTACTGATTGTTATTTACATGCAATGGGACTAGGGAATGGGGGATCGGGGAAAGTTGGGGAGTATTGGAGAAAATAGGGGAATATTTACAAGCGGATATGGAGGCCAAATTCCATATTCGCAACAATATGAAAGATTGAAACTAATATTGTAAGGTGATTGAGTGCATTTGCTGGGCCTTTTTCCATACGAGTTCCCAGCTCATTTTGTTGGGATGCCAGGTCCTATTCCTATTTAATATGGCGACTTGTCAATTGTCTACAAACGTCCTTGTAATTTGTCAAAATGTGCACTGATGCCTCGTAATCTACTAGGCCCATATGTGATATGCACATGACTGTTTGAACAAAAGGACAACGTCAAACACAATCAACACCCAACTAGATAAAGGTTATACATGAGTTTGAAACTCAAATATTAGATAACCGTGCATAGGCCTCATTCATTCGCATGCCCATTAGGCCTAAAGCTTTGTAAGAAGAGTAAGACAAATAAAAATTGGCAGTTCAATCAAATATCTATGGTAATTCACCATATCTAGGTGAACATGCTGCACATCCACTTAGTGTACATTCTTCTGAGAGATATGAGAGAGGTTGATCCTTCAGCAATGCGTATCACCGACACTTGCTTTATTCCTGATAACGACTTGGGCTTCCAGGTTAGCTCAGACGGATGTGTGCTGACTTCCGAGCTCTCTGGCCAGGGTTTGAATCCCGACCAAGCTATAAGCTGTCATCCCGGTGTTTCGCATGTGGGGCGATGCATCAATGTGGGTGCGTCCATAGGAACGGAAGGCCGGAAACTGGTCATTGGTGGACGTTAAATATCCTACGGTGTCTTTTGTGAAGAAATAGTGCAAGTTGTTGCCGGAACTTTGACCAAATGACAAATTCCTGCCCTGGCTTCTGGGAAGACAGAAGCAAACCGAGAATTCCCCTTGCCAAGCCTGTGCTTCCGCAACACCGACAATCTGTCAAGAGTATGGTGCATTTATTTTATCTCAGAAACTGCTTCTCTGTGTGAAAACCTGTGCTGCCTCATACAAGCACCGACATGCGATTTGTGTTTTTAGAGAAAATCTGTACCATACTCTATGTACAGAGCCTCGGTGCTCCGGAAGCAGTTTTAATGGCAAGGCTAATGCTGGGTGGTTTGCCATTGCCTTCTCAGCATTGTTTGTCCATGCTCTATCATTTTAGATGCTGCGAATGAAGCAAGGAAGCAGCACGTACCATTTTCTTAAACTAGAAATACCTGCTCCTTTCGGGAGCATTGGCAAGTCATCGCCACCCCTCCCCATCCCCTCGCAGTGGTGGGGGTGGGAGATTTGTTTTTGGATCCGTGACCTGACCCTGGGTACTATCAACATGAAATATATGAAACTATCAACAACATGTATGAAAATTTGGTGGAGATCGGCCCAGCCCTGTTTGTTTGTTTTTCTATGATTTTCAGATGTACACATATGTACAGAGAATTCCCTTATTGTTTGATCTTCTTCTTCGATTCTCTTTATAAGGGGTGAGGTCCATTGGCACCAAGCTACTGCCCTGCCTTGAACATGATACTCCTCCACCTCACCCGTCCTCAGCCAACTCTGTGCACTCTCCAACTACCTCCGGCCACCTTACTGATACCCCTCTTCACACAATCCTCCCATCTCAACCAAGGTCTACCTCTTTTCCTCGTACCTTGCTCCCTCAACCGATCCAGTCTCTTTGCCATTCCCCCTCCCCACCCCATCGACACTAAGTGCCCAGCCCATCTCAGCTGGCATTTCACCAATCTCCCCGTCAAGCTCATCTGCACACCGGCCACCTCCCTCAGTTCATCCATTCTCCTTCTATCCACCCTCTTCACTCCCACAATCCTCCTGACCCAGTTGTTCTCACAAATCTGCAGCCTCTGTTGTTGTCTCTGTGTCAGTGCCACCCTCTCCAGACCGTAAAGGTAGGCCGGCGTTACACACGATATCAGAACCTTTCCTTTCAATCGTTCCTTGAAATGTTTCCATCTGCTACATTCGCACCCACCTGAATCCTCCTCCGCACCCTCTGCCTCAGGCTTACCATCTCCAGTCACTGTTCCACCCAGATACTCAAACATATTTCCCTGTATGATTTCCTTCCCCTCTTAACCTGATATTGGTTTCTTTCCTCTGACGCCCAACCAACCCACATCACCTCCGTCTTCTCTATGCTCATCTTCAGCCCATGCTTTCCAAATGACTCCTTCCACTCCCCCGGTACTTCATGTTTCTCCCGCCCAATCTCAACCACAACAACCAGATCCTCTGCATACACCACCCTCCCCATAGTACCATTCATGTTTACCTTCATACTTACCAGCTCCATCATCCGTGATAAACAGGAGTGGGCTGAGAGCACTTCCCTTCTTCAAAAAGATGTTCACAATGAACTCCTCTGCCATGCCAGGACCAACCAAAACTCTTCCATTCGTTCCCTTGTCCATCCCCTTCCATCAGTCTAACTTCTTCTTCCGGCACTCCCATCCATCTCAGTGTTGCCATCACCATCTCTCTCGGGACAGTGTTGTAGGCCTTCTCCCGATCCACAAATCCCAATGCCATTTCACCTTGCCCCTCCAACCTCTTCTACACCAACTGCCTCAGAATGACCATCCCATCTGTCGTTTAACCTACCCTTTAACCGTTTAACTTAACGTTTAACCGATTAACCTACCCTTTCAAACCCCCTGCTGCTCTTGTCCGATCTCCTTCTCCACATTCTTCCTAATCCTCCCAGCAGACCTCAATCCTTATCGAATTCGAACCACCGACCTCAATCCTTACCGAATTCGAACCACCGACCTCAATCCTTACCGAATTCGAACTATCGACCTCAATCCTTACCGAATTCGAACTATCGACCTCAATCCTTACCGAATTCGAACCACCGACCTCAATCCTGATCGAATTCGAACCACCGACCTCAATCCTGATCGAATTCGAACCACCGACCTCAATCCTTACCGAATTCGAACCACCGACCTCAATCCTTACCGAATTCGAACCACCGACCTCAATCCTGATCGAATTCGAACCACCGACCTCAATCCTTACCGAATTCGAACTACCGACCTCAATCCTTACCGAATTCGAACTACCGACCTCAATCCTGATCGAATTCGAACTATCGACCTCAATCCTGATCGAATTCGAACCACCGACCTCAATCCTGATCGAATTCGAACCACCGACCTCAATCCTTACCGAATTCGAACTACCGACCTCAATCCTTACCGAATTCGAACTACCGACCTCAATCCTGATCGAATTCGAACTATCGACCTCAATCCTGATCGAATTCGAACCACCGACCTCAATCCTGATCGAATTCGAACCACCGACCTCAATCCTTACCGAATTCGAACCACCAACCTCAATCCTTACCGAATTCGAACCACCGACCGCAATCCTTACCGAATTCGAACCACCGACCTCAATCCTGATCGAATTCGAACCACCGACCTCAATCCTTACCGAATTCGAACTACCGACCTCAATCCTTACCGAATTCGAACCACCGACCTCAATCCTTACCGAATTCGAACTACCGACCTCAATCCTTACCGAATTCGAACAACCGACCTCAATCCTTACCGAATTCGAACTATCGACCTCAATCCTTACCGAATTCGAACCACCGACCTCAATCCTTATCGAATTCGAACTATCGACCTCAATCCTTACCGAATTCGAACCACCGACCTCAATCCTTACCGAATTCGAACCACTGACCTCAATCCTTACCGAATTCGAACTATCGACCTCAATCCTTACCGAATTCGAACTATCGACCTCAATCCTTACCGAATTCGAACCACCGACCTCAATCCTGATCGAATTCGAACTATCGACCTCAATCCTTACCGAATTCGAACTATCGACCTCAATCCTTACCGAATTCGAACCACCGACCTCAATCCTGATCGAATTCGAACCACCGACCTCAATCCTTACCGAATTCGAACTGTCGACCTCAATCCTTACCGAATTCGAACCACCGACCTCAATCCTTACCGAATTCGAACCACCAACCTCAATCCTTACCGAATTCGAACCACCCACCTCAATCCTGATCGAATTCGAACCACCGACCTCAATCCTTACCGAATTCGAACTATCGACCTCAATCCTTACCGAATTGGAACCACCGACCTCAATCCTTACCGAATTCGAACCACCGACCTCAATCCTTACCGAATTCGAACCACCGACCTCAATCCTTACCGAATTCGAACCACCGACCTCAATCCTTACCGAATTCGAACCACCGACCTCAATCCTTACCGAATTCGAACCACCGACCTCAATCCTTACCGAATTCGAACCACCGACCTCAATCCTTACCGAATTCGAACCACCGATCTCAATCCTTACCGAATTCGAACCACCGACCTCAATCCTTACCGAATTCGAACTATCGACCTCAATCCTTACCGAATTCGAACTATCGACCTCAATCCTTACCGAATTCGAACCACCGACCTCAATCCTGATCGAATTCGAACTATCGACCTCAATCCTTACCGAATTCGAACTATCGACCTCAATCCTTACCGAATTCGAACCACCGACCTCAATCCTGATCGAATTCGAACCACCGACCTCAATCCTTACCGAATTCGAACCACCGACCTCAATCCTTACCGAATTTGAACCACTGACCTCAATCCCTATCGAATTCGAACCACCGACCTCAATCCTTACCGAATTCGAACTATCGACCTCAATCCTTACCGAATTCGAACCACCGACCTCAATCCTTACCGAATTCGAACTATCGACCTCAATCCTTACCGAATTCGAACCACCGACCTCAATCCTTACCGAATTTGAACCACTGACCTCAATCCCTATCGAATTCGAACCACCGACCTCAATCCTTACCGAATTCGAACGATCGACCTCAATCCTTACCGAATTCGAACCACCGACCTCAATCCTTACCGAATTCGAACCACCAACCTCAATCCTTACCGAATTCGAACCACCGACCTCAATCCTTACCGAATTCGAACTGTCGACCTCAATCCTTACCGAATTCGAACCACCGACCTCAATCCTTACCGAATTCGAACCAACGACCTCAATCCTTACCGAATTCGAACCACCGACCTCAATCCTTACCGAATTCGAACTGTCGACCTCAATCCTTACCGAATTCGAACCACCGACCTCAATCCTTACCGAATTCGAACCAACGACCTCAATCCTTACCGAATTCGAACCACCGACCTCAATCCTTACCGAATTCGAACCACCGAACTTGTTTGGGCTCAGTATACTTTCGTTCACATCATTAAACTCTTAACACAGTTGAGCAATAACAGGAGGAACAGTTAATGAAAGTAGGAACGACAGTCGACAGTATTTGAGAAGAAAAACAACACCTTTTACCACTGTCGGTACAACAAATGTCGACATGTCTGCCTATACCCAGATATTGTCATGGTATGGGTGGTGATGCTTATCCAACGTGCTCATGGAATTAGCCAAACAGGTGCACTTGCAGATGATGGCGGTTGTGATGATATTTCCGTGTGTTTATGACCATCTGTGGCTGTTTTCCTTTTTGCAGGCTCTGGACACAAAGGTTCACGCACAGCAGGAGGAGTTGATGCAGAGAGATGAAACAGTTGTCCACCTCCAACGAGAAAAGAAACACGTCGAGGAGGTTTATCATGTGAGCCTCTTCATCATTTCTTGTCTCCTTACCTCCACAATCCTTTTATTTCCTCTTCATTGATCTTGAATCGGTGTTCTTCATTTTATGGTAAATACATATCATATATTGGATTATATTTGCATTTCAAGAAGACATTTTGTCGCAAGGGTCATGACAAACCATTATGCTGTGTGGGGCTTTTTTAAATTTCAAACTTCATTCCAAAAACCGAGAAGCAGCGCAGTTTACACAATTCTTCATATTACAAAGAGTTTGGGTTAGCATGTTTGTTGTTCCCATCTGAGCTCATGATGCTGGGCTCACACGTTAAAATCCCACATATTGCGTTGATTTGTCCATTGTTTCCAAATATCTCTGTAATTTACACAAAGTTTCACATATACTTCTCTTCTAATGCACGTGATTTTCATGTATGCATATGGCATGCGCTCCTACTTGAGCCTAAACATTCCTTAAAAGGTAAGTTGAAAAAGAGACTCCTGACGATAAGAATGTAATGATTGATAAAGCGACGTTCTTCAATATCCTTTCATAGGCAACACTGGATGACCTACAGTCGGAACAGGACAAGGTGGCATCCTTGCACAGGAACAGCAACAAGCTGCAGGGAAAGGTCTCAGAGGTGAAGCTTGGACATACTAATGATATCTTCATTTTGAAAGCCATACATAAGGCCTTATGTGCAATACTTTGTGGTAATTATTGATAAGCAAGCGATGGTGTGTAAGTGCTGTTATAAATATATGTATATACAGTCACGTGAAAAAGTAGGTACACCCCATGTAAAGTTTTGACTTTTTCAACATATTTCAACATACAGCTATTTGATCTTCATTTCAACAATATTGATAGATAAAGGTGATATAATATAACAAATATCATGAAACATTTACATTTTGTAGTCCATTGTATAATTTAAATAAACATAAATGCAAATTTCGCATGTGGAAAAAGTAAGTACACCCCTACATTTATCACTACTTCAAATACCTAAAATTAGAATCAGGTGCACCAGCTCAGGTGCAAATGATGAGAACATCGTTCGAGAGGATCTTGGAGGAACCAGTCTTATTTAAACCTCAGACATTTAGTTTGGTTTGCTCTTTGTTGTTGAAGTGTGTGGCGTCACCATGCCTAGATCAAAAGAGCTCTCTGAGGCCTTCAGAAAGAAGGTTATAGATGCCTACGAGTCTGGGAAGGGATTTAAAAAGATCTCCAAACAATTTGAAAACGACCATTCAACTGAGGTGTGCCAGGAGGAAACCTTTGCTGTCCAGAAAGAACATCAGGGCAAGGCTAAAGTTTGCCAATGAACACTTAGACAAAGACCAGCACTTCTGGAACAATGTGCTCTGGACAGATGAGTCAAAGGTAGAGCTATTTGGCCGCAGTACCAGAAGACATGTTTGGCGAAAACCAAAGACAGCATTTGACCACAAGAAACTGATACCAACTGTAAAGCATGGTGGTGGAAATATTATGGTTTGGGGCAGCTTTGCTGCATCACGGCCTGGGCAGCTCACCATCATATAATCCACTATGATTTCTTCATTTTACCAGAGGGTGCTTGAGGATAATGTGAGGCCATCTGTCGGAAAGTTGAAGCTCAACCGAATGTGGACCTTGCAACATGATAATGACCCTAAACATACCAGTAAATCCACCAAGGAATGGCTGAAAAGAAAGAAATGGAGGGTTCTGGAATGGCCAAGTCAGAGCCCGGATCTAAATCCCATCGAGATGTTGTGGGGGGATTTGAAACGAGCTGTGCATGCAAGAAACCCCTCAAACATCGCACAGCTGAAAGAATTCTGCATGGAGGAGTGGGCAAAAATTTCTCCCAGTCGATGTCAGAGACTGGTAGACAGTTATGAGAAACGCCTTCTTGAGGATGTTTCTGCCAAAGGGGGCAATACCACCTATTAGAGCCACGGGTGTACTTACTTTTTCCACATGCGAAATTTGCATTTATGTTTATTTAAATTATACAATGGACTACAAAATGTAAATGTTTTATGATATTTGTTATATTATATCACCTTTATCTATCAATATTGTTAAAATGAAGATCAAATAGCTGTATGTTGAAATATGTTGAAAAAGTCAACTTTACATGGGGTGTACTTACTTTTTCACGTGACTGCATATATTTGTATACATATACACACACACACACACACACACACACACACACACACACACACACACACACACACACGTGGGGTATGCTTACACATTGTGTAAGCAATAACAAACTGTGCTTCCCTACGTAGGTACATAATAAAAAGAAACATTATGATTATTGGCAAGCATCATCGAACTGCTGCTAGATATCAATTTAGATTTATTTATTTTACTGCGTTTTCGATTTTTACGTAAATTTTCATTGAGAATTTCACTGCACAGTTTACAGTTTGAGAAATTACAATTTTGAAATGCGAGATATTGATTGAGGTTTTTTTTTTAACGTTTTTTTAGTTCACATTTATGTTTTTTACGTATATTTTTATTTACGGATGCTTTTTCTTTTTTTACATTTACGGGCATTATCTTAATGTTTATTTCAGTTTGCATTTAACAAAATTACGATTTTCAAACGTTCGATATTGATTGAGGTTTTTTTTTAAACGTTTTTTCAGTACACATTTATGTTTTTTACGTATATATTTATTTACGGATGCTTTTTCTTTTTTACATTTACAGGCATTATCTTAATGTTTATTTCAGTTTGCATTTAACAAAATTACGATTTTCAAACGTTAGATATTGATTGAGGTTTTTTTTAAAATGTTTTTTTAGTACACATTTATGTTTTTTACGTATATTTTTATTTGTGGATGCTTTTTCTTTTTTACATTTACGGGCATTATCTTAATGTTTATTTCACAGTTTGCATTTAACAAAATTACGATTTTCAAACGTTAGATATTGATTGAGGTTTTTAAAAAAATGTTTTTTTAGTACACATTTATGTTTTTTACGTATATTTTTATTTACGGATGCTTTTTCTTTTTTACATTTACGGGCATTATCTTAATGTTTATTTCACAGTTTGCATTTAACAAAATTACGATGTTCAAACGTTAGATATTGATGGAGGTTTTTTTTGTTTTTTTTACGTACGCGTTTACGTTTTTTTAACGTTAAATTTCATTTTCGGACCCTTTCCGTCGGTTCTGTGATTTTTCCTGGTGTACCGGATTCCATGTCCATCGGCATGCCAAATTTCAGCTTTCTACACCACCCGGAAGGTACCGAACATTAATATCAGTCAGTCAATTAGTCAGTCAATGGTTAAAAAGAGCTATATACAATATATATATATATATATATATATATATATGTATTTTTTTTTTTTTTACACACACACACACACACACACACACACACACACACACACACACACACACACACACATACACGTACATTTTCTAAGTAATGTACAATAAAATAATGTATTTAACCTCCAAACCTACTACAGCTTAAGTGTTGTGCTTTCTATAGTTGGAAGATCTCCTGGACCAGGAACGGAAGTTAAGATTGGAGGTAGAGAAGGCTCGTCGTAAGCTCGAGATGGATCTTAAAACAACTTTGGAGAGTCTGGTGGAAATGGAACACAGTAAGATAGAGTTTGAAGAGATTGGAAAGAAGTGAGTCCGCATACGCCCAACATGGCTATCTTTCATTTAACTTTTTCTACTCCTTTTATTTACATTATGCTTATGAAAAAACAAGCCATCTCTTTATTACGCATGCTAAAGTACCAAATGTTTGTTCCTCTCTCCTCCCTCCTCTCACTGCTCATCTCCTCCCCACCTCTTTATTCCTTTTTTCCCTCCCCTCTCTCCTCTTTTTTTCCCCTCCGCGCCCATATCTCGGAATTGTATGGACCGATTTTTGTCATACTGGGTACAAATACAACACATTAAGGTATACATATGCACAGCATTTTATTTCGTGATGCGATCAAAAATGTCCAACTGGCGGTAAAAATACCCCATGTTGAACACGTCCTCAACCATTTCTCGGACATGCATTTACCGATGTTGTGCAAACTTGGCACACAGATAATGAATAATGACTTACATATGCACATCATTGCCTTTCGAGATCAGATCCAAGATGGCCGAGTGGCGGCCATTTTGTTCCTTTTTTTTTTTTTTTTTTTGTATACTGAATCGAGGCTCGTGAAAGAGCTAAAGCTACTTAAAGAGCTACTTAAAGAGCTACTTAAACGTGTCCCCAACCTTTTCTTGAACAAGCACAATCAGGTTTGTTCAAACTTGGCACAAGCATAGTACATGATGGCATACATGTGCACCTCACTTTATTTTGTGATCTAATCAAAAATGGCCGACTGTCCCGAACCTCTCTTGTTCAGTCTCTTTCCACAAGCGCACATGAGCCAGAGATGTGCCGCCGCCCGTGACCAAGCCAGAACAAAGAGGAAACGCGACCGCCTCCAATGAACATCAGGACAGAGAGAAGAGCGCGACTGCCTTCGACGAATGTCAGGACAAAGAGAGCGAAATGCGACTGCCTCCAACAACCCCCAGCAACAAGAGAAATGTGACCACCTTCGACAAATGTTAGGACAAAGAGACCAATATGGCGAGACAGTTTGTCTTTCATTCAGCTCTCGAATGTTCGACCGCTGACGTCACACTCTGTCCAATCACCGAGTGCTACTCCATCATCCATGGCATCTCTACCAATCGTGAAGGCCGGGGCGTGGCCTCTTTGTTACGAGTCGTTGGGGGGCCGAGTCTAATCTCTGTTCAGGAATATTCGGATGACGTCATTCCCTTGCCGATCGGCAAATGCTGTTTCTGTCGGCCCTGGTAGCGCAGTGAGTGAATGAGTCCATTTGTTATAGTTGTTTTACTGCGTCCTTGATTTCCTGGCTGGCCGAATGTAATAAAACTGAAGGGAAGACAACAGGAGGCAAATTACACACTAGGGAATTAATCTTTAAGCCCTATAATTAATTAGCACAAAGCCACGCCCCTTATGGCGACATGCATATGCTCTTACATGGACACGTGGCCCACTTGCGTACATCGAGATGGCTTCGCGGCATACGGAGCATGCTAATCTACACATTTTAAAACTTTCTTATGAGGTATTTCATGCCTATCCTCATAAACGTATCAATATTTACGTCATTTATTTTCAAGATCAGATTCAATTTGGCTGACTAGCGGCATATTCGTTACTTAAATGTGTCCCCAACCATTTATTGAACATTACATGGTCCGATTTTGTTCAAACTTGGCACAAGCAGAGTGCATGATGGCATACACATGCACCTCACTTTATTTTGCGATCTGATAAAGATAGCCGACTGACGGCCTTTCACTCCTTTCAGCAAAATTACTAAAACCACGGGGGCTATGACATTTTATGTCCTTTTCTTCTTGTTTATAGATTTAACACAACCTCCATCCACCAACCCATTCTCTCCTGCCCTACATTTCCAGTGGGTACATAGTACATAGTATGTACATGTCCCCAAAAAGCACTATCACATGGTGATGTAACCACAGGAGGATTTAGCAATAGAAGCGAAACCTTGTAATGTCACCAAATTAATTGTTTGTTTTCCAGAAATGTCCATTTCTCTATGATGAATACGGTTCCTTGTACTCTCATACTGTTGTTGAAAAGGAAGAAAGAATCACATTATTTACTCTCCTAATTTGGCCAATAACAACCACCCATGCATTTAACAAAGTACATTCTGCCTTATGCTCAGCTGATGAGTGGTTCGACATTGAGACGCAAAGGTTACCCGCTCCGCACGTGCATTTTTAGGAGGGAGTATGAAATAAACACTTTGAACGCCCAGCTCGAGGAAGAGCAGAGCTTGGTCATCAACTTGCAGCGCAAGATCCGAGAACTACAGGTCAGTGTTGGTTTTACCTCTCAAGTGAGAGCCAAGTGGTGAGAGCAATTCATTAAAATTCGACAAAATGGTGTAGGAATAATTGGACATTAGAACAAATGCATTACATTTACCTGCTATTATATTCTTAACCCTGCTCACCTCCTCTTTCGCAGTCACAGTCAGAGCAGTTGGAAGAGGAACTTGAGGCTGAAAGAGCAGCAAGAGCAAAGGTAGGAGAAAGTACTCTTTTTGTCTGCTTGTCCATTTCCCACATTTGTTTTTCACCTCTTTCCGTATCATTCCAATCTTTCTTCCTTTAATTTTAGCAGGTTTTGTTTTCGTTTGACTTTACGATTAAGCACTGAAATCCGAAATCAGTGCTTACTTATACCATGAAAATGGTACAAACGTGGTTATATAGATGCAGAATTGGACTGCGGGGTCATCCACAGGTTGAGGTTCATGCCTTCCATGGCTTCAGTGACACAGCATACCCAACTGCTTCCCAACGGATGTGGTTTTGTGGTTGCCATTGGCTAATACTCACTCATTCTCCATTTTATGGCATTTTCTCCATCAAGGGTTTCACTAATCCTCTCAGGCTACCTGAGTTGCCATGATCCACTCCAACTGGATCATGGGTATTTTTTGGAGACACCATCTCCTTACTGGTTAGTCTGGCCCCCAAACGGAGCTCATCCACCCTTTGTCAGGTGTTGCTTTTAGTCCTGCAAGGTGTCACAGTCACTCTTCCCACAGGCAAGCAAGTGAGGGGAGTCAGTTTCGTCACTGACTACCCAAACGTGTGGGTTACATGTTACTAGTGATAGTCTAAAAACTTACCTGACTGAAAAGTCCATTGATACCTTTCATAGCATCTTTATATCTCTTCTTGTTTCCACCGTTATAATTACAGGTGGAAAAACAGCGAATGGACTTGGCAAGAGAACTAGAGGAGCTCACAGAGCGTCTGGATGAGGCTGGTGGAGCCACAGCTGCTCAAGTGTGTCATCTTCATAATCCGAGAGTATTTGTTTCTACATTGTTTGGTTGGCCCGTTGAATGAAATGGAAATGAAAACTCACCAATTGTCCCTGTGCACAGATTGAGCAAAACAGGAAGCGCGAGACAGAGGTTCTCAAGCTTCGGCGAGAACTGGAGGAAGCAGCACTACAGAGCGAAGCCACAGTGGCCGCTTTACGTAAGAGGCACACAGATGCTGTGACAGAGATGGCTGAGCAGCTGGACTCACTTCAACGTGTGCGCAGTAAGTTGGAGAAAGACAAGCAAGGTCTGAAGATGGAGGTCGACGATCTTGCCTCCCAAGTGGAAGTTCATCAGAAGTTCAAGGTGAGACAATCTAAATGTCTATACAGTACATGATTGTCCTACAATTCACTTTCTTGCATAACTGTTCTCCCTCATTATCAATATATGTATCCATTGTTGTGAGCTGGGGCCTTTGAGCCTCCCAAAACCATTATGCAACTTTATGCTTGCAGTGGACAGATTCACTCATGCAATGCACAGAGCTCGGACCCTTAGACCTTTTCACAAGTAAATTGGATCCCTGTTTGGTTTCATTTGATGTCAGCTTATTGAAACGAAAGCACTAGGAACATGGCCAGAGGCCAGTTTTGCAAATATAAAACTTCAGTTTGTTACTGATTACTTGTTGAAGAACATAAAAAAATTAATAATGATTCAATTCTGCAAGCATTCACAGTACACATTCAAACTCCTATTATATAAAAATGAATAGCCCCAAGTGGGACAGACGCTCGTCTCCCGATGGAGGCTGGTCATATTTGGGCTGCATTAGGTTATAAAGGCGGTCTTAAGGGTCTGAAAGGGTTTTAGGGTTCTAAATATCCTTTTGAGGAGGTTCAGTCATTCAAACTTCAGCCATAACCATGCTTGGGCAAACCACATTTCAACATTGGCCTCCATAGACAGCTGCCGAATGGGCATCCTCCATCATACAAAGTCCGTCCTTGGCTCACCTGAACTTCTATCCACCTACAAGGCCTTCATCCGCAGCTTGATAGAGTACGGCTCTCTCCTCTGGGCTGGCTCACCTGCCCCACATCTTGCTCAGCTTGACGCTGTGGAAACCAAGGCCTTTAAGATAATTGGAACCTCTAGCGCGGAAGCTGAGTATACGGGCTTATCACCGCCATCGCAGACAGGTCGATGGTCTCTATGTTTTCTACTGCCTTCTTTCTGGTCGTGCACCCTCTGCTCTTTCCATGTTTCGGACCTCTCTCCTCCCCCCAAACCCTCCTCCTCCACATGTCCCCACCTTCCTCTGCCATGTCTCTGCAGGACACACACATTCCACCATCAACCCTCTTCTGGTAAAACTTCCTAAATCCAAGATCACTGCTCACCTCTACTCATTTGTTCCTCTTTTTTCCCCCGCCTTGTGAATCAACTTATACATCTTCTTCAATCTCATTTTTCCCTCCAGTTCTTCAAGGCAGCTGTTCACTGCCATTTCAGATCATCCCCAAACCAAATCCATGATATTTTCTACCCTTGTGAACCCCACGCCAATCCCTCCTAATTTTCCAGCTTTTCGTCCTTGTTGTTTCCTTCTCCATGCATGTGTGTTTTGCATCCTGTTTTGTTTGTTACGTCCTGATCTGTTAATTGTGCTAGCTCTTCCACGAGCCTCAACTATGTCTAGAAAAAGGGTCTTTGGAGTCTTAAAGAGTCTTAGGAGTCTTAGGGGTGTTAAGGTTTTTCAATAGTATGTAATTAATACACCTATTCACGTTCTGTATGGACAAACAGACAAATAGACAAACGGACCCAAATGCAATACCTTCTCCTCTGGTGAGGGCATCCAGGACATACAAACATCTATTACATTTAGAGTTAATTAGCTCATTATCTTACCATCTGGATGAAAATTTTAAAAAATTGTTCCATTTATTTTTGCACATCGACTTCATAAATCATCATGCCGAGTTTCAAAACGATCCGTTGAGCCACTTCGGAGGAGTAAGAAAAAACTAAAAATGTTAATGGACCCATTTACCGACTGACTGACGGAAGGAAGAAAGGACGGACTGACTAAAGAACGTCGTTATGGCTTTAGCATCTCATCTCAAATTGGTCGAAGACCAGCTAAAAAATAAACAAGTACAGATACATTCAAAGTACACCGCCCCCATGCCAAATAATTAAATATCCTCCAGCGCGGCATTTCAGACAAATAGACAAACGGACCCAAATGCAATACCTTCTACTCTGGTGAGGGCATCCAGGACATACAAACATCGATTACATTTAGAGTTAATTAGCTCATTATCTTACCATCTGGATGAAAATTAAAAAAATTGTTCCATTTATTTTTGAGTTACCCCTCAAGTGAGAGGCGCCCATCAGTACCGCCGTGCAGCTCATAGAGACTGTATTTGGAGGGAGAGGTGCACAATATTTGATTGATTAATTGCATAATTAAAATCAATTAAAGATTGTCGTAAAATATTTTCTTAATAAATTGGCTAATAGCATAACTAAACCACTAGTGCTTCATCCGAAGGTGTAACTTTTAGAAATTTAATTAAATAAGTCATTAATTAAAAAAAAAAAAATCAATAAATAATTAATCGATTAATTGATTAATCAATAAATCAAAAATACCCTTTATAGCCACATCACTTGGTAATTGTGGTGTCCAAAGATGAGCTTCCTAGCTCAAAAGGTGTCTCAGATAATGCCCAGATGAGAAAGAAAATAAATAAATGATTAATAATGAAAATAAATAAATATTAATCATAAAAAATTAAATAATTATTCAATTGGCTAATAGAACACATAAACCACCACCATTTCATCCGAATGTGTAACTTAAAAAAAAATTCGTCATTAAACGAATAATTAAATAATTAATCGATTAATTGATTAATCAATAAATCAGAAATAGCCTTTACAGCCAAATCACCTGGTCATTATCATGTCCAAATATCAGCTTCCTAACTCAAAAGGTGCCTGAGATAA
The DNA here is from genome assembly GCF_964187855.1 of Myxine glutinosa. NCBI lineage: Eukaryota > Metazoa > Chordata > Myxini > Myxiniformes > Myxinidae > Myxine > Myxine glutinosa. The sequence continues at coordinate 23,905,281 of NC_136270.1, read as the reverse complement.
TGGCCAGAAGAGAAAGGAAATAAATAAGTACTTAATTAATTGATAATAATTAAGTAACGAATCAATTATTTGATTAATAAAAAAACAAAAATAACGTTTTTGACAAAGTACTTGCTCACTATTGTGCCGAAATTTCAGCTTCCTAGCTCAAAGAATGGCTGAGATATCGCCGGGACAAACAAGAAAACAAGAAAACAAACAACCAGAGTGAAAACTGAGTACAGTACTCCCTTTCAGCGTGCGTCATTGCCGAGCCCCCTTCGGTGCCCGGAAATGACGTTATGCAGCGCCTGGAGATGGCATTGGAAAGGAGCGGTGTACAAAAAGCCCTGCTCTGAAGCAAAGTCAGAGCTGGTGCAAAATCACCGCTTTGCACAAAAAAGGTGCAAAAACAGATCCCAGCAACTACAGACCAATCAGCCTTCTCCCAATTATCAGCAAAGTCATGGAATCCATCATTGCTTCAGATATTAAATCTTTCCTCTTCTCCAATGGCTTGATCTCTGATCATCAATTTGGTTTCAGACCTGGTCACTCTACTCTGGACATGCTGCTTCTGCTTTCTCAACAATGGATGGAGGTCCTCAACGCCAAACAGGAAATTAGAGCAGTCTCCCTTGACATTTCACGTGCCTTCGATACGGTCTGGCACCCTGCTCTGCTCTCCAAACTCTCCTCCTTTGGTATCCATGGAAATCTCCACGCATGGCTGGCGGACTTCCTCTCTGGTCGTAGTCAACGTGTGGCCCTGAATGGGTTTCTCTCATCTCCTCTTCCTGTTCAGGCTGGAGTTCCCCAAGGTAGTGTTCTGGGCCCTGTGCTTTTTCTGGTCTTCATCAATGATCTCTCTGACTCTCTTGAAAATCCTCTCTATCTCTTTGCTGACGACTCTACTCTCTGTCGCTCCATTCCTCATCCCTCAGATCGGCAGTCTGCAGCCTCCTCACTCTCTGCAGACCTGGACAAAATCACAGACTGGTCAAACAAGTGGAACATGTCTTTCAATCCTGACAAATCTCACACTCTTACAATGTCTCTCCGAAAGGACCGACTGGACAACCCTCCCATCTACTTTCTCAACAATCCTCTCCAAGAAGTTCTGTCGCTCAAGCTTTTGGGTCTCACTATCTGCCATGATCTTTCTTGGGAAAACCACATTTCCAAGCTGGCCTCCAAAGCCAGTCGCCGACTGGGCATCCTCCGTCGTGCAAAGTCCTTCCTTGGCACACCTGAGCTCCTCACCACATACAAGGCTTTCATCCGCAGCTCAATGGAATACTGTTCCCCCCTCTGGGCTGGTGCTCCTGCCTCACACCTTGCTCGGCTTCACGCTGTTGAGGCCAAAGCTTTCAGAATCATTGGAATCTCCTGCGATGTAGTCAACGCCGAGGGCCTTTCACTCACTCACCGCAGGCAGGTTGGTGGTCTTTCTGTCTTCTACCGACTCCTCTCCGGCCTTGCTCCCCCAGCTCTCTCTGTGCTCTGTCCCCCCAATATTCCTTCAGGTCGCACAAGATCTGCCTGCAACCCTCTTATGGTTAAACTGCCAAAGTCTAGGCTCTCTGCTCACCTTCACTCTTTCATTCCCCTTTTCTCCCGCCTCTGGAACAAACTTCCCCACTCCCTTCAATCCCACTCCTCCCTCCAGGTCTTTAAAACAGCTGTTCACCACCATCTCTTATCGTCCCCCATCGAAAACCTTGATCTTTTCTACCCCCGGTAATTCACCCCAGAGTCCTTGCAGTGTTCATATGTTTTAATCCTCTCCCACCTCCCCCCAAGTCCTCCCGATGTCCCTGCTCTCAAATGTTGTGTTTGTGTCCTTCCCCCACTTCCCCCTCTCTTTTGTGTCCTTCCCCCTCTCTCCCCATCTTGTCTGCCGCTCCCCTTGTTTTTTGTGTTTTGTGTGTCGGTTTGTCTTTTTGTGTGATTAATGTTAGCTCTTTCACGAGCCTCGATCTTGTATACAAAAAAAAACAAACAAAAAAAAAAAACAACAAGTCATTTTCACACTACAGTATTGAATAGCTTTCAGATTTTTCTTGGACAGTGCCATGTAGGAACAATGCAAATGTATAGCTTTATAATGAGTGAACATTCTTTCACGTGTACTGTATGTCTTTATATCTTGCACAAGCAAATATACCTTGACGCCATACAGAAGATAGGGAAGAAATAGGAGGTGATAGGGACAAGGGACATATGTTGAAGGACGTATATTGTACTATGTCATCATGTGGCTTTTCTCATAACAGGTTCACTAAACCAGATGCCACAACCATTATTTGTCACTTTTAAAACTTCCCTTTCCTTTGGTGCTTTGCCAGCATTACAAGACTTTTGACACTCCATTGACACTCCATTGACACCTTTCCACCATTTAACATTGTTTTTTAATCTCCCTACTACTCTGAGACAACAGCTCTACATTACAGTGTAGTGATTTGGTAGATTATATTGGTTATTGACACCCGATCCCCTTACCCTCCCTCCCCCACTCCAAAATATCCACCATCAAATGGTGTTGCTACACAAGATGTTCCTGTCAGTGCCATTCAGGAACGCTGTGTTCATAAGTTCAAGTGCTCCCTGGTAGGGTGCTCAACTGCATTTTACATCCAGGTAGAAGGGCTCACACCTTGCCTCAGGATTTTTTTGGTTGTTGTTTTTTTTAAATACAAGATTGAGGCTCATGTAAGAGCTAACATTAATGACAAAAAAAACAAAACGGACACATAAGACGAAATAAAGGGAGCAGTAGACAAGATAGGGAGAGAGGGGGAAGCACATAAGTGCAACATTTGAGAGCAGGGACATCGGGAGATCTGTGGGAGGTAGAGGGCTTGGGGGGAGGAGGCATGGGAAGGGGGAGTGAGGGGGAGTGGGAGAGGTTATATTATTTTGAAATAATTCATGATTATTGGTCATCGATATTCAATAATATGCAGGTTATCTGGACTGCTCATCCATCGTCAGACCATCTCTAAAACGTCATCAGTTCTTTCCTTATTTGAAACATTTTTATGACAGACTACTGTTAAGAACTGTGGATATCATAAATGGAAATTTGTATTCAATAAACAACAACAACAACAACAAACATGATATTAAAAGTTTTAGACGAAGAGATTCCTTAAAACCCGAATCCTCAAAATATCCACCAACACATTTTTGGTACTGATTCCATACCAGCTCACTTTGAATGTAGGTATCTGCTTTATGCATCCATCCATTTTTGTGCAACTCCTCCTGCTTACATCATTATTACAAGATGGCTGAACTCTATATGGGTGACTTGGGATGACAAAGTTACATGAATAAATTATTCAAAAGACAAAATAAAATAAAAATGACTCATTTTGACTTCATGATATCCTGCAGATGGCAGCAGATTTGACCATGAGGAAGCAAGACGATCAATTAAACGAGCTCACATCACGCTGCGAGGATCTGCAGAAATCCCTCCATGCCGCCAATAATTTTAAGGTCAAACTTCAGGGTAAGTATTCAGCAGAGAAGCTCGTTTGTTCATTGTTGGTAGTAGTTTTGTTTTTACACATGATCGGGCTTTTCACTTGCAGTGGAAAACGGTGACAACCTACGACGTCTTGAGGAGGCTGAGAATAAAATCTCACAACTGAGCCGACTGCGGCTCACGCTCTCCTCACAGTTGGAAGAAACCAAAAGAGCTTTGGAAGAAGAGACTAAGGTCTGTGGCAAAGTAATACGAATGCTCAAAAACATAGGAAAACCAGGATACAACAGACATCGCCTGTCACGCAAACGCATTGTCTTCCACGTTGCTATAGCACAGCGAAGGCAATATAATTTGTGGTTGGGGTCATAAGATCAAACCGTCAGTTCTCCAACAATATGCATCATCATGACGTCACTATGAAACTGCAACCCTTGTGGATGCTGAAGTATTTGTATAGCCTGGTTAATCGACCAATAATACAAAAAGATGTTCAAGCCATGGCAGACTGCAGGGACAATATGTTGCGTTGATGATCCCCAACCAGGATGAAACATGATTCACAGCTGTGCTCTTACCTCTGCTGATGGCATAATGAACCAGACGTTCAGACTTTTAAAATGCGATAGGAACCCCGGTCACAGTGAATTCATTGTAATGGTGATGGCATCATGAGGATATTGATTATTTTAATGCCGTGAATAAACTTGGGTTCCAACATACCAAATATTATTTTAGCCAAGCTTGGTCACAATCCCATCAGCAGTTTCAGAGAAGTGGTTGCAAGTGTTTATGGACAGACGACGCACCATCCCATAAGCTCCCCGGAACTGTGTTCAAGCTGAGCTAAAAACAAAGACCCAATCACATCTCTCACCTCTGACTGGAGAGAATAACCAACTAGATCTCACCTCATCAAGACAGTATATATATACAGTCACATGAAAAAGTAAGTACACCCCATTTAAAGTTTTGACTTTTTCAACATATTTCAACATACAGCTATTTGATCTTCATTTCAACAATATTGATAGATAAAGGTGATATAATATAACAAATATCATGAAACATTTACATTTTGTAGTCCATTGTATAATTTAAATAAACATAAATGCAAATTTCGCATGTGGAAAAAGTAAGTACTTGTAAGAAAAAGTAAGTAAGAAAAAGTAAGTTGTGTGGAGGTGTGGGAACGGTGCAGCATGCACTAAGTGCATGTTCAATAGCATTGGCAGCAGGACAATACAGGTGGCGACATGATCAGGTGCTGGCGGTGGTGGTGCAGATGGTGCAACAAGAGGTGGTGATGTCGAGAGAAAGAAGAGTGGAGAAGGAGACTGATGGGGGAGAGGTGTGGTTTGTCAAAGACGGCCAAGTGGTAAGAGGTGGAAAGAGGAGGAGGTGGAAAGCAAGAGGGCTGTCAGATGCTTGTGATTGGCAGGTGGTGGCGGACCTGAAGCCACAATTGGTGTTCCCAGAGGAGATCTGTGTGACAAGGTTGCGGCCTGACATTGTCATTTGGTCAGGTGCAACAAGACAGGTCATCTTAGGGGAACTGTCGGTACCTTGGGAAGAGAATATGGAGGAGGTGCACGAGAGGAAGAGAGGAAAGTACACTGAGCTGGAGGCAGAGTGCCGGGAGAAGGGTTAGCGCGTTTCGTGTCAGCCATTTGAGGTGGGGTGTAGAGGGTATATTGGCAATTCCTTTTCTGGATTTCTTGCTCGGCTGGGAGTGTGTGGGACAGAAAGAAGGAGGATGTGTGACAAGGTGGCCCAGGTTGCCTTGAAAGGCTCATTTTGGATATGGAGGAAGTTTATGGAGCCACGTCGAACGGTGTAGGTTGGTTGTGTGTGTGGGTTTTTTTTTTGGGGTTTTTTTTTTTGTTACGATTATTATTTCTTATTTTGTGTATATGAGTGAGTGGGTGAGGGTGTGTGTTTTTGCAGGAACTAATTTTTGCATGAGTGTGTGTTTTTGTATGTTGAGTGGTGTATGTTGTAAGGGTAGGTGGTTGGTTGGTGTTGTGTGTGTGTGTGTGTGTGTGTGTGTGTGTGTGTGTGTGTGTGTATGGGTGTGTATGTGTGTGTATGAATGATCTGGTGTGTTTTGTTTGGTGAGTGGTGAAGGGTATAAAGGTGGGTGTTTGAGTGTTCCACCATGTTTGGTGCTGTGGATTCTGGATGTGGAGGTGTTGTTGTTGTAGTCTGCGTTCGCACTGGCTGGGGGTGGGAGTATGTACGCATCCAGGTGTAGTTGCTGCATGTGGATGTGTATGTGCCCCTGCTGGCCCACCTTAGCTGACCATATCGAGGTTGAAGGGCCGAAACGGGATGATGCTGCGGACCTCGACTGAGGACCCGGTCAGTGCGGCACACTTGTGACCCGGTGTGTTTTGAACTTATATATATATATTGTTGCAGCTCTCGGACGTCGGCTCTCCCCTTATCAAGGGGGGGTTAATCCTCTTGTCCTTTTATCTGGCCGACGCGAGTCCTGGAAGTTACAACGTTCCTTCCGGTCGGTATTAAATAGGGTTATTGGTCGACTTAGTCCTAATACCTAATTACTAACACCGACCGTGAAGCAAGGAAATAACTCCCGCCCGAACCACCGCGTTAGTGGACACGCAGAGCGAAGCGAGCCGCGATTCGGGCCGTTAACAAGGACTACACCCGATTATGGCGGTTCCGATCGTGCCACGCTTACCCAATGAGAGAAAAGACTGATGCGATCGGATAAGAGGAAACCAGGAGAATAGGAAGAACAGATGGGTTTATTAATTATGTACAAAGTAAAGAGGAAACGAAAGAAGGGAATGTACAAGGAAGAGGAAGAAGCAGTTACACAGGGCAGCCTTAAACAATCTTATCTTATTCCCTGGACAAACGGGCCCGTCTCACACACACACTCACACGGGGATTGTAGATGGTAAGGTGGAACAGGTTGATGGTCACCAGCGCGTCCAGGCACCAATCCGGTTCCGGTCCAGCGGACGAAACCCGGCAGGAAGGCTGGTACTAGTGTACAGTGTACGTAATAGTTGCACACTCGCGCCAAACGCCCCCTCTCCAAGGTCCTGCTTTGAGCTCCCAATGCCAACGAGCCCTCTCTGATCAAGCGCATGTACCCACGAGTTCGTTGTATTGTGCGCTCTCCCAATACGTCCTGTCAACACCAATCTTTCAACGAGTCCTCTCAAGGCGAGCTCTTCTCATCAGTCCTGTTGCCAAGCGCATGTACCCACAAGTCCTCTTTAATGAGCGCCGCTGCATAAGTCCCCTGGTAAGTCCTGTGAAAGGGCTTTGCGTTCGCGCTTTTATAAGTGAACCAGCGATCGCTCCGCCAGCCCAAAAGCCATGCCTATCAGGTGATCTTACATCAGCCCTGGTTGGCTGGTCATCGCTTACCGGCCCCGCCCTGATGGTGGGTTGACGTGGCCACACCTCCATTCTTGTGCTCTCCCCCTTTTTTTCGGGCCTCACCTCGTGGCTTATGGCGGCGGTGAGCAAGCTCATGGGCAGCAAAGGCTGCTGCTGCTGGCCGAGGATCGTACCAAATTGGGAGGGCCGTGGGGTACAGACAGGAGGGCGCGTAATGGCGTCGCTTGGAGAGTGAGGCTGTCAAAATGGACGGAATGGGGCCTACTCCTTATTTGATTGACACAACGCAGATTCAACTATTGGAAACATGGCCTTATCTATACACATACTAATGAAATAACTGAAGTCCTATGGTGACCTACGTGTTGCTTGTGGCCTATCTATGGAGTGCTGCCTTTAACCTTTAATGATGTCATATTTACACAAGTGTGGGTTCTCAAAACCGCAACAATATATATATATATATATAAATATATATATATATATATATATATATATATATATTATATATTATATATATATATATATTATATATATATATTTATATATATATATATATATATATATACAGGGTGCTTCAAATAGATTGATACAACTTTGACTTCCTGTCATGTCTTTGTTTTTTGACCTATACCGTTTTCCTTTTCAGGGTGTGGTGGTGTTATCGTGGTATTTGTTCCCTGAGATTTCTAGCTCCGTAGCTCAACTATGCTATGGACAGTGGAGCAGAAGATAAGAGTGGTGATTCTGTGGTATGAGGCTAAATCATATGTTGACATCCGCCGGAGGTTCTGCCTGGAATATGATCTCAGGAACACGTTATGGACCCACAAATTGTGCCATTCAAGGTATTGTGAAACATTTTGAGCACAAGGGCACAGTGCACAACCAGACCAATGGCAACAGTGGCAGGCCAGCATCAGTAACCAAGAGCCAAGCCAACATCGACGCCGTGCGGGATTCTGCAGTGGACAGTCCCAAGAAGTCCCACCGCTGGCGCTCCCAGGAGCTGGGCATCAAAATAACATCACTCTGGCGTATCCTCACCCAGTAACTGAAGCTTTTCCATACATCATCTCCATTAGGTATAAACTGAGTCAAGATGACATGAGAAGGAGACTTGATATGTGCAATTAGCTCAGTGATAGGATGGAGCGGTACCCAAACTGGATCAACCTGATGTGGTTCAGTGATGAAGCCCATTTACACTTTAACAATGCCATCAACAACCACAACAACATTTTCTGGGGAGCAGAACCACTTGAGATCAATGAGAGGCACCTGAAAGAGCCTACGGTGACATGCTTCTGCGCCTGCAATGCCAGATGGGGAATGCTAGGGCCTTACTGGTTTGAGAATGACAAAACCAGGATGGTGACGATCAACGATGAGCGCTACCGGGCCGTGCTCCAGAAATTCCATGATGATCTAGCCCAAAAGGTCACCCCAAACCAGCTCAGCATGACCTGGTTTATGCAGGATGGTGCATCCCCGCATACAGCTGGTGACACCATCACTATCCTGCAGTAGCTCTTCAGAAACCGCCTCGTTGCCCTGGGCACCCCATTGCTCAGACTTGAACCCTCTGGACTACTGTTTCTGGGGGGCTGCCAAGGGCTCTGTCTGCATCAACCACCCTGCCACACTGGATGATCTGAAGCAGGAGGAGTCAGACTACCTCCAAGCAGTGCCACATGAGACCTACAGGAAAGTTGGACAGAACTTTGGAGTCAGTCCATTGTCCTGTGTGTATATACAATGCCTGTCTGAACCGCGGAGGGCACACATGGAGAATGTCAATTACAAGGTTTTTGCGTAAATGCCAATTTCAGACCTTGGCCTCTCACTAACTCTGGCAGTGACGAACTGCAACAGCAATCAGTGATAGAAAATACTATGTCATAAGCTTTCAATAAATGTTTGGTTCACGTTCCTGAGCTTTCTGTTTCTTTGTGAATAAACGTTTAAAGTTGTATCACTCTTTTTGAAACATCCTGTATATATATATATATATATATATATATATATATATATATATATCTTCCTTCACTTTTCCTGCAGGGGCATCTCACTCTGCCACTACTCTTGCAAACAAACCACTCTGATCTTCCTCTCACATTATCCCAGAAACAATTCTAGTTGGGAATTGAATCATGGAAATCTGAAGAAAGTGGTCGTTCCATGAAATGCATTACTCAGACGCATTTTTGCAAAAAAAAATCGCTATTCCCTTACCATAGACCTCCTCCTTATGTTTGCAGGGCAAGGCAGGCCTGGCACTTGGTTTGGCAAATACACGCCATGACTGTGAATTGCTGCGGGAGCAGCTAGATGAGGAACAGGAGAACCGTGCTGAGATGCAGCGCCTCATATCACGCCTTAATGGAGAGGTTTCTCAGTGGAAGAGCAAATATGAGGCCGATGGCATCACACGGCTTGAAGAGCTCGAGGAGTCAAAGTAAGCGCTTGTTGTCAGACTGTAGTTGATGAAGGCTGACCAGACGTCATGGGTACATTATGGGCACATAATTGTTGTGCTTTTCCCTTTAGGTTGTCAACATTTTGAGTTTTATTGTTTGTAGTCTAATCGACTCGTTGTCATCATAGCAGATTGATGCTGTCTGTGTTATTATCGTCTTGCCCTGTTTCCCTGTTAGGAAAAAGCTAGCAGTCCGGTTGCAGGAGTCTGAGGAGGCAATGGAAGCTGCTCTGGCCAAGTGCTCCAGTCTGGAAAAGACCAAGCAGAAACTTCAGGGTGAAGTGGAGGATCTGACAGTGGACCTGGAGAAGGTAAATGAAAGACATTTTCTCATGTCTGTGTAAGTCTAACAATCATACATCTTACCAAGGTTTCTGGTGATCTTGTTGTTATAGTGAAAGCAATAGCATCATATGGAGTTTATTATAAGCCTGCTTTATTCTATTTTTTCACAAACCTATATGACTGTCATATTTTTCTAGATATATTATTGACATCTAACTGTGATTAAGTTACAGGACCACTGAAGTTTGGTTTACCATCGATGCAATGGCCCCATAGATAAAGGCAGGATTTTAGAATTTAGTTAGGGTACCGACACCCAATGACCTACTTTTATTTCGACGGAATCTGTAGGCCCATAATGTGCACAAGCAAGACCGAGCAGGTGAGACAGCCGACTTGATATCCTCTTTGAAGAATGGTGTATACATACTGCTTCCAATTCAAAACACCTGACGACAGGAAAACGTGGGGACAGGAATACTGTACTGTAAAGGGTGGGGACTTGTAATACCCTCTCCCACCTGGAGGTGGCGCTGCATGATAACATTTACATAGAGAACTCTGTCCACCTCCCCCCGCACCCCCTTCCAACCCCACCCCCTCCCCCCAAGACCACTGGCAAATATAACAACACCGCTATACACGAATTGCTGATCGGATGTAGCAAGTCCGGATGTAATCGGCCCAGAATTGTAGGAGGAGTAGCGTGACAAACACACACACACACACACACACGCACACACACTGGTAGAGATAAAATGTGTCTCGCATGAGTCAATTTAGCTATTATGGTAATAAAGTTCAGTTTCATATCGAAGTGTAACATTTTCATAAATGTTAAAAAGCTGAAAATATGTGTTTTCAAACTAATTTCAAAACTTTCAAACTTTTTCAAATATATATATATATATATATATATATATATATATATATATAAATATATATATATATATATATAATTTTTTTTTTTTTAAAGTGATGACGCGGCTGGGATTAAAATCAAATGAATCCATCTTTAATGAGCTTTAAAGCTCATTTAGCATTTACATAAGTATTTACATCTTTAAAGGAGTTCTCTACCCTTAAATGAGCAAAACAAATAACTGCTCAACGTTTAGATCAACAACACAGACAACCGGGCATCCGCTTACCTTTCTCATGAGTGAAGAAACACAATTCTACAACCCCCTTATATCAAGGGAAAAGGTGGGGGGGTGGGGGGTTGGGGGGATGGGGGTCGAGACACAGAACCCATCAATCAGGTATCTCCGGTATCTCAGGCCATTACATTTATGTTTACAATATATCGTTGAGCTTAATAGATTTCAATTACCACCATCACTTGAAGCAAGTAATACATTCATGTTTGTTTGTTTTCATCGATTTATTTGAATTATGTTGCGGTTCTTTTTAACGTTTCGGTTTTTGATTTAACGGTTTTTGATAATACTGTAATTTAACATCCCAACATGTGGTTTCATTTGGTTTAACGGTTTTGGCTTGATGTACGGCTTAAATTTGGAGGACACGAGTTTGGTTCCAGAACGGCATTGATTGGTGGGTTAGGTGTACCCATCCCACCCCCCCTTTTTTTCCTTGATATAAGGAGGGATGTGAGTTATTTTTCTTTACTCTAGAGAAACGTCAGTGGATGCACGGTTGTCTGTGTTGCTGATCGAAACGTCGAGAGTTATTTGTTTTCCTCTTTTAAGGTTGGACACCAAGATGGATTCATTTGATATACAGTCACGTGAAAAAGTAAGTACACCCCATGTAAAGTTTTGACTTTTTCAACATATTTCAACATACAGCTATTTGATCTTCATTTCAACAATATTGATAGATAAAGGTGATATAATATAACAAATATCATGAAACATTTACATTTTGTAGTCCATTGTATAATTTAAATAAACATAAATGCAAATTTCGCATGTGGAAAAAGTAAGTACACCCCGACATTTATCACTACTTCAAATACCTAAAATTAGAATCAGGTGCACCAGCTCAGGTGCAAATGATTAGAACATCGTTAGAGAGGATCTTGGAGGAACCTGTCTTATTTAAACCTCAGACATTTAGTTTGGTTTGCTCTTTGTTGTTGAAGTGTGCAAAGTCACAATGCCTAGATAAAAAGAGCTCTCTGAGGCATTCAGAAAGAAGGTTATAGATGCCTACGAGTCTGGGAAGGGATTTAAAAAGATCTCCAAACAATTTGAAATCAATCATTCGACTGTCCGGAAGATCATCTACAAGTGGAGAAGATTCCAAACAACTGCCAACTTGTTCAGGCCAGGCCGCCCCAGCAAGTTCAGCCCAAGAGCAGACCGCAAGATGCTGAAAGAAGTCTCAAAGTACCCCAGAATGTCATCATGGGACCTACAGGTAGCTCTTGCCACTGTTGATGTCAAAGTGCACAGGTCTACCATTAGAAAGAGGCTGCACAAATTTGATCTACATCGGAGGTGTGCCAGGAGGAAACCTTTGCTGTCCAGAAAGAACATCAGGGCAAGACTGAAGTTTGCCAATGAACACCGAGGCAAAGACCAGCACTCTGGAACAATGTGCTCTGGACAGATGAGTCAAAGGTAGAGCTATTTGGCCACAGTACCAGAAGACATGTTTGGCGAAAACCAAAGACAGCATTTGACCACAAGAATCTGATACCAACTGTAAAGCATGGTGGTGGAAATATTATGGTTTGGGGCAGCTTTGCTGCATCAGGGCCTGGGCAGCTCACCATCATAGAATCCACTATGAATTCTTCATTGTACCAGAGGGTGCTTGAGGATAATGTGAGGCCATCTGTCAGAAAGTTGAAGCTCAACCGAAGGTGGACCTTGCAACATGACAATGACCCTAAACATACCAGTAAATCCACCAAGGAATGACTGAAAAGAAAGAAATTGGGGGTTATGGAATGGCCACGTCAAATCCCGCATCTAAATCCCATCGAGATGTTGTGGGGGGATTTGAAACGAGCTGTGCATGCAAGAAACCCCTCAAACATCGCACAGCTGAAAGAAATCTGCATGGAGGAGTGGGCAAAAATTTCTCCCAGTCGATGTCAGAGACTGGTAGACAGTTATAAGAAACGCCTACTTGAGGTAGTTTCTGCCAAAGGGGGAAATACCACCTATTAGAGCCAAGGGTGTACTTACTTTTTCCACATGCGAAATTTGCATTTATGTTTATTTAAATTATACAATGGACTACAAAATGTAAATGTTTCATGATATTTGTTATATTATATCACCTTTATGTATCAATATTGTTGAAATAAAGATCAAATAGCTGTATGTTGAAATATGTTGAAAAAGTGAAAACTTTACATGGGGTGTACTTACTTTTTCACGTGACTGTATATATATATACCTCGAATATATATATATATATATATATATATATATATATATATATATATATATATATATATATATATATATATATATATATATATAGTTATATATATATATATATATAGTTATATATATAGTTATATGTATATATATATATATATATATATATATATATATATATATATATATATCGTTATATATATTGGTATCTGTAATCTGGTTCTCCAACCTAATGAGCGAACGTCATGACGTCATCGCCATGCATGTCCGCCTTGCCTGCAAAGCTCCAGGGAAGTCATCTAGCAGTGTGTCATTATGGATTATAAACTCAGATACTGTCACAAGTGCATGCAAAACTCACAGTTACAGACCTGGTTTCGCCCTTGTTGGGGCTTCATCATGGCAACGGTTCCCCACTGATGATATGAAGATCACATAATGACTGACATGTGTGTGTGTGTGTGTGTGTGTGTGTATGTGTGTGTGTGTGTGTGTGTGTGTGTGTGTGTGTGTGTGTGTGTGTGTGTGTGTGTGTGTGTGTGTGTGTGTGATTGAGTGTGTGTGCATATACAGTCGTGTCCAATAATATTGGCACCCTTGCACTTTTTTCAAACAACTCACAATATTCTCGAAAAATAAGTTGAAATTGTCAAAGTATTTGGTCTCCACCATTCCTTTTTCCACTGTTAATATTACAGAACCTTTGTTTTTGATTCAGAACTTAATATATCCTTTGAAATCAGAAAATAAAAAGAAATGGCATTGACAAAATTATTGACACCCTCGGCTTAATATTTGGTAGCACAGCCTTTGGACCAAATAACTGCAGTCAAGCGTTTCCTATAGCCATGAATGAGCTTCCTACACCTCCCGACTGGCAGTTTGGTCCAATCTTCTTGTGCAAACTGCTCCAGTTCTCCCAAATTTGAAGGGTGCCTTCTCCCAACTGCTGTTTTCAGATCTCCCCACAGGTGTTCAATGGGATTTAGATCTGGACTCATTGCTGGCCACTTCAGAATAGTCCAACGTTTTGTCTTGAACCATTCCTTGGTGCTTTTTGAAGTGTCTTTGGGGTCATTGTCCTGCTGCAAGACCCATGACCTTGGATGGAGACCCAGCTTTCTCACATTTGGTTGAACATTGTGCTCCAAAATGCCTTGGTAATCTCTTGATTTCATGATGCCATGCACACATTGAATTGCACCAAGTGCCAGAGGCAGCACAGCAACCCCAAAACATCACTGAACCTCCTCCATGTTTGACTGTCGGTAAAGTGTTATTTTCTTTGAAGGCTTCATTTTGTTTTCTGTAAACATGGAGATGTTTTTTCCTGGCCTAAATATAGATTTTTTTTAATGTAGAAGGCTCCAGGCACAGACTATGTCGTCCTCATCGAGGCCAGGCCAAATAAAAGAGCTGCATTGATAGAAAAGTAAAGAAGGAGAGAATAGTCTAAGAGTTTTTGAGAAAGCAGAGAATCTGCTTTTTTTTTAAAAGGGGAAGATCATAAGTATTAGGAAAGACATGTGAAGGTAAAGAGATCCATATTCCAGTAAATTTGGTCTCATCTGTCCACATGACATTCTCCCAGAAGGATTTGGGCTTGTTCAGGTGTGTTTTGGCAAACTCCAGTCGGGCTTTCTCAGCAGTGGGGTCCTCCTGGGTCTCCTACCATAGAACCCCCTTTCATTGAGTTGGCGACAGATGGTGAGTTGAAACTGTCATAGCTTGTGTCTGAAGGTGAGCTTGCATCTGTTTGGCAGTGATTGAGGTGCTTTCTCTACCATTCGGACAATCCTTCGCTGCAATCTACGATCAAGTTCTCTTGCGGCCACTTCCAGGGAGGTTGGCTACAGTGCCATGGGACTTACACTTCCTGATAACATTGCGTACGGTGGACACAGTAACATCAAGGCATCTGGAGATAGACTTGTAGCCTTGAGATTGTCCATGCTTGGCTACAATCTTGTGTCTGACCTCGTCAGACGATTCTCTGGTTTTCATTCTTTTCTCCATGCACATTGCAGTGCACACAGTGACACAAAACAGCAGAATGACTCCTTTTCTCTCTTCAAACTGGTTGAATGGGTGATTTTTATATTGCAGGCACCTGCAACTCATCGTAGGCGAGTTCAATTCTAAAGTAAAGGAGAATCACCTGCTTGAAATCTAATTATTTCTAACTTCTAAAAGGTGCTAATAATATTGTCTGGGCCATTTTAGGATTTTTGTGTGGAATAAGCTAGGATTTAGTAATTTTTTCAGCTTTTTTTTGTTTTGTTCCATTGCAAACCAAAGAAATACATATGCAGATACCAAAATTTATTTTAATTTCAATAATTTTCTTTAAGAAATGGGGCATTATTTGAAAAAAGTGCAAGGGTGCCAATATTTTTGCCACGGGTGCCAAACATAAATTGTATACATTCATCATCATCGTCATCATCATCATGATCATTATCATCAGTTGTCCCAGACATCCTCCCTGGAATCCCACAGCCCCGAGGAAGCCGGCCAATCTGACAGAATTCCCCCAGGGATCGAGTAGAAGAAAAGGGTAAAAAGTAAATGAAAAATAATATAAAATCACTAAAAATGGATTTGGCCTGGAGCTGGAATTTAGGCTCGTGGAGGTTTGTGGACCACAAATGAAACGTCCGCTGAGTCTGTCTACTCTTTGTTGTTTCAAATTGGTGGATTAGAGATTAAGCACTCATTGTTGATTGGCTGTGCCTTTCTTACGAATTAAAGGATAATCCCAACTTCATTAATGTAATGTCAATAAACACACACACACACACACACACACACACACACACACACACACACACACACACACACACACACGTGGAAGGAAAATAATTTTTCAGAAAAGTGTGGATGGCTCACAATGTCTGTTGTGAAAATCAACCAGATCCACAACTCGTCCCATAGATAGGTTTAATTTCAATTAGATCGTAACATCATCCTGTAAAATACACCATGCAACATATATGTCAGGATCAAGGCATCATATGAGAAAGATTGGATATATCAGTCAATGCAAGCAAGCCTAGAATATAAGTGGGTACGTACCATTCAATTCTACATGTCATTGTATAAAGTCGCAGGAGTGGCCTCGAGTCGCGGACGTCCCGAGGTCTTATAGACACCGCCCAGTGGTTTAAGTGAGCGTCACACCTGGGTTCAACTTACATTTTCACCACATTCTCCCCGCCGTTAGAACTATGCTGCCACTAGGCAGGAAGCGAGCGCGCGTCAGCATTAATAGGTAGAGGAAGTCATCATATCATTATTAGGGTGTCAAAGAAATATCCCTATTGATTATTGTCTTTGCGCCATTGTGTTATGTTTCGCACACTGTCAAAGCGTCTTTAGGGCTTCCTGGAAAGCGCTATACGAAACAAATCCATTATCAGTAGTACAGGTCAGTCGGTCCATCCGTAGAGGTCAGTGTGGCGAATTACCCTGCCAGCACAGGTTCGGAAACTACCGGGTACGTCGCCCCCAAATCCGGAGTCCCCTGCTTCGGAGTAGCCGCTGGAGGCAGGTGTCGGAGGGGCACCTCAGTGCCCTCACCGCTTCAGGCAGGGGTGTATCAGGCGAAGGGAGGGACGGCAGATGTTCTCTAGGCGCACTCATAGCCTGGTTAGCAAACATGTCCGATACTGGCAGACGATGAGCCTGTGGGTCACAATAGGCTAGTCTCACAGGCCTATGTGCTGGATAAGGTGTACCTTTGCGATATGCAACTCATTACATAAGGTGTACCTTGTCGAAGAGCGAATGTCCATTCGTCGCAATGCAACGCATTTCAGGCAGATGAGCCGATGTGGAAGATGTGTAAACCAGTAAGCCATGTCTATTCGTCGCAAGGCAACACATTACAGGAAGATGTGTCGATGTGGAAGATGTGTAAATCAGTAAGCCTCTTTACAGTAAGCTGTAACAGTAAGTAAGATTACATGACAGGAGGCCATGACAGTGTAAGTCAATTACAGTAAGTCTGTACCGGCCTAGGAGTTGTAACAGTAAGTAAGATTACATGACAGGAGGCCACTACAGTAAGTCCATTACAGTAAGTCTGTACCTGCCTTGGCTCCCAAGGGTACATGGTCGATCCACATTAGATCCATGTCATGGAATTGCCGAGGGAGAGAACCGACGAGAGCCATAACGAGAGTTACGCGATACCCCGGAGTCCCCCTGTTTTGAAATCACGAGACTCGAGCGCTCTCTGACGGCAGCGCGTACGAATTACAAGCCCAGTGAAGCACGCAGAATCTCCCGACCTGCAGCACAGCGCGCAGAGGATCGGTGAAGATCGGCTATACCGGCTACCGTCCCGGAGGGATTGTCCCGGAGAGAAAACGTCGAGATCGAGAAATGGAAAACGTCCCGGATGGATCGACATCCAAGAGAATGGCCCGGATGGATGGATCGACATCCAAGAGGATGGCCCGGATGGATAGATCGACATCCAAGAGGATGGCCCAGATGGATGGATCGACATCCAAGAGGATGGCCTGGATGGATGGATCGACATCCAAGAGAATGGCCCGGATGGATGGATCGACATCCAAGAGGATGGCCCGGATGGATAGATCGACATCCAAGAGGATGGCCCAGATGGATGGATCGACATCCAAGAGGATGGCCTGGATGGATGGATCGACAGCCAAGAGGATGGCCCGGATGGATGGATCATCATCTCACCCCCTCACTCATCCAACCCCCCTCCCCCCCCCCCCCCCCCCGTCGTGAAGTGTGAGATAACAGCTGCGCATCGCGCACCGAAGTCGAGCGACCTTCACAGTCTGGGTCAGAGGGAACGCAATCAGGCAGCGGCCGGGCGAGGCGTCTCGCAGTCTCGAAATGTGTGGAGGCGAGCCAGGAGACCTGTCCTAGAAGCAACAAGCCCAGAGTCAAGGGCGATCCGGCGGGCCGGTGCCCACGTGGCTTGCTCAGGAGACGAGGGAGTCGGGCGCAACGCTCAATGTCACCGTGTCATGGGGTCACCGTGCACCCCCAAATGCCCCGTGCCTTATCGATTAACGGCATAAGTCCGCGATGTTGGCTAGTCGCCCTCGAAGGCCGCCACGTTATGACACGCACTTTCGGGCAGGGGCGGTCAGATTGAGTATTTCTGCTATCTGTAGGGGTACCCAGGTAGACGAACTCTGATGACGCAAGCGCGGGAAACAGTTAAATGGTGCTGTAAAGCAAACGCGTGATTTAGTCGATGACGTCATCAATTGGTTCGGGCGCGTGCGGGCGGGTTTGACGGCGAGTTCCAGCTGAGCGGTATCCCCAGATGGAGTAAAGTAGCACTCCGAAATCTAAAGTCTCACGTCCATTGGGCAGCAGCATTCGAGCGGGCTCGAGATCGGTGTACGGAATACGAACCCGGCCGACGGGCGAAAAGTATTATCTAGGGCGCACCGCGTACGAGGGAAACTGAAAGTTGAGCTCGGCCCGTTGAATCAGTGCGGCTTCGCCGAGTCGAGAGGGCGAGCACGCCGAGTCGAGAGGGCGAGCATGCTTGGCAGCGATAGACTGCACGACCTGAAGTAGCGTCTCGTTTGTTTAGCTGTCGGGTCAAAGGATCGAACACATATCACGCCCTGAAGTAGCGTCTCGTTTGTTAGCTTTCGGGTCAGAGGATCGAATACATATCACGCCCTGAAGTAGCGTCTCGTTTGTTAGCTTTCGGGTCAAAGGATCGAATACATATCACGCCCTGAAGTAGCGTCTCGTGTGTTTAGCTTTCGGGTCAAAGGATCGAATACATATCACGCCCTGAAGTAGCGTCTCGTTTGTTTAGCTTTCGGGCCGTGTTTTGTCCGGAGTTGTAGACATAGTTAGTCATATAGAATACACATGGTATACGATACATGCCGGCATGCCGATACATGCCATGCCGATACATGCCGATACGATAGTCATATAGAATACACATGGTATACGATCATCTATCATAAGCATAAGCCCGAGTGTCGTGAAAGGCTATGAAGGTCCCGCTCGACGTCCTTAGAAACTCATCCGTGCTGCGACGAGTCCTCGCATGGTGCCAAGCGAGCCTCCATTGAGGCGATTCCGGGCAGCGGAGTTCGCCGGCCTCGTTGAGTAGCCACATGTAGGTGGGATTTCGACGAGCCGCGATCAGAATCGCCGGCCTCGCAGAGTGGTGCCCGCGAAGGGCGCAGTGCGCGATTTGCACGTAGGAGGTGATTCCACCGTGCAGCGATTGATCGGGTTGTGCCCGCGATGGGGCAGCGCGCGATTCGCGCGTAGGTGGGATTTCGACGAGCCACGATCAGAATCGCCGGCCTCGCAGAGTGGTGCCCGCGAAGGGCGCAGTGCCCGAGCAGCCGGAGTGAGTCGGCCGTGTGAGGCACGGCGTGATTCCGACGAGCAGTGCGCGATTCGCGCGGAGGAGAAGCGAGTGGTCAGGGTGAGCCGGCCGTGTGAGGCACGGCGTGATTCCGACGAGCAGTGCGCGATTCGCGCGGAGGAGGTGGTTCCACCGAGAAGCGAGTGGTCAGGGTGAGCCGGCCGTGTGAGGCACGGCGTGATTCCGACGAGCAGTGCGCGATTCGCGTGGAGGAGGTGGTTCCACCGAGAAGCGAGTGGTCAGGGTGAGCCGGCCGTGTGAGGCACGGCGTGATCCCGACAAGCAGTGCGCGATCCGTGCGGAGGAGGCGATTCCACCGAGCAGCGAGTGGTCGGAGTGTCCGGCCCGTGCGGAGGAGGCGATTCCACCGAGTAGCGAGTGGTCGGAGTGTGCCGGCCGTGTGGAGGCATGGCCGACATGGGAGTCGTGATCACTCGCGTGGGAATCTCATCTCAGGCCGAGGCACGCAAATCTAGGATGATTCTCTCGGACGGAGCCGTTAGCGTTTCGAGCAACCGAGGCTAGACTCGCACCTTCGGCACCAAGCGGGTCCGTCGTTCCGACGGGGTTGCGGCCCAGGACATTTCCCAGTGGCCTCCTTCAGCAGGCGCCTTGCCGGAGTCCGTCATGCCTGCTCCGGCGTTCGGGCCTCAGGAGAGCAGTTTGCGTTTTGACGACGCGGTCCCGCAAAAGGCTTGCGAGGTCCCCATCGCATCCGGTCCTTTTGAGGCAGACCGGCGGCGAGAGTAGTCGGAGCTCCGTAGCTGGAGCTAGCTCGACGGGTCCTCCGCCGGTCATTCTTCTCCGAGGTGGGCCTCGCAGGAGCGTGGAGAATGTCGGGAACGCTCGTCTGTGATCTGCGTTCATCCGGCCATCGCAAGACTCGTGTCCCGCCATTTCCGAAGATCATAATTGAAATTAAGTGTTGTGAAAATCAACCAGATCCACAACTCGTCCCATAGATAGGTTTAATTTCAATTAGATCGTAACATCATCCTGTAAAATACACCATGCAACATATATGTCAGGATCAAGGCATCATATGAGAAAGATTGGATATATCAGTCAATGCAAGCAAGCCTAGAATATAAGTGGGTACGTACCATTCAATTCTACATGTCATTGTATAAAGTCGCAGGAGTGGCCTCGAGTCGCGGACGTCCCGAGGTCTTATAGACACCGCCCAGTGGTTTAAGTGAGCGTCACACCTGGGTTCAACTTACATTTTCACCACAATGTCAAAGAGGAAAGCAACAAAGGTAGAGATTTATTGCATCGTGGCCAAATTCAGAACACCATTAATGCACAACAACAATGACATAGGTTGAAGCAGTTACAATTATTTGATGTTATGAAAGAGATTTCAAACTACTAATGTCACTTGTTGATGGGTTCGCTGCCACTACACTGCCGAATGATTCATGGAGGTTTTTAGGATTGTGAAACGATTGAGCACGCCATAAAAGCAAACGCTGAAACGATATTTCGGTATATTATAGGCGTTGCACAATATTTTAATCAGTGTATGGAGTCTAAGGGCAAGCTAAGTGAATGACGGTTTGAAATAGTTATGTCTTTATGGGAGTCAATGTATTCCGAAACAAATGCTTTGGTTCCTCTTGTGTGTTACTGCACAGGCAAATGCCACGGCTGCATCACTGGACAAAAAGCAACGCTCGTTCGACAAGCAATTGGCTGATTGGCGATCTCGGCATGAATCGCTGGAGCTGGAGCTGGAGGCTGCGCAAAAAGAGTGCCGATCCTGCAGCAATGAGCTCTTCAAGATCAAAACATCATACGAAGAGGCTGTGGAACATCTGGAAGTGCTAAAGAAGGAAAACAAAACTCTCCAGGGTGCGCTGAAAACTGTCCACTAATTCGCTTGTCCTTCATTAACAAGTGCCATACCATGCATTATATGTACATACGTATATGTACATATATGTATATGTAGACATATGTATATATATATATATATATATATATATATATATATATATATATATATATATATATATATATATATATATATATATAACTGTGAGAAATAGTAGAAACTCCACAGTACGAGCAGGGCGTCTCATTTGCATTAAATAAATAATCGGGAGGTTAAATCAGACGCGGACGAAGCTTCAGGACGTCGATCTTTAATTTGACAAGCTTTCGACCAACAAAGGTCTTCTTCTTAGTCGTCCCCAAGTTCAACGGAAGGGTTCTTCTTATATATATATATATATATATATCTGTACAGTGTCTGTCTTGTCTTGTCACTGAACTACTCCCTCAAGCTTTTGTAAAATCCTACCAAACTTCTGGTATGCACCTACCTCTCCCGTGTGTATGTCCTAAGGGTATTTTGTTTGAAAAAATTCCCAATTTTTTTTTTCTTTTAGGAATTTTTTTTGAAAAAAAATTTTTTTTTTTACTTAACTTTTCAACTTCAATTGTTTAGAAAATGTAATATCACGTATATTACAAATACATTTGTGCAAAACAATTGAAGACCATAGAATTATAACCAGGCTAAGTCACATTTTAGTCATTTAGAGAAAAACGTGATAAATATTTTGAAAAACGTGAAAAACGTGAAAAACGGGGAAAAAATAAATAAAATGTGACTTAGCCTGGTTATAATTCTATGGTCTTCAATTGTTTGTATTATGATTGGTGTAAACCATGACAAAACAGCAACTCGGGTACAGTCATGTATCAAAATATCTGCATATCTGGGCAGTGTCTGTGTTGTCACTGAACTACTTACTCTCTCAAACTTTTGTTTCTGTGGTTGTGAAGCGTTTTTAATAACGTGGTGGTGAGGTGTTTTGAATTACATGGTGATGAGGTGTTTTGAATCACCTGGTGATGAGGTGTTTCGAATTACGTGGTGGTGAGGTGTTTTTAATAACGTGGTGGTGAGGTGTTTTGAATTACATGGTGATGAGGTGTTTTGAATCACCTGGTGATGAGGTGTTTCGAATTACGTGGTGGTGAGGTGTTTTTAATAACGTGGTGGTGAGGTGTTTTGAATTACATGGTGATGAGGTGTTTTGAATCACGTGGTGATGAGGTGTTTCGAATTACGTGGTGGTGAGGTGTTTTGAATTACGTGGTGGTGAGGTGTTTTGAATTACGTGGTGGTGAGGTGTTTTGAATTACATGGTGGTGAGGTGTTTTGAATTACATGGTGGTGAGGTGTTTTGAATCATGTGGTAGTGAGGTGTTTTGAATCACGTGGTGGTGAGGTGTTTTGAATTACGTGGTGGTGAGGTGTTTTGAATCACGTGGTAGTGAGGTGTTTTGAATCACGTGGTGGTGAGGTGTTTTGAATTATGTGGTGGTGAGGTGTTTTGAATTACGTGGTGGTGAGGTGTTTTGAATCATGTGGTGGTGAGGTGTTTTGAATCACGTGGTGGTGAGGTGTTTTGAATTACGTGGTGGTGAGGTGTTTTGAATCATGTGGTGGTGAGGTGTTTTGAATCATGTGGTAGTGAGGTGTTTTGAATCACGTGGTGGTGAGGTGTTTTGAATTACGTGGTGGTGAGGTGTTTTGAATTACGTGGTGGTGAGGTGTTTTGAATCATGTGGTGGTGAGGTGTTTTGAATTACGTGGTGGTGAGGTCTTTTGAATTACGTGGTGGTGAGGAGTTTTGAATTTCGTGGTGAAGAGGTACTTTTCATTACGTGGTGGTGAGGTGTAATCGTTCCAAACTGCCAGTCTGCACCTATCCATCCCCCCCCCCCCGCCCCCAGCCCCTATGTATGTGCTGAGGGGTTCTTTTTTCTTTCTTTTTTCAACCTAAATCTTCAACCTAAATTACCTATAAAAATGTAATATCACAAACACTACAAATACATTTGTGCAAAATAATTGTTTGTATTATGATTGGTGTAAATCATGACAACACAGCAACTCAGGTACAGTCATTATCCTGAGCTAAAATAAGCTCGTTCCTTAGTAACGACGCGTGGTGAGGCGAGCGTAGCGAGCCGAGCCAAGCTCGTGTATGTATGTATATATGTATATCTTATCCCTCTAAAAGATCAAGGATGCAAGTCCGCATCGAGGACAATGCCCCAAACTGCACCTTTAAAATGCATAATGAAGCATATATACATATACTGTAAATATATAATTAAAGGTATGTAAATAAATAATTAAAGGTATGTAAATAAATAATTAAAAGTGGTGTGGTGTTAGTGGAGATGGTGAAGTGTATATATAAGTAAATAGGTGGATATGTGGTAGTGGTAGTGGTAGTGGTAGTGGTAGTGGAGTGGACATGGTGAAGTGTATATAAATAAATAATTAAAAGTGGTGTGGTGTTAGTGGAGATGGTGAAGTGCATATATAAATAAATAATTGAAGGTGGGATGTTGGTCATGGAAATGGTTAACCGCATATATAAATAAATAATTCAAGCTGGTGGTGTCTGTCGTGGAGATGGTGAAGTGTACATATAAACAAATAATTCAAGGTGGTATGGTCTTCGTCGAGATGGTGAAGTGCATATATAAAAAAATAATTAAAGGTGGTATGTAGGTAGTGGAAATGATGAAGCGTGTGTATAAGTAAATAATTCAAGGTGGTATGTAGGTAGTCGAGATGGTGAAGTGTTTATATAAAGAAATAATTTAAGGTGGTATGTCGGTGGTTGTGGAGATGGTGAAGTGTACGTAGTATATGAATAAATAATTCAAGGTGGTGTGGTGTTAGTGGAGATGGTGAAGTGTATATATAAGTAAATAGGTGGATATGTGGTCGTGGTAGTGGTAGTGGTAGTGGAGTGGACATGGTGAAGTGTATATAAATAAATAATTCAAGGTGGTGTGGTGTTAGTGGAGATGGTGAAGTGTATATATAAGTAAATAGGTGGATATGTGGTAGTGGTAGTGGTAGTGGAGTGGACATGGTGAAGTGTATATAAATAAATAATTCAAGGTGGTGTGGTGTTAGTTGAGATGGTGAAGTGTATATAAATAAATAATTCAAGGTGGTGTGGTGTTAGTTGAGATGGTGAAGTGTATATATAAGTAAATAGGTGGATATGTGGTAGTGGTAGTGGTAGTGGAGTGGACATGGTGAAGTGTATATAAATAAATAATTCAAGGTGGTGTGGTGTTAGTTGAGATGGTGAAGTGTATATATAAGTAAATAGGTGGATATGTGGTAGTGGTAGTGGTAGTGGAGTGGACATGGTGAAGTGTATATAAATAAATAATTCAAGGTGGTTGATGTTAGTGGAGATGGTGAAGTGTATATATAAGTAAATAATTCAAGGTGGTTGGTGTAGGTAGTGGAAATGGTGGTGTATATAAATAGTTCAAAGTTGTGTGTTGGTAGTGTGGATGGTGAAGTGTATATAAAAAAATGATGATTCCCAAAAGCATCACACAATCTTGTACTACTGTACTATTCTCTCCGTAAATATTTTCATTTAAAATTGCCAAAATTCGGAAATAAAATAACGTGTTCTGGTATAAAACGCATGTTAAAATGTGTGTAATTTGCAGTTGTTATTTCGTATGCAGCCTGTGGCTGCTCGTTGCATCATTTTCTGAGAGCACAGCTGTGCCGCTGATGCAGTGCCCTCCATTACCAGTCATCTGGTACTCTTTTTGCGGACCTCGGAAGGATGACAGGCTAAGTCAACCCACCTGGTGTTATGTCAACGGCACCACGGGGACTCAGTCTCATTACCTTTTTCTAAATGACGTTTTCTTACTGACTCCTCTGCGAATAAATAAGAATATTTAGTGGATAAGCACATTTCCCGAAAACGACAATGCAAAACCATGTTTCCTGTATTATTGAAAATCCGAGTCCTGGAGCTCATGCCGTGGATCATTGAAACGAGTTGAGATTTTGACATTTCATAATGGGAAAGCAATTCATAAATAATTATTATAATAAATAATAATATTAATATTATATTATTATAAATTAATAATAACATTATTATTATTATTAATAATATAATAATATTATTAATAAGAAAATAATAATAATAATATTAATATTAATAATATTATCAATAATAATAATAATATAATTAATATTAATAATTAACAATAATAATAAATAATAATATTAATATTATATTACTATTAATTAATAATAATATTATTAATATTATTAATAATATAATAATATTATTAATAATAAAATAATAATAATAATATTAATATTAATAATATTATTAATAATAATCATAATATAATTAATATTAATAATTAATAATAATTATTATTAATTATTATTAATATTAATATTATAATATTATATTATTAATATTAATTAACAATAATATTAATAATAAATAAATAAATAAATAAATAAAGTCCTAATGGGAAACCATAATGAGCCAGGCCAGGGCAAGCTGTGACGTCAACCCATCCCATATTTGAAAAAAGGGAAAAAATTCTCCCAAAGAGTTATTTTGTGTTACGGCGCTCCCTGCTGGCTCCTTCAGAATAACAAAGTCGATCAGGAATCCAACCTGGCACAAGACAATCGGTTCCACCAAATCAAATGGGCTGAAAGTCCTTCATTTGCAGCAGCCAATGTTTCTGCCTGGTGGTGGTGGTGGTGTGGTTGGTGGTTCAAGGAGGGTTAAGGGTGGTAGTTTAAAACTCAAAATAGATGTTCACTTAAGTATGTCGAATCAAATGATGGACCAAGATTACCTTGAGAGACCCTTTACCCAAGCCTTGCCTTGTTTCGCTCAGTCATTGCAAGGAAAGACTTTGGGGCCTACAATAAGCAAAGCCCTGAGAGTTTGTATTGCATTCTTCTACAGAGGATGTTAATGACCTAACGGAGCAGCTTGGTGAGGGAGGGAAAAACATGTATGAGCTCCAAAAAGCCAAGAAGAAGTTGGAGACGGAGAAGGATGAACTGCATATGGCACTGGAAGAGGCTGAGTCAGCACTGGAGGTGTGTGCACCGAGTTTGTCCTTAAATCCGCCATTTATAGTCCTCGTTCAGTTTCATGAAATGTTTGAGTCTGATGTGATAGCAAATCGATTATCCTTCAATGATATGATTGTACCGGATTTTCTGTTGCCCCTAGTAACTTTTTGTGTCAACTGTTTCTTTATTATCATGATCCTTTATCAGGGTAAATAAGTAAATAAAACACTGGGTGTTGGAAAGCAGTCATGGTGTTTCCTGATTATTCCTCCAGATGGAAGAAGGCAAGGTCTTGCGCATCCAGCTGGAGTTGGCTCAGGTCAAAGGAGATATTGAACGAAAGCTGCACGAGAAGGATGAGGAGTTTGATGCCGTAAGGTCAGTTCTTGGTAATTTTCATCATTACCTCTGCCACTGAAGGTGGAGGCGGTTGCAGCGTCTATAGAAAGTCTACACCCCCCTTCAAATTTTTCACCTTTTTTTTTTTTTGTATACAAGATCGAGGCTCGTGTAAGAGCTACCATTAATGACACAAAAAAAAAACGGGCACATAAGACATAATAAAGGGAGTGGGAGACAAGATGGGGAGAGAGAGGGAAGCACACAAGTACAACAGTAGAGAGCAGGGACATCGGGAGATCTGTGGGAGGGAGAGGGCTTGGGGGGAGGAGGCATGGGAATGGGGTGGGAGGGGGTGGGAGAGGTAGAAAAAACACATGGACACAGCTAGGACTTCCAGGAAAGAAGTCGGTATTTCAAAAAAGTGGATCTGGGGTGAATTAGCAGGGGTAGAAAAGATCAAGGTTTTGGATGGGGGAAGATAAGAGATGGTGGTGAACAGCTGTTTTAAAGACCTGGAGGGGGGAGTGGGATTGAAGGGAGTGGGGGAGTTTGTTCCAGAGGCGGGAGAAAAGAGGAACTTGGAATGTTGTAGTTGTTGCCTTGTAGCCTTGAATTAAAGTCCAATAATTAATCAGACTTTTTCCACCTTTATTTAAACATCATAAAACACAACTTCAAAGTGAACAACTAGAACGCCACTCAGTAGAGCACATACTCCCGCCGTGGGTCAAGTTGGAATAGTACGATTTCACAAAAGTTTGAGGGAGTAGTTCAGTGACAACACAAGACAAGACAACACAAGACAGACACTGCACAGATATATATTTAGAATATATAGAAGATAATGTTAAAAAAACAAGGCAATTTCACTTACATTTTCGGATTCAGCGTTCAATTCCATGTAGGTGAGTGTATTTTGAGGCATGTGTGACTTCAAATAAAATTGTAAGCCAGGAAAACGTTCGTTTCATTCCTTAGGGATACAATAAAGCGTGGTGTTATGCGCGCTGTTTGTAAACAAGGAGGAAGCGGACAACGCGGTAATTTGTAAGAGTCTTTATTCAAGAGCTCACTGTAACACTGAACTCTCAGGGCTGCGCGCCCCGTGTATATCGTGAGGCCACGCCTCTCTCCCGGGCGTGGCCCACCCCCACTCGGTGTGCGGGGTGATGTCACCACGTCAGTGCTTTCGTGTCCGCCACACGCGCCCCCCCAGAATCCCCGCGCACCTGAAGGGCCAGTTTGCGGGGCAAACGGATGACCCGGCCGAAGCGCCCCCTGGCGACTGGCGGCGTCTGGGATGCAGGGATGCCATCTGGGATGCCTCCGGCTGCCCCTGGGATGGGTGCAGGACCGGGGGGCGGCGTGGCGGCGGGGCTGGGCGGCGCCGGGGGTCCGCCCACAGGGGGGTCGGGCCACTGGCGGTGGATGGTCCACGTCGAGGTGGGCCGGCTTGGGGCGGTCCACAGAAACGCGGTCAGGAGTACCGCCGATGTCCAGGGTGAAGTGCTTCACCCTGGTCTCCAGCACGCGGAAAGGCCCGTCGTACGGGGGCCGCAGTGGTGTCCGGTGGGCATCGTGGTGGACGAAGACGTACTCCGCCGTGCGAAGCTCCGGGGCGACGTGCATCGGTGGGTGCCCGTGGCGTGCCGTTGGCACTGGGGCGAACCTCTGGGCGGTCTCCTGCAGAGCGGAGCGCTGCTGTGCCGCGGACCATGGTGCCGTGGAGTCGGGGAGGAACTCGCCCGGCACCCGCAGCGGTTGCCCGAAGACCAACTCCGCCGCGGATGCGCGCAGGTCCTCCTTGGGCGCCGTCTGGAGGCCCAGCAGGACCCAGGGGAGCCTGTCGACGCAGCCGCCGTCGCGGAGGGTGGCACGGAGCGCGGCGTTCAATGAGCGGTGAAATCGCTCACACAGGCCATTAGCCTGGGGGTGGTAGGCCGTGGTTCGGTGCAGCCGGACCCCGAGCCCCTGCGCGACCGCCCCCCAGAGCTCCGAGGTGAACTGGGGGCCGCGGTCGGACGAGATGTCTGAGGGGGCGCCGAACCGGGCGACCCAGGTGGCGATGAAAGCCTGCGCGACGTCCGCCGCCGTCGTCGACGCCAAGGGCACGGCCTCCGGCCACCGGGTGGTGCGGTCCACCATGGTGAGGACGTGGGTGAAACCCCGCAAGGGGGGCAGAGGTCCCACCACGTGGATGTGGTCAAACCGGCGTTCCGGCACCGTAAACGGGGCCAACAGGGCCTGGGTGTGCCGATGCACCTTGGCGCGCTGGCACGCGAGGCACGTCCTGGCCCAGCCGCGGACGGCCTTCCGGAGGCCATGCCAGACGAATTTGTCGGCGATCAACCTTTGGGAGGCCCTCGCGCCCGGGTGGGACAGGCCGTGGATGGCGTCAAACACCTGGCGCTGCCAGCCCGCGGGCACGATGGGGCGAGGCCGCCCGAGGGAGACGTCGCACAAGAGGGCCGCGCCCGTGCCGTCGAACAGCACCTCGGTGACGCGGAGGCCCGTGACGGCGGTCCGCAAGGCCTGGACGTCGGGGTCAGCGGCCTGGTCCACTGCCATCCGGGCATAGTCGATGCCGAGGTGGACTGCGTGGGCGACGGCCCGGGAAAGGCAATCCGCCACCGGGTTGTCCTTCCCCGCGACGTGCCGGATGTCCGTCGTGTACTCGGACACGGCCGAGAGGTGACGCTGCTGCCGGGCCGACCACGGCTCGGTGACCTTGCCCATCGCGAAGACCAGCGGCTTGTGGTCGACGAAGGCCGTGAACGCACGGCCCTCGAGCAGATGGCGGAAGTGCCTGACCGCCAAGTGAAGCCCGAGCAACTCGCGGTCGAAGCTACTGTAACGGCGTTCGGGCGGGCGAAGCTGCCTGCTGAAGAACGCCAGCGGTTGCCAAGCACCACGCACCCATTGCTCGTGCACCGCGCTCACCGTGTAGTCCGAGGCGTCGGTGGTGAGGGCGATCGGTGCATCGGGCGCCGGGTGCGCGAGCATGGTGGCGTTAGCCAAGGCGAGCTTCGCGCCCGTGAACGCCGCTTAAATCTGCTCGGTCCAGGTGACGTCGCCTTTGCCCGGCTTACCTCGGAGAGCTTTGTGCAGGGGGCGCAGGAGCTGGGCGATACGGGGCAGGAACCGATGGTAAAAGTTCACCATGCCCAGGAACTACTGCAGCCCCCTGATCGTGCGGGGGCGCGGAAAACCCCTTCACCGCCTCCACCTTGGCCGGCAGGGGGACGGCTCCGTGCCTGGTGACGCGGTGCCCCAGAAAATCGAGTTCGGCGATGCCGAACCGGCACTTTGCGGGGTTCACAATCAGGCCATGCTGGCCCAGGCGTTCGAAGAGCGTGCGGAGGTGGTGTAGGTGCTCTTCGCGGGACGTGCTGGCGACGAGGATATCGTCCAGGTAGACGTATACAAAATCCCAGTCGCGCAGGACGCTGTCCATCAGCCGCTGGAACGCCTGAGCCGCATTCTTCAGACCGAAGGGCATCCGCAGGAATTCGAAGAGTCCGAACGGCGTGATGACCGCCGTCTTCGGGACGTCCTCCGGCCTGACGGGGACCTGATGGTAACCGCGTAAGAGGTCCACCTTCGAGAAGAAGGACATGCCCGCCAAACGGGCGGAAAAGTCCTGAATGTGGGGGACGGGGTAGCGGTCGGAGGTGGTGGCGTCATTGAGACGGCGATAGTCCCCGCACGGTCGCCATCCCCCGCCGGGCTTCGGCACGATGTGCAGCGGCGACGCCCAAGCACTCTCCAAGCGCCGAACGATGCCGAGTCGCTCCAGGGTAGCGAACTCCGCTTTTGCTACCACCAGCTTCGTCGGCTCAAGGCGGCGTGCCCGGGCGTAGACCGGTGGCCCGACGGTGGGGATGTGATGGGCCACCCCGTGCTTGACGGCCCCCGCCGAGAAGGTGGGCCGCGTGAGGGCCGGGAAGCCGGCGAGGAGGCGGGTGAATTTGTCCGCTGCCGGAAGCGTACAGATCAACGTGGCCGGAACCGAACCGTTCAGCAAGCCGCTTGGCAAGCCGCTCGGTGAGCCGCTCAGTGGGCTGCTCGACGAGCTGGGCAGCGCACAAGCGAGCGAGCTGAACGTCTCGGCCTGGACAAGATATTGTGCTTTACGTCGACCAGGAGCCCATTTGCGCACAGGAAGTCTGCGTCAAGCAATGCCATGGGCACGTCGGCGGTGACGAACGACCATCGGAAAACCTTCCCTCTGACCCGCAGAGAGAGGCAGCGTTTTCCGTACGTACGGATGGGCGTCCCGTTTGCGGCAAGCAGCGCGGGGCCCCTGCCCGCGGCGTGCTTGTCCGACGTACCGGCAAGAACGACACTCACCTGCGCTCCTGTGTCGCACAGGTAACGGCGCCCGGATAAGGTGTCCGTGATGAACAGCAGGCTGTTCGAACGGCCGGCGCTCATTGCCACTATCGAGCGCCGGCCCGGGCATTTCCCGACCTGTTGAAGGAGCATGGCGGATGACACTGTCGAGCCTCGTGGCCGAACTTGGCGTGGAACCAGCACCAGGTGGTGGAGCTGGAGGAGTGCGGCTGGCTCCGCCAGGCCGGCGGAGTTGGCGGTGTTCCCCGCGGTGGCGGTTTTCGCCGTGGCGGTGGGCGGGGCGTGGCGGCGGCGACGAGGTGCGTATCAGCATGCTGCGTATGCTGTGTAAGCTGATGCTGTGGATCAGCATCATCAGCAGCATCAGCCTCGAGGTCCGTGACGGCCGCACCGACTCTCGCCCGCGTGTCCGAAGCCGTGAAGTACCTGTCCGCCACGGCGGCCAATGCTCGGGGTTCCGTTAGCACGGTCCCGGCCAACGCGAGGCGTACCTGTGCTGGAAGTTGGCGACGGAAAAACGCCCGGAATAGAGAACCAGGGGCTTCGTCGCCCAACAGTGACAGCATATGGTCCATTCGGACCGACGGGCGCGTGTCGCCGAGCTCGGGGAGATCCAGGAGGCGGTCGGCCCGTGCGTCCTCCGTGAGGCCGAACGTGGCTAGGAGCAGCCGCTTGAGTGCCTCGTACTTGTGGCCGTCCGGTGGGTGGCGAAGGACGGACACAACTCGAGCGGCCGTGCCGGGCCCGAGGGAGGCGACGACGTGGCAGTAGCGCGTGTCGTCGTGGGTGAGGCGGCCGTGCCGCTGGAAGCTGAAACTGGGCTTCGGCTTGGACGAACCAAACTTCGGCCTGGGCCTCCCAAAATTCGGGAAGTTTAATCGACATCGCGTTGTTGGCCATGGCAATGGCGTCGTGTTTGGAAGGATCGCTACAGCAGATCCAACGTCGAGGGTCACCAGTAAAGTGCGGTGTTACGCGCGCTGTTTGTAAACAAGGAGGAAGCGGACAACGCGGTAATTTGTAAGAGTCTTTATTCAAGAGCTCACTGTAACACTGAACTCTCAGTCTCAGGGCTGCGCGCCCCGTGTATATCGTGAGGCCACGCCTCTCTCCCGGGCGTGGCCCACCCCCACTCGGTGTGCGGGGTGATGTCACCACGTCAGTGCTTTCGTGTCCGCCACAACAACATGTAAAACTGGCCCAAACGTCAAAACAAAACTCGCTCATTTTAAGTCGTACAAGCTAATGTGACCACTCATTCTTCTGGGAAGAATCCCGTGCACATGCTTGTCACACTTATAACTCACCTAAGTCTTTATAAGTTCATCAAATACTGACACCGCGATTGACATTCACTGAGGTAAATGTTGATATCTCTTCTGAGGTAAATAAATAAATAAATAAAAACTGTTTTAAAGCATTATACGTATCAAACGATACATTTTATGAAAGGGGGAAACCGAATACACACTTTAGTGGTTTTAAAATGACAGAATATGTCTTTATTAGAAAAACAAAAAAAGAACCTTGAAGACGACGCTGCTAACAAAATACACCGCTCTAACGCATAACCACGAGTTTAAACTACATTTACAACAAATATGAAAACTATTTTCATATCACAATGTTAAATATAGAATATATAGAAGATAATGTAAAAAAAAAATGAGCCCTGTCTTCCAATGGTAAACAATCCTTCAAAAAATTCCTGGATCCGGAATAATATCCTGAGCTTCACCAAAAACTAATCAATTCTTCGTTATCCCAAGGGCAATCATCCCACCAACTTTCATCCAAATCCATTCAGAACTTTTCCAGATATCTTGTTCGCAAACACACGAACACACACACACACACACACACACACGGACACGATCGAATGCATTACCCCCTGGCGGGAGTAATAAATTCAACAAATTTCAGAATAATTAAAAATACAAAACACGAATATCTTGTTTGGATAAGTGTTTGGATTCGGATTATGACAAAACTAGTTGGATAAGCTGGTTAGGTGACAAGAACAAGCCGATTAGATTTTCGTTCAGGTCCGAATCCAGATCCGGCCTATCAGTGGGATACAAAACATAAAATGTTCAGCCAGGTGGAGGTATGTGCTCCACCAAGTGCCATTCTAGTTGTGATAGTGCAGAGGCCTATTCACGCTTTGAGCTATGGGGTCTTGTTTCAATTCCCGAACAGACTATAAACTGACGGATTTGTGCTTCGGTGGCAGGGTGTTGCGTCATAGTGTACTGACTCTCAAATTGATGTTCAACTAGGTGTCCTGTCTGGTGGCATTAGCTGGTGTGCGCTAACAATAAACAAGTGTCTTTCAAACAATAGTAGCGAGTTATCGCCAGTACTGAGGCCAAATTCCAAATACCTGCCTTAAGCACCTTGTTATCGTGGTACTCGAAGTACTTTCAGTGCGCCATAATACCAGCAATGTGGGATTCCGTCCTTTCCGATGGTTCTGCCGTTGTCCTTCAATGGACTTTACTTGTCTGCTGTTTGTGTGAAATTACATACAGTGCCAGGAGAGGGTGGTGTGGCACCGCTATTTGTCTTGCCGAAGCCATCCAATGACATCACAAACGTCTGGGCTTGCCTGGAGACATCCGGACAATTGTTGGCCTTTGCTGCCTTATTGTCCCATCATCCTCAAAGTCCCATCTTCCTCAAAGTCCCATCTTCCTCAAAGTCCCATCATCCTCAAAAGTCCCAGCATCCTCAAAGTCCCATCATCCTTAAAGTTCCATAATCCTCAAAGTCCCATAATCCTCAAAGTCCCATAATCCTCAAAGTCCCATTATCCTCAAAGTCCCATCATCCTCAAAGTCCATCATCCTCAAAGTCCCATCATCCTCAAAGTCCCATCATCCTCAAAGTCCCATCATCCTCAAAGTCCCATCATCCTCAAAGTCCCATCATCCTCAAAGTCCCATAATCCTCAAAGTCCCATCATCCTTAAAGTTCCATAATCCTCAAAGTCCCATCATCCTTAAAGTTCCATAATCCTTAAAGTTCCATAATCCTCAAAGTTCCATAATCCTCAAAGTCCCATCATCCTCAAAGTCCCATCATCCTCAAAGTCCCATCATCCTTAAAGTCCCATCATCCTCAAAGTCCCATCATCGTCAAAGTCCCATCATCGTCAAAGTCCATCATCCTTAAAGTCCCATCATCCTTAAAGTTCCATAATCCTTAAAGTTCCATAATCCTCAAAGTTCCATAATCCTCAAAGTCCCATCATCCTCAAAGTCCCATCATCCTCAAAGTCCCATCATCCTCAAAGTCCCATCATCCTCAAAGTCCCATCATCCTCAAAGTCCCATCATCCTCAAAGTCCCATCATCCTCAAAGTCCCATCATCCTCAAAGTCCCATCATCCTCAAAGTCTCATCATCCTCAAAGTCCCATCATCCTCAAAGTCCCATCATCCTCAAAGTCCCATCATCCTCAAAGTCCCATCATCCTCAAAGTCCCATCATCCTCAAAGTCTCATCATCCTCAAAGTCCCATCATCCCTACTCCTTTCGAGGAGCATAATGCTCACCCTCGGTAGAGTTGTGAACATTTTCATGGCTGAGAACCCACCCTGGACCCAAGGGCACTGTGGGATTGGGATACCTAACATCCACCAGGGAATGTTAGTAGTTGGAACACCTGGGTTAATATCCCTCCAAAGGAAAGCGTAGGCCCCCACTCGTTGCCTGCTCAGCACCAGGGTGTCGGTTTATAATCGGGAGTAACACCGATAGACTCGGCAGCTAAAAGCGTGAGAATTCTAACTCTGAGCTTCTTCCCAGGCCCAGTTATTATTTTGATTTATATGGTAAAGTCCATCCATTGTATATACTGTTCTGCTGATCCCAGTCCCTTCGGCCATCACTGACGTCCATAGGACGTTTTTCTCTTCGAACAATATTTCATTATCTCCGCTGCGTCTCGTGTCTAAATACGAAGGTCCAATAACAATTTATGATCATCCCAAGGGCAAACCGAAGAGAACACATCCATTTGGTGGAAAACATGAAGACTCGCTCTATATTGGCTCAGTTATTCATATTTTTTTGGAAGGAAAACACAAACAGATGTTCCACGCAAACTGCAGCGCGTGGTTTCGGTTTGAGTCAGACACTTTCAAACGGCTGCATCTGCCACGTATGGTCTTCCTGGTTCCAAGCGGTGCAGACCGGGCCAGAATGTCCCACTTTGTGCAATTGTGCAAAAACACATATTAGTCATGTCGTTCTCGTGATTCATAATTACCAACTGGTGCGGTTTAACCATTCTTTTACAAATACATTTTTCTTGTGTACTTTGTCGAGGCCCGTATAAGAGCTAACACATAGAACATATAATAAAGGGAGCGGGAGACAAGAGAGGGGGAGAGAGAGGGAAGCGCAACACAACAGTTTATTTCCAGAATTGTTTTTTAAAAACTGGAAAGCAACGAACGAGGTTTTACCTCGTTTTACCTCCTCGTATCTGGTGTATTGAAGATCCAAGAGGTCATCATGACACAAGGTTTTCACATCCGTGAAGTTAGCACCGTTTACCCGATTCAAAGCAAGGAATGTACCATCAAAATAAAAATGGGGAGTTGTGGAATGTACCATTACGAAAAAGGGGTGTGAATAAGGTAACGGGTTGAATCGGGTTGGAACCCGAACCCTAACTATACCATAACCCTATGCACCTATTTTGTTGTGTTTCTCAGGCCATTAGCTGGTACATCCCGTTTCTCTATTCACCTCTTGTTCACGGTTCCACAATTCCTATCCAATTCAATTAAAGTAGTTGTATTAAGGTTTATACTGACCCCTTCCCCACCCCATTTTTGTGATCTACAACTCTCCTTTTTTGTAATGGTACAATCCATACTTTTAATTGGGTAAAGGGTACCAGGAAGGTTTTCACCTTCTGCCTGCATTTACAATGTAGTCAGGGTATAACTTATGTGAAGGCATAACTTTTGTGACTTATAAAGTCTACACTGCACCTGGGACAGCTGGCTTAATGTTGAAATGATGGCATGCTTCTTGCTTCGGTGCACTTCAATTCTGGCCCGACATGGTGCAACTGTTGGAAGCCATCTCTCTATTACGTACTCTCCAAGAAAGAGCAATCAGAGACTGCAGACCCTCGCCAGGGACGTGTTTGTGTTGTGTATTTTGTCTGGTGTTTATTAGCTGCTGTGTTTATGTGGTTTATTGATGACGTAGATTTATGTTCAATCCAAAATGGCTGCCGAACCACGTGACCGATGACATCAATATAATTCGCCCATACATTTTTTGTGTAGATCATGCTCAATAAATTTTCGAACTGATCTGACTGTTCAAGCATTCTACTTGTCTAATTATGACGTCATAATGAAGGCACCGATGATATCATCATGAATGTATGTTGTTCCCCATGGGGAGTACCAGACAATGAGCCATGTTTAATTTTTTCCATGGAGCGGTTTCTGAGATATGGAGGTGCAAAGTTTTCGGTTTTTCCAAGATGGCGCCCGTACCACGTGGCCTATGACGTCATAATTATCATTTCAAAAATTCTACAGGAGTCGCTCCTATGGTGAAACTTTATTGACAATCGGACCAACGGTTGCAGAGAAAAGCATACTCAGTTCTGTGCGGACAGACAAACACACGGACAGACAAACAATGGGACGCAAATGCAACACCCTCTCCTCTGGCGAGGGTAAATATGGCAGAATTTATACCCGCTTTCCCTGTACATTGCCAAGACCTCTTCATTTTGGAGACCTCTGGAGCATTTTGTACTGTTATTAAATCTTAGGCCAAATCTTATTATAATAGAGCAAACGTATATGGTTATGTATGCCTATATGCGACGAAAACATCTTCTTCTTCTTAAAATAAAATTAACACCCTCTTAATTAAACCTCTTAATTACGTTTAGACTGCTGAGGCCCCTTAGACCTTTGACGACCCTTTAATTCCCCCAAGACCCTTAAGACCACCAGGACCCCTGAAGACCCAAAATACCCATAAAGACCCCAAAGACCAAAAAATACCCCGAAGACCCAAATCACCCCGAAGACCCGAAACACCCGGAAGACCCAAAATACCCCAAAGACCCAAAACACCCTGAAGACCATAAAGACCCAAAACACCCAAAAGACTCCGAAGACCCAAAAAGACCTAGAGGAACCAAAATACCCCAAAGACCCAAAAGACCCCAAAGACACAAAATACCCTGAAGACCCAAAACACCCTTAAAGGCCCAGAGGATCCAAAAGACCCTAAAGACCCA
Organism: Myxine glutinosa; assembly: GCF_964187855.1. Taxonomy (NCBI): domain Eukaryota; kingdom Metazoa; phylum Chordata; class Myxini; order Myxiniformes; family Myxinidae; genus Myxine; species Myxine glutinosa. The sequence goes on along the minus strand of NC_136270.1, from coordinate 23,868,018 downwards.
AAAGCCCCTGAAGACACTGAAGATCCAAACCACCCTTAAAGACCCAGAGGACCCAAAAGACCCTTAAAGACCCAGAGGAACCAAAAGACCCTTAAATACCCAGAGGAACCAAAAGACCCTTAAGACCCAAAAGCCCCTGAAGACACCGAAGACCCAAAACACCTCAATGACCCAAAACACCCTGAAGACCCAAAAGACCCCGAAGACCCAAAATACCCGGAAGACCCCGAAGACCCTGAAGACCCAAAACACCCTGAAGACCCCAAAGACCCTTAAATACCCTTTAGGCCCAAAATATCCTTAAAACCCCGAATAACCAAAATACCCCAAAGACTCTTAAAGACTCAGAGGAAACATAACACCCAAATGGCCCTGAAGACCCAAATGGCCCTGAAGACCCAAACACCATGAAGACCTAAAATACACCGATATGGTCAAAGATGCCTGTCCCTCTGAAACGCCGAGTCAGGCTCGTATAAATAATTTGTTTCTCATATTGGAGCAGAAATTTTAGGATAGGGAGATGGGCATCTTGCTTTGTAAACGTTTCGATGGAGAAGGTATAATTCCATTATTAAAACTTGTTGTTGAACAATACTGTACAGTGTGAAGGGAACAATTTCACCTTAATCTAACCTATGACCAGATAGGGGATAGACCAAATGTTTGGTGGTGGGTTCAAATATACTGCCAGTAAGCTTTCCTTCTGTCCCCAAATTTAAAGGGAAATAAATTTAAAATAGATATCCGACACGAGCTGTCGTTATAAGTTTTAGTTTTATGTATAGAAAGTCCAGGCTCATGGAATAGCACAGTGGAAGAGGCTACACACAGACAGTAAGGCAGTGGGACAATGTTCAGACGCAGCCAAGGGATGAACGAACAGGAGGAGAGAGAGAGAAGAGGGAAGGAAATAGCAATCTGTCAGTTGAAGGGATGGGTTACTGAGAATAGAAAATAATTATGGGTCGTCTTCTTCTTTGTTCATTGCAGCATAATGCTCATTGGCAAATGGCGTGGCTGTGCTGCTGATGCTGTGCTGCTGATGCTGTGCCCTCTGCTGGTCAGGGCAGGAATTTGTAATTTATTCATGGTGCCGGTGATAGCTCGCCTACTCTTCGTGAAAGACGCGTGGGATCTTTAATGTCCATCAACGAATGCTTGCAGACACCAGGACACCCGTTTAACGTCCCTCAATGATGCTGCCTGTCAAATACCAGGATGACAGTTTATAGATGTGTCGTGACTCAAACGCAAGCTAGACAGCTTCGAGGCGAGTGTGCGTACCTCTAGGGCCGAGGCCATCCTGTCAGGCAATTATGGCTGGTTATGAGCGATGACATGAGTTGGTGGTGCATTGCCAACTTGGATCCCTGGAGGAAAGAGGGTGAATGTCCAGACTGAGGAATGAGGTTTACTTAAACCCTTCAGGATAACTTAATTTTCTATTTCACATAATAATGAAAACTTGCTTAGTTATGACATATGCCACACCATCTGACTGGTTTACATTTGCAGCCTAAAATATGATCCTGACGTATTGGTGATGTGACGTCAGAAAGTGGATGAAGTGACTGAAGATATTGGTGATTTGGTGCTGTGGTTGTTGGCCACGTGATACCGGCTCTTGCATTACTGATTAATTAAGGCTCTGCCGCTTGCAGGAAGAACCACCAGCGCTCCCTGGAGTCTTTGCAGACCAGCCTCGAGGCAGAGGCCAAGGGACGTGCCGATGCTCAGCGGCACAAGAAAAAGTTGGAGAGCGACATTACTGAGATGGAGGTTCAACTGGAGCACTTGAGCCGTGCCAGTGCTGAGTCCAGCAAGCAGGTGAAACGACTTCAGCACCAAACTAAGGTAATAACAACAAACAATTCCACCACAAACATCAATATTGTATATATATATAAAAGGCTAAAGCGGTTTGTCTGTCTGTCTGTCCCACCCTGAAACATGGAAAGACTCTTTGGAGGGGAAAAAATATATATTGAGTTTTTTTTTGGTTTGTTTTTGATTACAAGATCGAGGCTCGTGTAAGAACTAACATCAATCACAAAAAAACAAAAAAACGGACAGGCAAAACACAATAAAGAGAGCGGGAGACAAGATGGGGAGAGAGAGGGAAACACACAAGTACAACAGCAGAGAACAGGGACATCGGAAGATCTGTGGGAGGGAGAGGGCTTGGGGGGAAGAGGTATGGAAAGGGGGGAGGGAGGTATAAAACACATGGACACTGCTAGAACTTCCAGGAAAGAAGTCGGTATTTCAAAAAAAGTGGATCTGGGGTGAATTAACTGGGGATGAAAAAATTAAAGTGGATCTGGGGTGAGTAAAAGTTGCTTCAAATTAATCCAAACCAACGGGAAAATTATGATTTTTTTTTTTTCATATTCAGGTAACAAATTGAACACGGGCGGTGTATAGGCAATGGACCGCTGCCTCGATCGCTACGGAAATTATTTCTTTGCTTTTAAAATATATGTAACCTCCTATTTTTTAGCTCTTTCTTTCAACCAGTGCAATAATAAAAGGCTTCCTTTTTTTCCCCTCTTTTTATATCGTTACAACGAGCTTCTGCTAGTTCATCGATAATTATGAGGTTGGTAAAGATATCACCCGGAGTTTTGTTTATAACCAGCTTGTTATGACTGATGGGTTCAAGAAGAGATGCTCAACTCTTGATGTTTGCGTTGTTGATTGAAATGGTCAGTCGTGCAGCATGGCATTCATTCTGCAAACTTTCATGTCGCATCTTTAAATAACCTGCACTTGTCAAATATGAACGTCTTTGAAAGGAAACCATTGGCATTCTGTGCAGCCAATCGTTTGCAAATATCAACAGGTTTGATGATTTCACAATTTTCACTGACCACACATTTCATGATTATTTGCCATTTCATGCTCTTTGTTGTCTCACTTGCCACCATCTTTATTTCCAGTACATGTACTACAGCAGGGAACACATGATTATGGGTATTGCTTACCAACACTATAGAGACAATTTCCCTAAAAATGTATAACATACATTCATTTCTTTCTCTATAATAAACAAAAGTTAAAATCAAATTTGAGCCACTGATATATTTATGTTTTGATGTTTATGTAGTGGTTTGATAAACTCCTTAAAAGGTGTATCAGGTGTATGTCACCCTGATGAGGCCATGAACATAGAACCATGGCCAGGAATCCAGAACATGGACAAACTGTAGAACCATCATATCGACACTTTTGGACAAGGCTGTTTTACAATTTGTGTACCACAGGAGATGCAGCAGCAGATAGACGAGGACAGCCGTTTCCGGCAGGAGCTGTTGGACCAGCACAGCTTGGCTGAACGGCGTTTGGGCCTACTTACCACTGAAGTTGATGAGTTGCGAAGCAGTCTTGAGATCTCGGAGCGCGTCCGAAAGGTGCTTGAGCAAGACACCGTGGACTTACGGGAGAAGAACTCCGAAGCGGAGAACCAGGTACAGGCACCACGAATTGAATGACTTGAGAATGGCAACGAAGTTTAAACAAAAAATGGAATTGCAGTATAATGCACCGGTTATCTTTGCAGATACAGCAGCTGGGCAACCTTCGAAGACAGCTCGAGAACGACCTGCAGCAGCTGACGATGAGCCATGATGAGATGATCGCGGACTTTCGAGCCAATGATGAAAAGGCTAAGAAAGCCATCATAGATGTGTGTCTCTGCATCCTCACTAGAGCTAGTGGTTTAATATACCGGTTTTCTTTTGTTGTTGTTTTTTGCAAACAGTTTATTTGATCTGCTCATACTATAAATCGTTGATGGGACTAGCAGGATAGGTCCGACGTAGCATAAAGTTGCCTCTCAGTAGCTGTCTAGTCTGGGTTTTATTCCCATCCCAACTATAAATTCCCAGCCTGGTGCAAGGTGTTGTGTCAATGAATGCGCCATTCTTCGGAACTGATGAGTGGACGCTAAATATCCCACGGCATCTTTCACGAGGCAAGATGTCATGTGAGGGTTATTCATAAGGCCAGTGTCCCAGATCAAATGCTTCCTCTTGTGAGATACCTTGTGATCTGATCTCTAAGTTACACACTTGAGTCCTATTTCCAGCTGAACCATCCTGATGTTTCAGTAAGAGACCATCTCATCTTACTATAATTCACCAAATGTCTGTCCGTCTGTCCGTTCAAAGGTACCGCAAAAACGGCTGAACCGATCGCAACGATATTTTGGGTGGGTAATCCTGGGACCCCCTGGAGTAAAATAGGCTATATTGTTTTTCCAATTTTCCAGTTTTTCCAAAAACGATGCAATAATATTTACCGATATGAACAGTGATGCGGCTTTTATTGAAATTCTACAAATACTGTTTAGATTTTGATGAGAAATATGAACCTGCCGCGAATGTGGAAGTGGACAGATTACGGCAATGAGCTGGTTTGATAATATCCCGATACAACCGGCATTTAAAACAGTATTTTGTTAAAGTATCAATGGATGATTGGAATTGAGTGAATACAATTACGATGTTGAATTCGTAATTGTATTCACCCAACCGTACGGAACTTCGCATCAGGATGTAAATATTTGTTTATGTCACGAACGTTGTTTAGAGTTTATTTTTTATATTAATGCTATTTAATTTGTGATTGGAGTTATGCTGTTTGGAATGAAAAAAGAGATATCGAGTTCAAGTGAATAACGAAATGCCGTGACGGTTTCTACTTTCTAAACGTGAAATTCGCGGATCGCCATATGCAGATTCGCCATTGACTGGGTGTGGAATAAACGTACCCGTTTGTTTGCGAACGGGTACGTTTTTCATGGAAGTCCTTCACGAACTTGCCATCCACGTCTGACATACGACTGAAGGTGCTACAGGAATGTGGAATTTATTGGTTTCATGCTTTAGCATTCGCCGTTTCTGCATTGTCTGTTTGCTTCTGGCCTCCCACCCGTGCGTAGCACGGGTACCTCACTAGTATCTCCTAATGTCGATTAGCGATTTTTAAATATTTCCCTTTAACTGTTTGGGAAACTAGACTGGAGGCTGAAATGAGGAACTAGGAGTAAAATAATGTGGATTTGCAAGTGTGTTTTGTCCATACAGGCTGTCCTTGTGGATGGATTTGAAGTTAAATGATGTTGACTGTGTGCACGGGTAGGCGGTACGCATGGCAGAAGAATTGAGACAGGAGCAGGACCACGTATCACTCCTGGAGAGAAGTAAGAAGCATCTGGAGCAGATGACAAAGGATCTCTCTGTCAAACTGGAAGAAGCTGAAGTGAACTCCATGAAGGGGAGCAAGAAGGTCATCCAGAAGTTGGAAAACCGGGTGAGTATAGAAGTAGGCTCAGATGCATTCATGGTCATGACATAAATGGATGATGTGCTCACATGATTAATCTCATGGCTTCTTGTTTATGCATTCAATATTACTGACAATCTTGATTATGCAATTCAGTATCTCTATAGCATTTCAATGTAAATATCCAAACCATGATTATGAGATGTTGATTATTGTGGACTCTTTTGCAAAATGGTCTCGATATAGTACTTATTTGTAGCCTGGTGTTGGCTTAGCAGTTGGGGTGCCGGCTTGGGATCCTAGGATCCTGGGCTCGAATCCCGGTCAATCGCTGAATTAACACCAGCGGGATTGTCTCAGCCTGTCATCCTTCCGAGGTCGGCAAATTGAGTACCAGTTCACTGGTAATTCCCTATGTATCACAAGAGGCGACTAACAGGGTTGGTGGCAGGAAGGGCATCCGGCCGCAAAACATTGCTTCAAAAAGGGGACCATGGTGCCCGAAAAGGCCAACCCCTGCTCTGTGGGGAAAAATGGCCTCTAAAGGTGGTTCTTCTTCTTCTTCTATTGTACTTATTTGTCTGTCATGTCCTTAATTTTTGTTTTCCCTGTGATATTTGCACAAGCTCCTTCATGAGTCTTTAACAGACACCATAGATAATAAAATGATGTTCCATGGTGTAGAATTCATAATCGCAGGAACATTGAGTAAAAAGAACCGACCGACCCCGAGCAGCGCACCAGGGCTGCAGCTGCTTCATTACCCCCCGGTAACAAAGGCGGACGGAGGTTATGTTTTCACCCCTGTCTGTTTGTCTGTCTATCTGTCTGTGAGCAGGATATCTCAAAAAGTTATGGGCAGATTCGGACGAAACTAGGTGGAGGAGTTAGTTCGGCGACAAGAAGAAGCCGATTAGACTTTGGTTCAGGTGCTGATACAGATCTGCCCTATCAGTGGGATACAAAACATAAACTGTTCAGCCTGGCGGAAGTATGCGCTCTACCGAGTACCACTCTAGTTTCCCTGTGAATTCAATGGGGAACATCAATACATTTAAATATTTTTCAAGAAACCGCTGAGATTAAACCAATTTGCTTCTTCTCAAACTGAAAGTATGTGGTAAAGTAAAGCTAAATGATAAAATGTGGAACATGCAACCCAGAAAACCCATTTGCCATTGAGATAACGAGAAATAATATCTTTTGCCTTTATGAGTGGGGATCAGATTGAGCATCGACGCAAATAGGAAATGTGGTTTCTATTCGACCGCACTTATCCACAGCTGTGAGGCATTAGAGATCTCGTGAGATGAGCAGGATAAAAAAAAAATACCAGGCAAATTGAATGGGCTGGTCCATGTCCAAAGCCATGTGGCATGAGATTTAAAGTCCTCTTTTCTGAGTCCATCACTTGTCACCCATCAATGCTCCTGTGCTGTTCATAGGCTGGAGGTTGGTGCTGCCTGTAGCCCTTGTTGATCAGATATTAGTGAGTCTTCCAGCAGCAGCCATGTTAGCTACAGCAGAATTTAGGTCATGTAATTGTATTGGGGCACCTGATGTGTACTGTATCTATTTTGCATGCATGTAGAGGACAGTGTGTACCCTGGATAAGAATAGGTACGCCGTATCCCTGCGTGTCGTAAGAGGCGACTAAGAGGGTTGACGTCAGGAAGGGCATCCGGCCATAAAAACATTGCCTCAAAAAGAGAACCATGACAATTACAACTAGATGTGGGCAGGGTACAACCCGAAGTGGAGATCGGTTTCTGGGGTTTGGGACATGGAATGTAGGGACAATGACAGGGAGATCAGGAGAAGTGGTGGAAGTATTGGTCAGAAGAAGAGTGGACATATGTTGTGTGCAAGAGACGAGATGGAAGGGAAGTGGTGTGAGAATGGTGAAGGGTAGGCAGGGACAAAAATACAAGTTTGTGTGGCAAGGGTGCCTGGAGGGCGTGAATGGTGTTGGTGTCCTGTTTTCTGAGGAGTTTGTAGACAGTGTGGTGAGTGTGACTAGAGTGAGTGATAGGTTGATGATGGTGAAAATGATGATTGGAAAGCTCTTGGTGAACGTCATCTCGGGATATGCTCCGCAGGTTGGTCGAAGCGATGAAGAGAAGGACAAGTTCTGGTGTGCGATAGAGAAGCTGATGGAAAACGTGAAAGATGAGGAAGTTGTTGTGGTAGGAGGAGACCTAAATGGACATGTGGGAAGGAGTATGGATGGTTTTAACGGAGTTCATGGGGGTTATGGATATGGTGTGAGAAATGGAGAAGGTGAAAGGATTTTGGAGTTTGCTGATGGAGCTGATTTGTTGATTTGTAATACTCAGTTCCAGAAAGAGGATAATAAGCTTGTTACATACACGTCAGGTGGGTCGACGACAACCGTTGACTACCTGATGGTGCGTAGGTGAGATAGGGGGCACCTCCGGGACACAAAGGTGATCCCGGGGGAGGAGGCTGTTTCACAGCACCACTTGGTTGTCTGCGATGTAAGGGTGAAAGGTGCGAGGAGAGCTCGGCGGGTGAAGTACCAACCGAGAATGAAGGTGTGGAGGTTGAAAGAGGTGACAGTAAGGGAGGCATTAAAAGAGAGGCTGAGTAGGGTTGAGGATGATGTGGTTGAGCTTGAAAGTGGTTGGATGTCAATGAAAGCTAGTCTGTTGGGAGCTGTTGGTGAGGTATGTGGATGGACAAAAGGACCACCGAGGCACTCGGAAACATGGCGGTGGGATGATGAAGTTGGAAAGAGGATTGACGAGAAGAGGAAGAAGTTCAAGGAGAGGCAGAAGGCGAAGGGTATGGGAGCAGAAACAGCAGAGCATGAAAGTTATAAGGCAGCCAGGAAGGCTGCAAAGAAAGAGGTAGCAAAGGCGCAGAAGGCATGTAGGAAAATGTTCGGAGAACGCTTGGATTCAGAAGAGGGTCAGAAAGCAGTATTCAGGATTGCAAAGCAGATAGCGAAAGAGAGGTGTGATGTGATGGGGGTGAGTTGCTTGAAGGATGAAGCGGGACAAATCGTTGTCGACCCAGATGGAATTAAAGGAAGATGGAAAAGATATATGGAAATGCTGTTGATTACAGAGAATGAATGGGATGGCAACATAGAGAGTAACCCAGTTTTAGGACCGGCAGAGAAGATAACTGAGAAGGAAGTTGAGGAAGCGATAAAAGCAATGAAGGGTAGAAAAGCGGGAGGGCCGACGGGAGTTGTGGGAGATATGTTGAAGGCAGCAGGAAGTTGGGGTGTGAAGAGAATGACAGAGATCTGTAATCTGGTGGTGAAACAAGGCCGCATTCCAGTGGTTTGGGAACTGAGTACCCTCGTCCCTCTATACAAGGGGAAAGGTGACCCTCTAGAGTGTGGCTCGTACCGAGCGATAAAGTTATTGGAGCATGGAAGAAGGTATTGGAAAGGGTGTTGGAGAGGAGGATAAGGAAGAAAGTGAAGATCGACGAAATGCAGTTTGGATTCATGCCAGGAAGAGGAACGACAGACGCGCTTTTCATTGTGAGACAGTTGCAGGAGAAGTACATGGAGAAGAGGAAGAAGTTGTTTCTTGGGTTTGTTGATCTGGAGAAAGCATTCGATCGGGTTCCATGCAAAGTATTGACATGGGCATTGAGGAAGTTAGGAGTGGAGGAATGGTTGATCAGAGTAGTGATGGCAATGTATAAAAGAGCGCGCACAGCTGTAAGGACGAAGGACGGGAACAGTGGTGAGTTTGAGGTGAAGGTGGGAGTGCATCAGGGGTCGGTACTAAGTCCACTACTATTTGTAGCTGTGATGGAGGTGCTGGCTCAGAGCGTAAAGGAGGGTTTACCGTGGGAGTTGTTGTATGCAGATGATCTGGTGTTGATTGCGGAAAGTATGGATGGACTGAAGGAAAAGATGAACACGTGGAAGGAATGTATGGAGACAAAAGGTCTGAAGGTGAATATCGGAAAGACGAAGGTGATGGCAAGTGGTAAAGCATGTGGTGAGGTGGAAAGAACTGGGAAGTGGCCCTGTGCTGTGTGTAGGAAGGGTGGCGGAGTGAACTCCATTCAGTGTACAATGTGCGCTGAGTGGGTTCATCAAAAATGTAGTGGTCTGAGAGGGTCATTAACCAGTGTGGCAGCTACATTCAAATGTAAGGTGTGCACAGAGGGAGCTGCAGATGGAGGAAATGTTGCGTTGGATCTTGGAGATGGCATGAAGCTGGAAGGTGTGAAAACATATTGCTACCTCGGAGACATGCTGAATGGAGAAGGTGGATCAGACTCGGCAACGGTTGCTCGAGTGAGATGTGCATGGAAGAAGTTTCGGGAATTGAGTGGCGTGCTGATGATGAGGGGAGTGTCGTTGAAGCTGAAGGGAAAGGTGTATGCTGCATGTGTGAGAAGTGTTATGATTTATGGGAGCGAGACATGGGTAATGAACGTAGAGCAGCAACGAAGGTTGGAAAGGGTGGAAATGCGAATGGTTCGACGGATGTGCGGAGTATCGTTGAGAGAGAGGAAGACAAATGATGAATTGCGAAAGATGATGGGAATAGAGCCTGTGATTGATGCTGTGAAGAGGAACAGGTTGAGATGGTTTGGTCATGTGTTGAGGAAGGATGAAAGTGACTGGTTGAGAAGAGTGATGGAAATGAATGTAGAAGGAAGTAGAAGACGGGGAAGACCGAGAAAGACTTGGCTAAAGATGGTGGAAGAAGAAATGCGGGCAAGGGGGTTAACAAGGAGAGATGCAGAAAATAGGGCAAAATGGAGAAGATTGTCATGGGGACCGCAAGGCTAACCCCCGCTCTAGCAGGGTAAATGGCCTTTAAAATGCATGTTGTTTGTGTTGTTGTAGAGGACAAGAAAAGGGTGATTATTATTGAGAAATTGAATTTAAAAGAGGAAGTGAAGAGGCGACTATTTTTTTTAAGTGAAAGTTGTGGTGTATAGGAAATGGGGTTGGAAGTGGGAAGTAAAGGTAAATAAAATGAGCCTCCATGGCATATGGGAGGGAAACAAAGGGGTCGGTGCAGAACATACATCAAGAGGGCTTGAGGTCAAAATAAAATGTTTTTTGTAGATTTATTAAATATATAACTCCTAATTTAAAACAATTCTAGAGGAAGTTTTAAGTTTTTTTCTTTAACTAGTGATTGCTCGTGGATTGACGGGGGTGTCGTAGGTCCGAGAAGTGGAGTTTGAGCTGGATGCAGAACAGAAGCGACATGCCGAGACTGTGAAGAACACAAGAAAGCAGGAAAGACGCATGAAGGAACTCATTTTCCAAAGTGAAGAGGATCAGAAGACACAGCAACGACTGCAGGAACTTGTCGACAAGCTCCAGGGAAAGCTGAAATCGTACAAAAGACAACTCGAGATGGTGGTATGTGTGAATCCGGTCAAATACTGTATTTCCGTGCAGTCGTACTTGTCATACCCATTTGGCTTTTTTTCTTTTTTCTTTTTCACCATGTGTATTATCCAGGAGGAGGAAGCCAATGGGAACATGGTAAAATACCGCAAAACCATCCACGAGCTCGACGATGCCGAAGAGCGTGCCGGAGTGGCAGAGTCTACTCTCATCAAGTTCCGCACTCGTCATCGTGGAACAGCACTCCGTGCCTTCTCCTCGCTAGACAATGGTGGAGGCCCAGAGGATTAGTGCCTCCCTCTAAATCTTTTTGTAGTCCACATGGGTTTGTGACCGCAATCCATCTTTGAAGATTTGCTTAATATACATTGTTTCCATGAATGGTACTTTTGTGTAACTAAAACATCAAGTGGTTTTCATTGTCTTTAGAAAATGCAATAAAAAGTTCTCTATACTTTGCTCACTTGTGTTCTTTGTGTGCCCAGAGTAATGGTTGCCTCTCCAAAGTTATTTTATATATAACAAGTGGCGAGGGAGCCTTGGCGTTTTACATTTGCCAATCTTATCCAACAAACATTTTATCAGCTTTAAATAGAATAGCAATCTCATAATCTCTAAAACCTACCAGAGGTGCCTTAGGATTGGCTTTCGTACGAGTTGGCTGAATTAAAAGTTGTGCAAAATGTTTATACAGTCACGTGAAAAAGTAAGTACACCCCATGTAAAGTTTTGACTTTTTCAACATATTTCAACATACAGCTATTTGATCTTCATTTCAACAATATTGATAGATAAAGGTGATATAATATAACAAATATCATGAAACATTTACACTTTGTAGTCCATTGTATAATTTAAATAAACATAAATGCAAATTTCGCATGTGAAAAAGTAAGTACACCCTTGGCTCTAATAGGTGGTATTGCCCCCTTTGGCAGAAACAACCTCAAGTAGGCGTTTCTTATAACTGTCTACCAGTCTCTGACATCGACTGGGAGAAATTTTTGCCCACTCCTCCATGCAGAATTCTTTCAGCTGTGCGATGTTTGAGGGGTTTCTTGCATGCACAGCTCGTTTCAAATCCCCCCACAACATCTCGATGGGATTTAGATCCGGGCTTTGACTTGGCCATTCCAGAATACTCCATTTCTTTCTTTTCAGCCATTCCTTGGTGGATTTACTGGTATGTTTAGGGTCATTGTCATGTTGCAAGGTCCACCTTCGGTTGAGCTTCAACTTTCCGACAGATGGCCTCACATTATCCTCAAGCACCCTCTGGTGCAATGAAGAATTCATAGTGGATTCTATGATGGTGAGCTGCCCAGGCCCTGATGCAGCAAAGATGCCCCAAACCATAATATTTCCACCACCAAGCTTTACAGTTGGTATCAGGTTCTTGTGGTCAAATGCTGTCTTTGGTTTTCGCCAAACATGTCTTCTGGTACTGTGGCCAAATAGCTCTACCTTTGACTCATCTGTCCAGAGCACATTATTCCAGAAGTGCTGGTCTTTGCCGAGGTGTTCATTGGCAAACTTTAGTCTTGCCCTGATGTTCTTTCTGGACAGGAAAGGTTTCCTCCTGGCACACCTCCCATGTAGATCAAATTTGTGCAGCCTCTTACTAATGGTAGACACGTGCACTTTGACATCAACAGTGGCAAGAGCTACCTGTAGGTCCCGTTATGACATTCTGGGGTTCTTAGAGACTTCTTTCAGCATCTTGCGGTCTGCTCTCGGGCTGAACTTGCGGGGGCGGCCTGGCCTGAACAAGTTGGCAGTTGTTTGGAATCTTCTTCACTTGTAGATGATCTTCCGGACAGTCGAATTATTGATTTCAAATTGTTTGGAGATCTTTTTAAATCCCTTCCCAGACTCGTAGGCATCCATAACCTTCTTTCTGAAGGCCTCAGAGAGCTCTTTTGATCTGGGCATGGTGACACCGCACACTTAAACAACAAAGAGCAAACTAAACGAAATGTCTACGGTTTAAATAAGACAGGTTCCTCCAAGATCCTCTCTGACGATGTTCTAATCATTTGCACCTGAGCTGGTGCACCTGATTCTAATTTTAGGTATTTGAAGTAGTGATAAATGTGGGGGTGTACTTACTTTTTCCGCATGCCAAATTTGCATTTGTTTATTTAAATTATACAATGGACTACAAAATGTAAATGTTTCATGATATTTGTTATATTATATCACCTTTATCTGTCAATATCGTTGAAATGAAGATCAAATAGCTGTATGTTGAAATATGTTGAAAAAGTCAAAACTTTACATGGGGTGTACTTACTTTTTCACGTGACTGTAGTTGTCTCGCAAGTTGATACATTAATATTTTACCTTGTCCAATCGTGCTGTTTGTTGCTTGCCTAGAATATCCACCATAAAGATGGCTCGTCTAGCTGTTTGATCGAGTGCTTGTTTCTTTCTCCTCTGACTGGTGTTGCCATAGCTACTCACTATCAACAAGCTGCACTCAGTAAGCATGGCAGGTACGAGTTGAGAGAGGCCTTAGTCATGCAATGAACTGAAATAGGCTGGTTCAGTGTTTACACAGATGGATTGAGGACTTTTGCACCAGCATATTGTGCGGTGCCATGCCTGGTAGTCTGTGATGGTACAAACTGTATTCACTACGATTCGGGTGCTATTGTTCGACCACCGCACAATTTCCGCAAAAACGTATTTGTGTTGTCCATCGAAAACGAACTCAATCAAAAGCTGTTGGACGTGGAGAAAACTGGCATCACAAACACAGTCCAGTGCCAGATTCGGGTTCACTGGCAGGTGATTGCACCAAGCACTCACTGTATGTACTTCACGTTGCCAAACTTTCAATACAATCAGCCCTAGGGTAATCTACACAAAGCACTGCAATGTCGGAGCACCTATTATGTAAGTAGTTTTTTTTATGCCTCTGCTGCCAAATTCACCAGGAGAATTATGTTTATGGGTTGTCCGTCCGTCTGTGATAGTTCCCTTTAGCTGTTCTCATGTTATCGCGAAAAACGTAAATCAAACATGGTACAGGTATGTATAATGATGTAAAGATGAACTTGTTAAATTGTGGGTTCAAGAAGTCAAAGGTCATGTCAGGTAAAAAATATTATTGAGGAAGGGATTTGAACTAAACCTTGTACATCTACCATGATATGTATGTACAGATTAGATATTGAGGTCAAATGGTCTTGAGGTTTTAATTCAAAGTTAGAGTAAGCAAAGACTTGATATGTGAGTGGAGGCATATTGGTCGACTTTACGACGACAAATGATGTCTAGTTCTTCCTCAGTTAATATTTTAAATTGAAGATCATATAAAACCTGAACCTGAGGTTTTATATCGAAGACCCTTTTAATTTCTCACCAAAATATCATGTGATGGCCCATTTTATTGAGAATGATTCATACCTCATGTTCTACATTCAACATAAATATTTGAAAACATTGTGGACATCCTCCATTGTACAAAGTCCTTCCTTGGCACACCTGAACTCTCATATCCACCTACAAGGCATCAATTCGCAGCTTGATGGATCACTGCTCTCCCCAATGGGCTGGCTCCCCTGCCTCACATCTTGCTCGGCTTGACACTGGAAACCAAGGCCTTCAAGATATTGGAAAATCCCATGATGAAGCCGAGTCTATGGCCGACACCGACCTCTACCTCCCCCTCCCAAGGTCTGTATGGCTCACATGGTCTACCATCAACCACCTGCTGGTGAAACTACCTAAATCCAGGATCACTGCTCACCTCCTCTCATTTGTTCCCCGTTATTCTGCCTGTGGAACCAGCTTCCACATCCTTTTCAATCTCATACTTCCCTACAGGTCTTCAAGACAGCTGTTCACCACCATCACAGATCGTCCCCAATCCAAAACCATGATTGTTTCTACCCTGGTTAACCCCACCCCACCCTACCCTCCAATCCCTCCATCCAATTTTCCAGTTTTCCCTTCTTGGAATTACCTCCTGTATCCATCTTGTCCATCCCATGCATCCTCTCCTGTCCACATTCCTCCCCACACCCTTTGTTTGTCCAAGTCGCTCTCTATCTCCCTATGGCCTTCTACTCTACTGTTGGTGTTTAGTCTCTCTGTCTCTCTAGCCTGGTGTTGGCTTAGCTGTTAGGGTGCCTGCTTGGGATCCTGGGTTCGATCGCTGAATTAACGCCAGGGGGTTGACTCAGCCTGTCATCCTTCCGAGGTCGGCTAATTGAGTACCAGTTCATTGGTAATTCCCTGTGTGTTCTGACGGACTGACTGACTGACGACAGACTAGAACGTTCTGCTGTGGCATTTGTGGGTTAGTCCATTTCCCAATGAGGGGCTGTTTTGTTTATCATACAATGAATCGTAGTGTGCATTTGCTCAACAATATCGATTTGTATTGATAGTAGGTGCTTACCACATTTAATTTAATTATTGTTGCATTTGTATACACTAGGGCATTGCCCGTACTATATCTATATCTAAAATTATATCCCCCCCCTCTATTTACATGAAATGGTTTGGTCCAAAGCGAACGGCTTGCGAGTACGGTGACAATCCCCCCCCTCTATTTACATGCAATGGTTTGGTCCAAAGCGAACGGCTTCCGGAGTTTGGTAAAGAAATCGCCATCGCGTGCACAAACGCGCAGGAAAGCGAATGAATCGCAAATTCGGTTTTATTAGTTTTAAAACATAGTTTAACGCCAACATAGTTTGCAAACGTGAAATAAATGAATACGCTCTCAAATGTGCCATCCGAGGCAGAGTGTGTCCTCCACGTTCGGCACACGCGATCGTTCGCTGCTCTCTGATTGGTTGAATCGTTTTTTGGACATAGCTCGGTAAGTAATTGTCCGATTAATATGAAACCTTGAAAAGGCACATCCTCGGGTCCCCAGCAATATACCTGGCAAGTTAAAAGTATATCGGACCCGTGGTTGTCGAGAAACAGCGGTCACAGACAAACAGACGTACAGACGTACAAACGTACAGACAGAGATTACTGGAATTATAGATAGATTAAAGGTAGTTATTAATCTACTTATCGTGCTTTCTCTAAAAATCTCACCCCCTAATTTTGCAATAGTCTTGTCTAGCTAAACAAGGGAAGCTTCCCCCCCACCCCCACACCCCCCTGATACATCACGCGACATTTTTTTGTCCGAGTTGGAGTGTTCCTTTTGTACTGTGTTTGAACACCACTCACAATTTGATGTGTTTTGTCAGCAAAGTGAGGCCCCAACCACCCCTATCATCACCACCATCCTCACAATCAAAAGATTGTGTACCACGATTGGTCATGCGAGGGCCTTTGTTGCCCTATTGCCACCACTGCATACAGACGAATGCAGGAAACACAACTCAGGACTGTGAGATGAGACAAACAGCCACTGAGCTTGAGGGATGTGTCATCACTTCCCGGCGTACTCAGTGAATCAGAGATGTCACAACAATGGTGTCGCCTTTCTCACCACACACGGCGGGGCGTTTCCCAAGGAGGAATTTCCTGGAACTTTCTCTGACACTAATGTACGTGGATTACCTTTACACTGCGCAAGTTTACATTGAACTGACCAATTGAGAAGAAACACTCAAACATACTGTATTTCACACACACGTTCCATGTAAGCAGTTTGTGGCCATCCCAGAAAGGAGGGAGTACGAATACTCCACGTATAATTCATTTGTTTTATCAGTTTATTTTGTCTCATTTTTTCCACCAGCAAGTTAAGCATGTTGCAAG
The DNA here is from genome assembly GCF_964187855.1 of Myxine glutinosa. NCBI lineage: Eukaryota > Metazoa > Chordata > Myxini > Myxiniformes > Myxinidae > Myxine > Myxine glutinosa. Next base: position 23,851,631 of record NC_136270.1, on the reverse strand, counting down.
TCTTGCCAAATTGAACAGCTCAGTTTGAAGGCTGTGGTTTTGATTTCCTGTACTATTTTCGAGAGTGCAAAACCCAGCCCCAATCACAGCTAACCAAAAATGAACAGTAAGCATAAAGTACAGAAAGGAAGGAACCCCATCCCTCACCCTCTCCCCCAAAAAATAAATGAGGAAGTGAAAATGCCTGAAACGCTTGTTTTGCATTCTGTCCTTCCTTTTGTCTTTCTGCATGTAATGAGTAATGTGTGGTTGTGTGGTAAGCACAACCAGTGGAATGAAAGTTATCACAATAAAAGACCATGGAGGAAATGTACCCATTGCCCCCCCTCATCCCCCTCCTCCCGCTTTACAAACATTCCCAGCCATCAAAACAAACACAGCCAGACTTTGCCATCAATCCTGTGTAATAATCTTGCAGCACAATCATGCATGATGCACAATTGCCAAGATCAATATAGAGATGTGCTGGATTCTCACGGCATAGACATTTGAAAAATACTCGTACAAACATGAAAGCATTTAAAATATTTCTGTCTTAGATAGGGAGGGGTTAATTGGCTCTGAACATTCTTTATTTAACGCTTTCCTACCCGAGCTTTTCCCTTCAATAGTAGAATTTTTTTTTAAATGAAGGGATGTATAAATGGCAACGTGTTGATTGACCGATATACACCGACAATAAAATCACGGGTTCAAGCTGGACTCATCATTTATACAGGAATGTCACTTTTGGTGACCTTACAGCAATTCCTTTCTTAGCAAAAATAACAAACTTTACAGTTATAAAGTGTTTACTGCAACGTGGCAAGAACAGCGTGGTGACATTCAATGTACATAAAAGCACTGGAGTGTAAAAAACTGCATATTAAACTTCAAATCATCATCCTTTTGGAATGTTAGGGAAGTCAGCAGAACACGGGGCATTCCACGCAGGGGTACGTGCCGGCACAATGGTGATGCAGAGCAGCAGGCATTGGACATAAGCAACTGGCCATGCGCCATCCCGGACCTGGCATGTCATGTAAACATCGAATGGACGAAACCCTTGTCCGTAATCACAAGAGAAGATAAAAGGATAGGGAGTAAATAACGTCATCATACATTTGGTGTTACCTTGACGACAGATTCCAAAGCCGAGACCCTACAATCCAAATCCGAGGAAGTGAGGCTGGAATGGATAATTTTAGAGCAGGATTATGACCTGTGGAGCATTCCTCAGGAACTCAAGATGATGTTTTACAAGATCATGTCCTTTCTGTCAGAGAAAGACCTTGCCTCTTATGATGCGCACCGTGCGTTCACAAGTCCATATCAACAGGACGCAGGTGACCGGTCTTGCTCTCACGCACCCATAGCTCTCGGTCTCGTCCTGGTTCAACCTTCTGCAAGGCCTGATCGATCGGCTCCAACGTCTGTTGAGGGTAAAGAGTACAACAGAATTGTTCACCGATCGTGGTTTTGTAGATATCACACAACTGATAAATTAACAGCAATTCTGGTGTGTAGTCAGTCATAACGTGTGGAACTTACACTCTGATTGAACATGTCAGTCTCACGGCGAAGCTGTGCGTAGCAGAACATTTGCTCCTTCACTTTCTCCACTCTATCTGCTTCGAGACGTTCCAGCTCCTACAAACATCAGAGTTTCACTATGAGCCTCAGATCCTACCCCATGTCCTGCTGTGTCAACTCGCCCCATTCTTTACACTAGGGCATTGCCCGTACTATATCTATATCTAAAATTATATCCCCCCCCCCTCTATTTACATGAAATGGTTTGGTCCAAAGCGAACGGCTTGCGAGTGGTGACAATCCCCCCCCCTCTATTTACATGAAATGGTTTGGTCCAAAGCGAACGGCTTGCGAGTACGGTGACAATCCCCCCCCTCTATTTACATGAAATGGTTTGGTCCAAAGCGAACGGCTTCCGGAGTTTGGTAAAGAAATCGCCATCGCGTGCACAAACGCGCAGGAAAGCGAATGAATCGCAAATTCGTTTTTATTAGTTGTAAAACATAGTTTAACGCCAACATAGTTTGCAAACGTGAAATAAATGAATACGCTCTCAAATGTGCCATCCGAGGCAGAGTGTGCCCGCCACGTTCGGCACACGCGATCGTTCGCTGCTCTCTGATTGGTTGAATCGTTTTTTGGACATAGCTCGGTAAGTAATTGTCCGATTAATATGAAACCTTGAAAAGGCACATCCTCGGGTCCCCAGCAATATACCTGGCAAGTTAAAAGTATATCGGACCCGTGGTTGTCGAGAAACAGCGGTCACAGACAAACAAACGTACAGACAGACAGAGATTACTGGAATTATAGATAGATGAACGAAATAAGAGTGGGAATTAAAAAAGTTAACCCTTTTCAATAGGTTTCCGGAGCATCACTGATCACCCATCACCCATCACCATCGCAAGTTTGAGAATCCACAACAGGCCTTAGTTATAACTCTACATCAAATTCCCAAACAACATCAGGAGATGCTAAACTAAAGCGTGAAGAAGATAAGATGCCACATTCTTGATTAGAGTTGTGGATTGGTTGCAGATCTTTGATAACATCAGCATCTTTGAATTGGACACAAAATGTTCAATATTTCATCAGGTAGTGTATAGCTAATGACTTTGGGGTGAAGACAATTCAAGTGAAAGAATTACCAAACAACGCTAGATGAAGGATGCTCTTATAGCATTTCAGAGCATGATGCCTAGAATACTTGAGGAAATTCCCTAATATGTAATTCAATCATCTGGTCAAGGGTAAAGATGGTGCCCAAACTCACTTTTTTATGAATAATATCTAAGGGGTAATAGGACTTCCTATCTATCACATGAACAGCTTTTATGAGCCAAAAGGTCAAATGCAAGGATCCCTGCCCATTTCATTAAATGCCGAGTATGACCTTTCCATGACCATACTTACTAGTGAGGATGTCACCATCTCTTCAAACCAACGGAACTGTGCTTGGTTATATAAATCCATGCACTTCATCAGGTCATCCCCTGCGAAGCAAAAAACAGAACTGTGCTTGGTTATGGTGGACGAGCACACGTCGCAACACGACTCTCCTTGGAAAACCATAAAACATCAATATATACTGTAGGACCGAAGGTGGATGAAGATTATGTTAGTATGTCTGTGAGCATGTTATCGCAAAATGTTATGGACAGATTCGCACGAAACTTGGTAAAGATCCGGATTCAGATCCGGCCTATCAGTGGGATACAAATTGTAAACTGTTCAGCCTGGCACAGGTATGCGCTCGACTGCATGCCGTTCTAGTTTATTGCATCCTTGGCATTTATTTGATGAAACACAGAAACCTTTTCATAAAAAGAAAGCCAAAGATATGAGGTGAAGGTATCTCGGGTACATTTATGCGAATTCTCAGGTTGTTCAGCTTATATTATGTGGACAAATTGTGTTACATCATACAAACTTCCTCTACTCAAAGAAGCACCATTCTGTCATCATTTACCCAAGATATTGCTGTCATTCTCACGAGAGAGAACTATGATGGATGAAAGTTCCCTTAGGATGTACTTTTCCTATGACTCCTGGTTACATTAACACAAAACCAGATGCAAATTGGCAAGACCTATAGTCCTTGAGCCAACCGGCCATTTTTTGAAGTGAATGCTCCGGGGGGGGGGGGGGGGGGAGTAATTCTCATTATGATTTTCCATTAGACCAATGTCTCAAGTGTCAGAAAAGGTGTGATGGACATCTGAGAACGGTAGCTTAGTGCCCGGATGGACGCCATCTTTGAAACCACCCAGCTCGAAAATGCCCATTTGGTGGGGTACATTGTTGCACGTGTATCTGGACTTCTATACTAGCTATCGATGTGCGGTTGACGACTAAATATACGTCCGATGTGTACCGTCTAAATAAAAAATAATATGAAGCATTTTGTTTTAGATTAATTATTATAAAAATCAATTATCGAAAAAAAATCATATATTTTTCAATATTTTATTATTAGACTTGTACTTTTTTTAGTGAAACAACACTGGTATGATTTTCCAAATTATGCATTGTGCTACACCGTTTATCTGTCTATAAAAATAACTCAAAAACTAAAACATATCATCCACCACGAGTGTACACAAAAAATATATGAAAAGGCATGCACTTTCCACAAACCGAAACTATGTCAGTTGGAATTTCCCGCCGATAATCAACCCACAGAACCCAGTGCCGAAAGTGACGTCAGTCTATTCTATATCTATATTCTATATTCTATATCTCAGTCTGAGATTTGTTGCGGTGACCTGATTAATTTCTGAGGGGGGGGGGGGGGGTGGGTGGCTTAAGAACTAAAAGTGAACATGTTAGATGGTGCCACATACAACTCTATTGTAGAGTTGTATTGTGGCGCCATCTAACATGTTCACTGACTTGGATGAGTATGTCTATGTAAGCTGGCGAGCTTTTCGGATATCGGAGTAATCTAACGTCAGTCTTTTTGTTCTTTCAGCTGAGATGGCCGGTGTCGAGGCGAAACGGGCGAAGATTGAACCTGAGTCCGGAACGTGCATCCTGTGCAGCAAGAAGTCGCCACTCTCTGAACTAAGCAAGGCAGCGGGCAACAGTTCTTGGATGACATTGTGTGACGCAGCCGCAGTTAGAAACTTTTATCCAATTCTAAAGCTAGTCCAAGAAGGCGCAGTTGAACTTCCTAATATTCCAATATTATACCATAGGGCTTGTAGATCAGACTTCACTCACAAAAACCACCTAGCTACTTTGACCAATGCAGCTAGAAGTTCTTCAGTTGATACTGGCGATGCGGTGCGACGGCGATCATCACGGGAAGAGACAGGATCAACTTCAACGGTCTACGATGATAAATGCATTTTTTGCCAGCGTGCTTCAAAATTCATAAAAGGCAGTCGTACCCGTGAAACAGTTGTCTTGGCTGTTGAACTTCGAGCAGATAAGACAATAAGAGATGCTGCGACAGCTCGCAATGATGAGAGAGTTTTGGCATTGACTACACGAGATATGGTTGCAGCTGAGGCTCACTACCACTTCTCCTGCTATAGAAACTACACAAGGCCCCAAAAACCTCAAGTAGAAACTGACATTGAAGATAATATCGAGAAAAAAGAAATGATACGATGTATATTCAATTTCATTCGCACTGACTTGTTCTTGAACCCGAGGATTGTTCCAATAGTTGATGTTGCAACAGATATCCTGTCTTCAGATACATTTTCAGTTGATGTTCGTGACTCCATCAAGAAGAATCTGCAGCGCACATTACAAAGAGAGTTTGGAGAATCGCTCATCTTCTTCAATGTGAAACACCGTGTATACTTGATGCCCGATAATCTGACAAAGCGAGAGATTGCTGCAGAGTGCGTAAACCTGAAAGCAGAAGTGAAAGCATTTGAACGAACGGACGGTGAAAGTAACATTGTGCGTGCAGCTACTTCACTGCGACACCAGATCAAAGATGCTCATTACAATGAACGTTGGCCGCCTCAGCCAGCAGAACTCACTTCAGATTACGTGAAGATACCAGATTCTCTTCGTGTATTTCTGCATACTTTGATTTGCGGGAGTGGGGGTAGCTCTGCGCGTGCCGACACACTGGTATGGTCGATGGCTCAAGATATCATCAATGCTGTACACCGGGGTACCATCAGAACATCGAAGCATGTCCTACTTCCGTGGGTCATGAAAACGCTCACCGGTAATACAGAGGTCATCAGAATATTGAATCGACTCGGGCACGGATGTTCGTACACAGTTCTGGAAGAAATCGAGACAGCGCTATGCATAGACAAATTAGCAAGTGTGGAGAAAGATACAGTACCACTTCCGTCACATGTGCACCCTTCGGTCCCGACTGTATTAGCATTCGATAACATCGACAGGCTAGAGGAATCGCTGAGTGGTGGCGGAACATCGCATCGCGTCAACGGTATCATCGTCCAACCGAAGTCGCAGTCGTGTTTGCCGCCCCAACCTCCATCGGCAGTATCCAAAGCAGATAAGAAGCGATCTATCCCGTCATCCAGCGATTTAGTTCCAATATACAGCGGTGGGAAACGAGAGGGCCCACCTGCAATCAAGCCTGCAGATCTTTCTGACACTCTTGCAGGCGCAACATCCCTTGCGCAGCGCCGAAATCACGTATGGATTATGACTCGCATGCTGGAACCATGCGACCAGACAATCAGTTCGTGGACTGGTTTCAACATCATGACTAGAGATCGTGTTCAGGTGACGGAAGATGTAGTTGGCTACCTGCCGACTATAAACGCGCCTGCCACAGATATGGCAACAGTGCAAGAAATCCTCAGAGAAGCTCTGAACATCATGTCATCACTTCAGCTTGAGTGTATACCGGTGGTGCTAGACCAGGCACTATTTGCTAAGGCGACCGAAATAGCATGGAAAGATGTCGATCGATATGGAAGAATCGTGCTCATGATGGGGAACTTCCATACCATCTGTAACTTCATGTCGAGCATTGGGAAAATGTTTGGAGATGCAGGCCTTCGGGATGTAGCTGTTGAGTCAGGAGTAATCGCTGAAGGTTCCATCAACAGGGTTCTGGAAGGCAAGCAATACAACCGTGCTGTGCGACTCCACAAGTTGATGTACGAGGCACTAATGCGCATCATTTGGAAGGGCTTCCAGGTGTGGATAGAAAGCAATCATCCTGACAAGGAACCCCAGATTCGAAGCACTGACCTCAAAATTCGCAGCATCAAGGAGGATGTTTGCCACGAGACTCTCGCTGCTGCTCTCGATGATGATTCATGTGTACAGAGCTTTGACATGTTCGCGAAATACCTACATTTTCTGCGAACCAAACATGGAGACCTGGCTCGCTTCTGGATGATGTATATTGATATGGTAGAGACCCTGCTGGGGTTGATTCGTGCGGATAGAGAAGGCGACTGGATGCTTCACTTGGCTTGTGTCAGAAGAGTGATCCCTTGGTGTTTCGCAATGAACAAGGTGAACTATGCTAGATATCTACCAGTGTACTATGCACAGATGACGCAACTCCACGAAACATGCCCCGAGTTGTACAGGCATTTCAATCAAGGCTACTTCTCCGTACAGCTTAGACCAGGGAATCCATTTGCCAGAATCGCTGTTGATCAGACAACAGAAGAAACAGTAAACAAAGATACGCAAACAGCTGGAGGAACACGAGGTTTTAGTCTTCGACAAGGGGCTGTGTCACGATACTATCTAACTGCAGAAAATCGGGCTACTGCACTGAGGCAACTACGAGAAACTATCCTTGTGAATGGCAGCGACACATCTCACGCCAAGCACCCTGACTTGTCTACTTCTCGCATCAAACGTGATGAGTCTGGCGTCACAGCTATCTGTGATCTACTGGAAAATGACTGGACCAATCCATTCGCCGATGATCCGTCATGTCTTCTCAGTATATCTACCGGAGCGGCTGCGAGGGAGGACGTTTCTAATGACCTACTCAACACCCTGCAAAAGGGGGAAGCGGCGTATCAAAGCTTCCAGAAACGTCTTGAAGAGGGAACAGGCTTTCATGACACATTGAACAAGCTAAACTTGAAGACCTTTGGTAAGATCAAGCAGAAAGTTGTGAAGGGCACAAACAAGGAGATCGTCCTGAGAGCTGACAGACAACTGTTTGCCACCATGATACTCATCGCCAAGACAAGGAACCTCGACATGCAACTTGTCCTTTGTCACCCACTAGGGCCGTTACCATGGTCTTTGGCAAACGTTGATGGGTCAATGAAAAAAACGAACAAAGCTGCACTTGCGAAACACATGGAAGGTCTTGTGGAACCAGCCGAGAACGTTGACAAGCGAAGTGCAACAATAATTGATGCGATGGCTCTCATACAAAAGATGCATGGCGAGAACGACACGTTCGAAGAACTATCTGACCGCATCCTTGCTGCAGCGCTTCACGCTGGTCAAGGCAGTGAGCGCATCGATGTTGTCGTTGACACATACACAGAAGAATCCATCAAAGCAGCTGAGCGTGTGAACCGCGGTTCAAATGAAGGCATCAGTTTCAGCGAGATCAGACCCGCACACAAAATCATGAACTGGCGGCGTCTCCTTGCTTGCAGCCAGACAAAGGAGAAACTGGTTGTGTTTCTGGCGGAGTCGTGGAAACATGAAACAAATCGCGAAAAGCTAGGCAACAGAACACTGTATGTCACCTGTGGTGAAAAATGTCTGGTACTGACCCGCGATAGGTGGAAGTTGGTGCAAGCACTCGAATGTAGCCACGAGGAAGCAGACACGCGTATGTTTCTCCACGCAAAGCACGCCGCTACCCACTACAAGACGATCATCTTAGTGGCAGATGACACCGACGTTCTGATCATCAGTCTTCATCTCAGCAGAACCATCGATAGTCAGCTCTTCATCAGACGAGGAACAAAGGTTCGAGTCAGAATGATCGACGTTGGAAAGTTGGCTGCGGTATTGGGGTCTGGAGTTTGCAGTGCATTGCCAGGGCTTCATGCATGGAGCGGGTGTGACACTGTGAGTGCTCTGGCTAGCCAAGGAAAGATAAAGGCTTTGAAGCTTGTGCAAGCGAATGAGCTGTATCTTCAAGCATTCACAGATCTGGGATCTTCGTGGAATGTACCAACAGACGTCTTCAATAGCATTCAGGCCTTCACGTGTCAGCTGTACGCCAAGAACACGAAGATCGTCGGTGTTAATTCGCTCCGTTATCACATGTTCTGTGCAAAGAAGGGCCAGATCGAATCTGGACAATTGCCACCTTGTGAAGACTCCTTGATGCAGCATACGCTTAGGGCCAACTATCAGGCGGCTATCTGGCGACGCAGCCTTGAAAACCTACCAGACGTCCCAACACCATCAGCAGGACATGGTTGGGAACTCGATGATGGCGGTTCGCTCACAATCCGATGGATGGCGGGTCTACCAGCTCCAGATGTCGTCTTGAATCTCATCTCATGCACATGCAGAAGGACGTGTCGACCGTCAGATTGCTCCTGCATACTGAATGGGTTGAAGTGCACTGTTGTGTGTAAGCTGCAGGGATGCTCCAACATGGTGCAGGATGATGCTATCGTGGCTCAGGATGCCAATGACTCTGATGGCGACTCTGATGATTAACTTTGTGTGCACTGTATATTGTATAGCATATGTTGTTCTCTATTATAATGCAGGCCAAATTGCCTGAAAATCTTTATAGACAGATAAACGGTTTAGCAAAATGTATAATTTGGAAGATCATACCGGTGTTATTTGACTAAAACATGACATGTTCAATGATACCTCCGCTTGCTTATTAGGAATATACATCGTATGGTGTTAAAATCAGCTCCATACGTCTTTCCAAACTCTAGTAATGAATAATTAATATAATTGGCGGCCATTTTGAAATCCAAGATGGCCACCAAAGTGCAGATTTCCTATGTAACAATTTCCGCCTGCTTATTAGATATCGTATGGTGTTAAAATCCTCTCCGTACGACATTCCTAACTTGCGTTATCGTCAGAATAGATAATGCCAGCGGCGGCCTAAGTCATTTTATGCCTCTTTACATTTATTTGTTGTAAACTCGTGGTGGATGATATGTTTTAGTTTTTGAGTTATTTTTATAGACAGATAAACGGTGTAGCACAATGCATAATTTGGAAAATCATACCAGTGTTGTTTCACTAAAAAAAGTACAAGTCTAATAATAAAATATTGAAAAATATATGATTTTTTTTCGATAATTGATTTTTATAATAATTAATCTAAAACAAAATGCTTCATATTATTTTTTATTTAGACGGTACACATCGGACGTATATTTAGTCGTCAACCGCACATCGATAGCTAGTATAGAAGTCCAGATACACGTGCAACAATGTACCCCACCAAATGGGCATTTTCGAGCTGGGTGGTTTCAAAGATGGCGTCCATCCGGGCACTAAGCTACCGTTCTCAGATGTCCATCACACCTTTTCTGACACTTGAGACATTGGTCTAATGGAAAATCATAATGAGAATTACTCCCCCCGCCGGAGCATTACTTTTGGTCTGGCTCAAGGACTCCTAGAAGGTAAAACGGTTGTCCTTGTAGCGTTGCGATTTGAGCCTGTAGGTATTGTGAGAGGAACTTCCTGGTGACTTGTCCGTATTCCTTGCTGAATGCGTAATTGCTCTCCTGGAATTGAATTTTATAAATAGTAACGCCATTCCCAACAGCATCTCTTTCAGGAAAATTATCCACTTAACAAATAACACTCAAAACCGCAAGCGATGGCGGCACACACCAACACCTCTCACCAGCCTGTGTAGATCGCATCCGGGATTTCATGATGTCGACCTCCGCCTTGTTGCTGGGTTTCAGTCCATTTTGCTTCTCCCGCATCTCCAGCTCCTTCTGTCGCTTCGCGAGCCCCTTCCTGGCCTGCATATCGACAGCATAGCTCAGCAGGCCTAAAACCACGTAGCCTGGTCAAGTGGTCATTTCAAACCTAACCTTTTATTCCTCTTTTTATTTTTGTATACAAGATCTAGGCTTGTGTAAGAGCTAACAATTATCTGGTAATATACTCATGGCATTATCGAAGGCATAGCTGGATACTTCACCCGGTGTCATGTTCACAAACAATATGCAACAAAATTTTGATTTGGATTTATTTAACTGCTTAACTGCCGTCTCATCAACAAAGTTCTGCATTATGGGACGTATCGTCCTTTGGAGGAAATGCTGAATTGGTTGTCCTACTTAAAACTCCGTGGATCTTTTCGATTGGAAAATGTTGTTTCACAAGAATAGGCCGTTGCTATTACAGTGTTCTCTCAACGAGTAATAATCTCTGACATTCACGCTTCGGCATAAGCATCGCAGGCAAGGAGAAGGCCTCGTTAAGAACTCTTATGGCTGGGACCGCTAAACCAATGTGGAAATGATTTCAGCTGTGCTCGTGTCATAACAAGTAAACAAGAGGAAATGTAGGAAACAGCTGTGTTATATTATTGCCTTGAGATTGAAGTGATAAATAAATATATTATCCATTGTTTTTGTTTTCAATGGATTACATTACTTGAATTATCTATCATTTACAATTAACATTTAGGAGCGAACTAAATATCAGGCTCTCTCTCCCCTTCCCCAATTTTCGTTTTTTCTTATTCGTGACCCACCCACTCCCCCAACATGCCCCCCTTCAATCTATATAAACAAGACATCATTATGAACACATCATTTATATCATATTAGGCTGATCAAAGTACCACAACATTGAGCCATACAGTCACGTGAAAAAGTAAGTACACCCCATGTAAAGTTTTGACTCTCTCAACATATTTCAACATACAGCTATTTGATCTTCATTTCAACAATATTGATAGATAAAGGTGATATTAAATCAATGAGGATTAAGAGTTAAGAGTGGGAATGTAAATTCTTTTCTTTGTGTCCGCCACAATATAATATAACAAATATCATGAAACATTTACATTTTGTAATCCATTGTATAATTTAAATAGGCATAAATGCAAATTTCGCATGTGGAAAAAGTAAGTACACCCCTACATTTATCACTACTTCAAATACTTAAATTAGAATCAGGTGCACCAGCTCATGTGCAATTGATTGGAACATCGTTAGAGAGGATCTTGGAGGAACCTGCCTTATTTAAACCAAACGAAAGAGAAGATTCCAAACAACTGCCAACTTGTTCAGGCCAGGCCGCCCCAGCAAGTTCAGCCCGAGAGCAGACTGCAAGATGCTGAAAGAAGTCTCTAAGAACCTCAGAATGTCATCACGGGACCTACAGGTATCTCTTGCCACTGTTGATGTCAAAGTGCACAAGTCTACCATAAGAAAGAGGCTGCACAAATTTGATCTACATGGGAGGTGTGCCAGGAGGAAACCTTTGCTGTCCAGAAAGAACATCAGGGCAAGACTAAAGTTTGCCAATGAACACCTTGGCAAAGACCAGCACTTCTGAAACAATGTGCTCTGGACAGATGAGTCAAAGGTAGAGTTATTTGGCCACAGTACCAGAAGACATGTTTGGTGAAAACCAAAGACAGCATTTGACCACAAGAACCTGATACCAACTGTAAAGCATGGTGGTGGAAATATTATGGTTTGGGGCAGCTTTGCTGCATCAGGGCCTGGGCAGCTCACCATCATAGAATCCACTATGAATTCTTCGTTGTACCAGAGGGTGCTTGAGGATAATGTGAGGCCATCTTTCGAAAAGTTGAAGCTCAACCAAAGGTGGACCTTGCAACATGACAATGACCCTAAACATACCAGAAAATCCACCAAGGAATGGCTGAAAAGAAAGAAATGGAGGGTTCTGGAATGGCCATGTCAAAGCCCGGATCTAAATCCCATCGAGATGTTGTGGGGGGATTTGAAACGAGCTGTGCATGCAAGAAACCCCTCAAACATCGCACAGCTGAAAGAATTCTGCATGGAGGAGTGGGCAAAAATTTCTCCCAGTTGATGTCAGAGACTGGTAGACAGTTATAAGAAACGCCTACTTGAGGTTGTTTCTGCCAAAGGGGGCAATACCACCTATTGGAGCCACGGGTGTACTTACTTTTTCCACATGCGAAATTTGCATTTATGTTTATTTAAATTATACAATGGACTACAAAATGTAAATGTTTCATGATATTTGTTATATTATATCACCTTTATCTATCAATATTGTTGAAATGAAGATCAAATAGCTGTATGTTGAAATATGTTGAAAAGGTCAAAATTTTACACGAGGTGTACTTACTTTTTCACATGACTGTATGCACAAAGGAGAAAGGAGGCTCCAGTAATGAATGAATAATGAAAGAATAATGCATTAATTAGTATGTGATGCTCTCAGTGCCCAGCAGCTGTGCAGCATGCCTTCTCAACAGCAGTGCGCCGATCAGCGAGTTGCTTGCGGAAGTTAGCTACATGATTCTCCTTCTTCTTCATCTCCTTGTGAAAGTTCTCTCGATATGACAGGAGTGGTTTTTCCACCTCACTTCCCACCTGTAGCGGGATTAAACAGATGTATAAAGTGAGAATGCATAATCACTCACAATCTCACATGCTCTATACATACATACATACACACACACACACACACACACACACACACACACACACACACACACACACACACACACACACACACACACACACACACACACACACACACACACACACACACACTCAGTCAACCCTCATTAATCCAACCCCGTTTCATTCGGAAATCTCGCTATCCGACCAAAACATCCAGGAACAGATTTCGGCCTTTCATTTTATCCCTATAATCCGCAAAATCGTTTATCCGACAATCTCTCTAATCCGACATTGGGTGTTGGGGACAACGTAGTCCAGATTAACAAGGGTTGACTGTATATACAGTGCATTCAGAAAGTATTCAGACCCCTTCACTTTTTTCACATTTTGTTATGTTGCAGCCTTATGCTGAAATCGTTTAAATTCATTTTTTCCCTCATCAATCTACACTCAATACCCCAGCATGACAAAGAGAAAACAGGATTTTAGAAAGTTTTGCAAATTTATTAAAAATAAAAAACTGAAATATCACATTTACATAAGTATTCAGACGCTTTGCGATGACACTTGAAATTTAGCTCAGGTGCCTCCCATTTCTCTTGATCATCTTTGAGACGTTTCTACATCTTGATTGGAGTCCACCTGTGGTAAATTCAATTGATTGGACATGATTTGGAAAGGCACACACCTGTCTATATAAGGTCTCACAGCTGACAATGCATATCAGAGCAAAACCCAAGCCATGAGGTCGAAGGAGCTGCCTGCAGAGCTCAGAGACAGGATTGTGTCGAGGCACAGATCTGGGGAAGCCTACAAAAAAAATTCTGCTGCATTGAAGGTTCCCAAGATCACAGTGGCTTCCATAATTCTTAACTGGAAGAAGTTTGAAACAAACAGGACTCTTCCTAGAGCTGGCCGCCTGGCCAAAGTGAGCAAACGGAGGAGAAGGGCCTTGGTAAGAGAGGTAACCAAGAACCCGATGGTCACTCTGGCTGAGCTCCAGAGATCCTGTGTGGAGATGGGAGAAACTTCCAGAAGGACAACCATCACTGCAACACTCCACCGATCTGGGCTTTATGGCAGAGTGGCCAGACGGAAGCCTTTCCTCAGTGAAAGACACATGAAAGCCCGCTTCGAGTTTGCAAAAAAGCACCTAAAGGACTCTCAGACTGTGAGAAACAAGATTCTGTGGTCTGATGAAACCAAGATTGAACTGTTTTGCCTCAATTCTAAGCGTCATGTCTGGAGGAAACCAGGCACCGCTCATCACCTGCCCAATACCATCCCAATGGTGAAGCATGGTGGTGGCAGCATCATGCTGTGGGGTTGTTTTTCAGCAGCAGAGACTGGGGGACTGGTCAGGGTTGAGGGAACAATGAACGGAGCAAAGTACAGAGATATCCTTAATGAAAACCTGAAACAGAGCGCTCAGGACCTCAGATTGGGCCGAAGGTTCACCTTCCAACAGGACAATGACCCTAAGCACACAGCCAAGACAATGCAGGAGTGGCTTCGGGACAACTCTGTGAAGGTCCTTGAGTGGCCCAGCCATAGCCCTGACTTGAACCCAATCGAACATCTCTGGAGAGACCTGAAAATTGCTGTCCACCGACGGTCCCCATCCAACCTGACAGAGCTCGAGAGGATCTGTAGAGAAGAATGGCAGAAAACCCCTAAATCAAGGTGTGCAAAGCTTGTCGCGTCATACCCAAGAAGACTCGAGGCTGTAATCGCTTCAACTAAGTACTGAGTTAAGGGTCGGAATACTTAGGTCAATGTGATATTTCAGTTTTTTCTTTTTAATAAATTTGCAAAACTTTCTAAAATCCTGTTTTCTCTTTGTCATTATGGGGTATTGAGTGTAGATTGATGAGGAAAAAAAATGAATTTAAACGATTTCAGCATAAGGCTGCAACATAACAAAATGTGAAAAAATTGAAGGGGTCTGAATACACACACATATAATATATTGTTGCGAATATGGAATTTGGCCTCCATATCCGCTTGTAAATATTCCCCTATTTTCTCCAATACTCCCCAACTTTCCCCAATCCCCCATTCCCTAGTCCCATTGCATGTAAATAACAATCAGTAGAGCCGACCTTCCCCTTATTCCCCCATTAAATGTCGTGCCCAGGTCCACCGCACCACACGTAGCCAACTTTCGGACATCTTCCTAGTTATTCTTAATCTATGTCAGTTAAGGCCTCGTTTCCATTAATTATGACTCTTCGTTGCACCAGAATGTGATTATATGGCATCAGTAGTGAGTTTAGGACCTTTCCCATACCTCCTCCCATCTTCTTCCCCAAACAACAACAATAACAACAACTACAACAACAATTACAACAACAACAGAGGGGATGGCGGCGGAGCGGGGGAGGATGCGTCCTCACACCGGCTCGATTAGCTCCAGACCATGCGCTCCACGGGGTTACCCCGAAGGGGCTGGCTGTCAGCTCCTCGTCGGGGGCGGAGCCAGTAACCCCCCCGCACGCACCCAATGAGAAGCAACGTGCCGATTCCACGAGGCGGAGCTAACGAGCCGAGGGCGTGTCACTCCCCGCCGGATATACGCGGCCACGCGCCGGATGTGACGTGAGATTCGCCCCCAGCTGGAGAAAGACGGACCTGCGAGCGCTGAAACAGATGCGCCTGAGTTTGGAGAGGCCTGAGAAAGAACGTCACCTCTGAGCGCTGCGACGAGACCTCCCCGCATCTCTGGACCGAACCGTGTACCCTGCTTTGAGCCAAGAGTGCACCTTGAGCCATCGCTATCTGCCTTTCCTAGCCATCAAACCCCGTGTGAGTCAGCGTTGTCCCGTTTATCTGTCGTCTGTCTAGGGTTAATATAAGAGTGTGTCTAAGTGCCTGTCTTTCTATGCTGTCCCTCTTGTAGTTGTAATCTAACCTTCCGCCTTAATATAACCTCCTCCGGAGGTCTTGAGAACTGAACCCCTGGTGTCGTATTGTGTCATTATAACCCAGCCGGGTGTCTTCTTTTTCTTATTGAGCCAGCGTAGCGCGACTTCGTCAACGTCGAGTATAGTCGGGTAATTTGTGCGGACACGACGGCCATTCCGCTCGGCCCACCTTAACATCAAAGTCGTGTCTGTAACAATTGGTGTCAGGAGTGGGATTCGAACCCGGGACTAAATTTATTAGGCCCAAATTTTGGGAGGGAAAATCGATTCGGAGCGCGTACTGCGCTCGACGAAATTATAACGAAAAAAAAAATTGGATTTGTTTTACGAAACTCGAATTTTGCAAGTCGCGCTATGGCGGATCAAGACAGCTGGGGTCCGGTAAAGGAGAGTGAGGTAGGGTCGATCCAGGACCAAAATGAGGGACAGGAGGAGAGCGAAGCAGTGAGGGCGGCAGGTTCGCAAAATAGCGCCGTCACGCACGAAGAAGCGGGCGCGCAAAATGGCGCCTCGCTGGTCACCGTGCCCGCGACCGAAGTAGCGCCGCTGGGAAGATTGGAACTTTTTTTTATACAAATGACGGCCCTTATGGAAAAGAATAGTGAGCGATTGGAAAACCAAATGGGGGTAATGGGGAACCGGATGGATGCTCAGAGTGAGCAATTGGGGGTAATGAGGGACGAAGCGAGGGCTCAGAGTGAGCAAATGGGGGTAATGAGGGACGAAGCGAGGGGTACCAGTGAGGGGTTAGACAATAATTTTGAGGAGTTAGACAAGAAATTTGGGAAGATAGACAATAATTTTGAGGGGTTAGACAACGGGATAAAAGAAGTGAAAAATGGGTTAATGGGGGTAGAAAATAGAATGGCTGCCCAGGAGAATCAGATAGAGGGAGTGAAAAATGGGTTAGAGGGGTTAGAAAACAGTATGGAAGGCAAATTGAGGGACATGAGGGACCAAGCGGAAAGGGAAGTTAAACAAATGGAGCAGCAGATAGAGGGGGTCAGAATGGGGGTAGAAACCAAACTGGATGCTCACAGGGAGGAAATGGAGCAGATGAGGGTGGCATCTGGGCAGGAGATGCAAGTGATGGGAGAGGAGATCAGAAGAGGAGTGAGTGAGGAGGTCGGAGGAGTGCGCGAGGAGGTGAGGCACTGTGAGGAGCACATGGAAAAGGAGGTGAGAAAGGGGACTGTAAAGTTACAAGGGGGCATAGAGGACCTGACGCAGGAGGTGGAGCAGCTGACAGTGGGACAGACGGAGTTAGTGGAGCAGGTTCAAAGGAACACTGCGGTATTAGGAGGTTTAAAAGCGACACAAAACGACATAAAAAACGACTTAATAGCGACAAAGAGGGAATGTCAGATGGTACGTGAGGGACTGACAACGAGGTTGGACGAGGTGATAGAGGTAATGGAGACGAAGGACCGGCAGGTGAGGACGCACCTGGAAACGGTCAAGGTAGCCTTAGAGGATGAGCTTGAGGAGACGTACCGGGGAATAAAAGAGGTGAGGCACAAATTAGAAGAAGTGGAAGAAGGGGTGAGCGAAATTAAGAAGCGACGGAGAGGGGATAACAAGGAGATAAAAGAGGAGATAAAAGAATTGGTCCAAAGTCTGTGTTTGGATCGTGATGTGCTCATTAACCGGATGAGGGATTCGCAGGTGATGGAGGAGAAGCGAAGAGGAAGAGGACCCGGTGTAAGTGGTGACCAATATGGTCGTGCGTATGATGCGCCAGGGGATTTAAGAAGCTTGGGGGTCGAGATGGACCCGGGTGTTCGTGAAAGGCCGTTGGTGAGGTGTGCGACAGGTCTGGTGTGCGAAAAAGGAGGTGTGCAAGAAAGTCCGACTCTGGGGTGTGTGAGGAAAAAGTGCGTGCCAAGGAGTGAGTGTGCTGGCGAGAGTGAGTCGGTCGTAGCGCGTGTGCGAGGGAGCACATGGAAGCGTGGTGTGGTGAGTGTTACAGAGGGTGTGACGGGAGAGTGTGCGCGAGAAAGGTGTGTGACGGACAGGTGCATGAGGAAAGAGTGCGCTGTCAGAAGTAAGGAAGAGTGTCCACCTGTGGTGAGTGTTACAGAGGGTGTAACGGGAGAGTGTGCGCGAGGAAGGTGTGTGACGGACAGGTGCATGAGGAAAGAGTGCGCTGTCAGAAGTAAGGAAGAGTGTCCACCTGTGGTGAGTGTTACAGAGGGTGTAACGGGAGAGTGTGCGCGAGGAAGGTGTGTGACGGACAGGTGCATGAGGAAAGAGTGCGCTGTCAGAAGTAAGGAAGAGTGTCCACCTGTGGTGAGTGTTACAGAGGGTGTAACGGGAGAGTGTGCGCGAGAAAGGTGTGTGACGGACAGGTGCATGGGGAAAGACTGCGCTGTCAAGAGTAAGGGTGAGTGCGCTGTCAAGAATGGAGGTGAAAGTAGTGAGAGTGACAAGGAGCGTGAGTTAGTTGTGACAGGTGAGCGAGGATGTACACCTGGGATGGAAGGATGCACACCTGGAATGGTAGAGCGTGAGTGGGAATGCACGCTGGAGTTGGTGGTGAGGCACGTGGTTGGGTGTGCGAATGAGGGCACACCTGTGATTGTCACAGAGGAGGTGACCGAGGAGGGGGCGCGAAGCGGTGTATTGGTGAGGTGTGCGAGCAACGAATGTGTGCCAAAGTGTTCGGTGGTCAGGTGTGTGACCAAGGCTGTGAGTGGAATCGGTGTACCTGGGTGTGTAAGGAAAGGTACGAGGAGCATGGGCACGGCTGGATGTGTGAGCAAGGAACGGGCTGCGGGGTGTAAGCGTCCAGGTGAAGCATCGACGTTACACGGGGTAGAGTTTAGAACGACTTATAGCCGAGTCAGGCCCTCGGTGCGTGCTGGGCCTCGCTTTGAACGGCCGCGTCCGTGCTCCACTAGGCGGAGCTGGCAGCCCGATAGGAAGGGTCGTTATGGCGACCGCGTTGTGTTGAGACGTGCCGGCAGGTCGAGATCGGGACATTGGATGGCTCCACGCCGAGGTGATGCGTGGGATCTCGGCCCGGGTAAGCCCCCGTCCCTGCACCGAGTGCCGGACGCATCCAGCCGCTGGCACAAAACAACCAGCATCCATTGCTTGGCTTTACGAAGCCGGGCTTTGGACAGGGATTGGCGCACCGAGAGGTATTAGTGAGTAGACTGGGTGATGAGGTTAGTGTTTTGGACCCAAAATTAGAGAAAAACAAAATTTGATGATTGGCAAGGGATTGGCAGTAGTGATTGGCAGATGATGGGCAGTGATTGGCAAATTTTTAATTTGTTGAAATTTGATGTGCAAAATTGGTAGTGAGAGACCCCCGATGTGGTGGGATGGCAAATCCACCATCCTTCCCATGTGGGGGGCAAAGGAGCAATAGATTATGGGGTGTATGGCAGTGAAAACTAGCCCGGGTGGGTTAGGATATGGTGTGTAGGGATCTAGCGAAGATGACAGTAGGTAACGTTAAGTTTAGTTAGTGACTGATACCTGTAGTGGGGACGCAGGTAGATTAGTGTGGATGATAATGACGTGGGAGCGCAATAGTTTAAAGGGACGACTGGGAAGCGCAAGTTTCAGAAGGGAGTAGTTAGCTGAGATGATGCGGTGTGTGTGAGAATTGAACAGGTGTGATTGCACAGGTGTGCAACTGGACAGGTGTGTGGAGCAGTGTATGAGTCGTGAGTGTGTGGATCAGCGCGAATGCGCTTGGGGAGAGAAGGGTGCAGGTGGCACCAAGTGTGAGAGCACAGGTGTGCAAGTACAGGTGTGTGGAGAGAGTTGGAGTAAGTGGTACGGAGTGGTGTGCATGGTGCGAAGGTGTGGATAGGGGAAGAGTGGACCCCTTTCACGAGTACCCGGGGCGGGTAGTGTAAGTGTTAGGTAGAGGGTGCAGGTAAATTGTGGTTGGATATTGGCATTTGTGGTGCGGTGGCAGAATGGTGTTGTGGATGGGTGCATTAGTGTTGTGGAAATGGCTGGGCGTGTAGCCTGTTAGTGTGTGTAGTTGGTTGGGCACTCCACCACTGTGAGGATGTCGGCCAGGTGAGGCCGCAGGTGGGCTCTGGGAGCCGGTAGTTGTGAGTGGGTGCCTGAGGATCCCGGGTGTGGATCGGGCAGCCCAGTGCCAGAGAGGGCACGGAGTGGGGAGAGTGCCAGAGGGCCTTCCCCAGGTAGTTAGGTTAGGGTAAGGAGCAGGTAAGCTCGGAGGCAACTGCAGTGGTGGAGGTGTGCAGGTGGGTAGACCCACTGGGAGAGGTACACGCCACAGCCCAGAAATTGTGCGAGGGCACCGGGAGATGAATCGGGGGAGTGAGACCCCAA
Source organism: Myxine glutinosa (assembly GCF_964187855.1). NCBI lineage: Eukaryota > Metazoa > Chordata > Myxini > Myxiniformes > Myxinidae > Myxine > Myxine glutinosa. The sequence continues at coordinate 23,831,353 of NC_136270.1, read as the reverse complement.
ATTGAAGAGCACCACAGTTTGGCCAATGGGAATTGGTTTTTAGAACCCATAGTGTAAGAGGGCCAATGGTTTGGCCGGAGAAAGCCCCCGGGTAGTGTAAAGTTGTTAAAGTCATTTAGGAGATAGTTAGGATTGATGAACCTGTCGCACCATACGCAGCCACTTACCTGTGGTGATGATGATGACTCCACGCCTGTGTTTTCTTTGTTTTGTTGCAGGAGATGAATCGCTGTGTGGATTTGTGAGACGCATCACGACGTGGATGAGACATTGGGGTGATTCCATCTCTCCCTCCCTAGGAGGGACTGATGATGAATTGGTAATGGCAAATTATGATGTTGAGTTGGAGATGGCAAATTTGGATGAGAGTTGAAAATGGCAAATTTGATTGGTTAGGAGGGAGAGAAGACGAATTTGGTTTATGGGAGGAACGGGGAAGACAGTAGGGATGTTTGTTGATTTGTAAAGTAGATGTTTATGGGTAGTGTTGTGTTGTGTGGATACAGTAAGGGGTAAGGGAGGGGCCATGTAGGTTACCTGGTGGGGGGGGGGCGTACGATAGGAACGTACCTGTCTCACCTGGTTCCCATGTGCCCCCAGTGTGCATTACCTTATATTGCGTGCACTTTTGCGCCCTTACCACCTTACTCACTTGTCTGCTTCTTTTGTCTCCCACCTCCGAGGATCTGGCTTTGGGGTAGAGAGAGAGGAAAGAGAGGTGCTGGCTGCGCAGTTGTGGGCCTGCACTTTCGCTGTTTGCTGCCGGGATCGATACACCATATGGACCGCAATGTTTGTGGCCACCCACAATGGACCGCAGTTCGTTTGCGGCCAAGCACCACCCGGGGATGGACCTATGGGTCAACGTGGCACCTATGCCATAAAGGTGAACCACTGTTAACTAACACCAAGTGCACCACAAGAAGAGCAAGAGACACCTGCAGGGTTAGGGGTTGTCGAATTTATTTTTATTCCAATGAACAATGGTGACTGCACCGATTGGTGGTGGGGTGGTGCTGTTGATGCTCGGGAAGGGTGCTCTGCACGTTATTAAAGGCCGTCGGCCACAGAGCACTCGTGGGTTGGTGTATCGATGTTGGCAAGCGCGCTCTCCCTATGCATAACATCTGCATGTGTTCCTCCAAAGACAGGTCCTGGATCGTAGTGTAGATATCAGCGTAATCTTGTAAATAATGCTCCCTACCGGATGTATGTGTAGTTTGCGAATTCTTTCCGGATTCGGTTATCCTGTGGGTGTGTTTCTGTGAGGAGAAGGGTGCAACGTCGCAGGGGGACATATTTACTCATTTGTGAATATCTGTAAAACTGTCGCACTCAGGGTAGAGTTAATAGTAGAGGGAACTACATTGCGTGCCACACTAAAGTAGGTAAAAATTTATCGGGTCGGGACGCCCCGAGGGTAGAGAAGGGTGCAATGTTGCGAATATGGAATTTGGCCTCCATATCCGCTTGTAAATATTCCCCTATTTTCTCCAATACTCCCCAACTTTCCCCAATCCCCCATTCCCTAGTCCCATTGCATGTAAATAACAATCAGTAGAGCCGACCTTCCCCTTATTCCCCCATTAAATGTCGTGCCCAGGTCCACCGCACCACACGTAGCCAACTTTCGGACATCTTCCTAGTTATTCTTAATCTATGTCAGTTAAGGCCTCGTTTCCATTAATTATGACTCTTCGTTGCACCAGAATGTGATTATATGGCATCAGTAGTGAGTTTAGGACCTTTCCCATACCTCCTCCCATCTTCTTCCCCAAACAACAACAATAACAACAACTACAACAACAATTACAACAACAACAGAGGGGATGGCGGCGGAGCGGGGGAGGATGCGTCCTCACACCGGCTCGATTAGCTCCAGACCATGCGCTCCACGGGGTTACCCCGAAGGGGCTGGCTGTCAGCTCCTCGTCGGGGGCGGAGCCAGTAACCCCCCCGCACGCACCCAATGAGAAGCAACGTGCCGATTCCACGAGGCGGAGCTAACGAGCCGAGGGCGTGTCACTCCCCGCCGGATATACGCGGCCACGCGCCGGATGTGACGTGAGATTCGCCCCCAGCTGGAGAAAGACGGACCTGCGAGCGCTGAAACAGATGCGCCTGAGTTTGGAGAGGCCTGAGAAAGAACGTCACCTCTGAGCGCTGCGACGAGACCTCCCCGCATCTCTGGACCGAACCGTGTACCCTGCTTTGAGCCAAGAGTGCACCTTGAGCCATCGCTATCTGCCTTTCCTAGCCATCAAACCCCGTGTGAGTCAGCGTTGTCCCGTTTATCTGTCGTCTGTCTAGGGTTAATATAAGAGTGTGTCTAAGTGCCTGTCTTTCTATGCTGTCCCTCTTGTAGTTGTAATCTAACCTTCCGCCTTAATATAACCTCCTCCGGAGGTCTTGAGAACTGAACCCCTGGTGTCGTATTGTGTCATTATAACCCAGCCGGGTGTCTTCTTTTTCTTATTGAGCCAGCGTAGCGCGACTTCGTCAACGTCGAGTATAGTCGGGTAATTTGTGCGGACACGACGGCCATTCCGCTCGGCCCACCTTAACATCAAAGTCGTGTCTGTAACAATATATATACTTTCACATTAATAATCACGACATTAATATTAGGCAATGGAAAATATACAATTTTCACATATGTGTGTATGCAAAATTTGGTGGAGATCGGGCCAGCCCTGTTGTTTTTCACTGATTTTCAGATGAACATACATACACACCAACATAAATACATATATACATACATGCACACATACATATATACATACATACACACCAACATAAATACATATATACATACATGCACACATACATACATACATACATACACACATTACATACACATACATACATACATACATACATACATACATACATACATACATACATACATACACACATTACATACACATACATACATACATACATACATACATACATACATAACATAAGTACATTATATCCAATGGACCAACGGGCCCCAAATTTATTAAAAGCATTTACACCCTGGAAGATGTGACAGCATGGAAACGTTTGGATGCCTACAACTAATTGGGTGGATCAGTGACGTGGCTCTTCTTGTGAAGAATATATATATCAGGTTGCACGAGCAAAGGTAGGCCTGTAATGCATCAATGACACAGGCTCATGTTGGCAGAGCAGATACGCATGATGTAATATACTGTATATTAACATCATGGTCATATGCTCTGCCAACATCATGCCTCTCTGCTCTCGGATGTTTATCTGGCCCCAAGTTTTCAGGGATAAAAAGTTGTTTTCCTGGACTTTAATAAACATTTTATGTACAAGTGACAATCCATTTTCCAATGCCACTTGTACATAAATTGACAAAAAAAATTAAATCGTCCAAACCACTGCATTTTTTGATAGAACAAATCAATATAGATGAATGTTTGGATTAGATTGTATAAATACCTGTCCTGGAGACAAAATCGTTCCGTAAAACCGTAATGCTGGTGATGGGCGGGACCCAGCCACTAGGAATTAAGATAGCAAAGATCCGACATTCTATTATATAAAATAAAGCAATTGCGTCTGTGAGTGAGTGAGTGAGTGAGTGTGTGTGTGTGTGTGTGTGTGTGTGTGTGTGTGTGTGTGTGTGTGTGTGTGTGTGTGTGTGTGTGTGTGTGTGTGTACGACTGATAGTTGTAGAATCGAAAAAAAGCAGGCACAATCTCCACCAAATTTTGCATACGTGCTTGGGGTACCCTGGGTTAGGGCATAGGCATGAAATACCTCCCTTCCCCAACCACCATTTTGTGAGACAACCTGTGTTTTTTGCTGAACCTTGCTGGAGAGATGGGCTATTGTTAGGCACTGTGAACAAATATTTGCCCCACCATCCCCAAATATCCCCACCCATCTGCTCCCTGAGGGAGTGAGTGCTCTAGTTCTTCATATTCTCTTGCTTTCTCTTTACTATCAGCTGTGCTGCTAAGTAGCGACTTCATGCATATACTGTCACGTGAAAAAGTAAGTACACCCCATGTAAAGTTTTGACTTTTTCAACATATTTCAACATACAGCTATTTGATCTTCATTTCAACAATATTGATAGATAAAGGTGATATTGTGGCGGACACAAAAGCCCACTGGCGTGGTGACATCATTCCGCGCACCAAGTGGGCGGTGGCCACGCACCAGGGGTAGGCGTGGCCTCATGATATACACCGGGCGCCCAGCCCGGGACAGTACAGTGTTACAGTGTAGTCTTACAATAAAGACGTTTATATGTTACCGCTTGTCCGCTTCCTCCTTGCTCACAAGCAGCGCGCGTAACGCCGCGCTTTACTGGTGACCCTCGACGTTGGATCTGCTGGAGCGATCCTTCCACACGCGACGCCATCGCCATGGCCGACTTCGTCAAACTTCCGGAATTTTGGGAGGCTCAGGCCGAAGTCTGGTTCGTCCAGGCCGAAGCCCAATTTCAGCTTCGGCGCCTCACCGGCGATGACACGCGCTATTGCCACGTCGTCGCCTCCCTCGGGCCCGGCACGGCCGCTCGAGTTGTGTCCGTCCTTCGCCACCCACCGAACGGCCACAAGTACGAGGCACTCAAGCGGCTACTCCTAGCCACGTTCGGCCTTACGGACGACGCACGGGCCGACCGCCTCCTGGATCTCCCCGAGCTCGGTGAGACGCGCCCGTCGGTCCGAATGGACCATATGCTGTCACTGTTGGGCGACGAAGCCCCCGGTTCGCTATTCCGGGCGCTTTTCCGGCGCCAACTTCCAGCGCAGGTCCGCCTCGCGTTGGCCGGGACCGAGCTAACGGAACCCCGAGCATTGGCGGCCGAGGCGGACAGGTACTTCGCCGCTTCGGACATGCGGGCGAGCGTCGGCGTGGCCGTCACGGCCCTCGACGCTGATGTTCAGCAGCATGTTCCACAGCATCAGCTTCTACAGCACGCTGATGTTCAGCAGCATGCTGATACGCACCTCGTGAACGCCGCCACGCCCCGCCCACCGCCGCGGCGAAAACCGCCACCGCGGGGAAACCCGCCAACTCCACCGGCCTGGCGGAGCCAGCCGCGCTCCTCCAGCTCCACCACCTGGTGCTGGTTCCATGCCAAGTTCGGCCACGAAGCTCGGCGGTGTCATCCGCCGTGCTCCTTCAACGGGTCGGGAAACGCCCGGGCCGGCGCTCAATAGTGGCGATGAGCGCCGGCCATTCGAACAGCCTGCTGTTCATAACGGACACCTTCTCCAGGCGCCGTTACCTGTGCGACACGGGAGCGCAGGTGAGTGTCATTCCCGCCGGCACGTCAGACAAGCACGCCGCGGGTGGGGGCCCCGCGCTGCTTGCCGCGAACGGGACGCCCATCCGTACGTACGGAAAACGCTGCCTCTCTCTGCGGTTTGGAGGGCAGGTTTTCCGATGGACGTTCGTCACCGCCGACGTGCCCATGGCACTGCTTGGCGCGGACTTCCTGTGCGCTAATGGGCTCCTGGTCGACGTCAAGCGCAGACGGCTTGTCCAGGCCGAGACGTTCAGCTCGCTCGCTTGTGCGTTGCCCAGCTCAACGAGCGGCTTGCCAAGCGGCTTGCCGAACGATTCGGTTCCGGCCACGTTGGTCTGTACGCTTCCGGCAGCGGACGCATTCACCCGCCTCCTCGCCGGCTTCCCGGCCCTCACGCGGCCCACCTTCTCGGCGGGGGCCGTCAAGCACGGGGTGGCCCATCACATCCCCACCGTCGGGCCACCGGTCTACGCCCGGGCACGCCGCCTCGAGCCGACGAAGCTGGCGGTGGCAAAAGCGGAGTTCGCTACCCTGGAGCGACTCGGCATCGTTCGGCGCTCAGAGAGCGCTTGGGCGTCGCCGCTGCACATCGTGCCGAAGCCCGGCGGGGGATGGCGACCGTGCGGGGACTATCGCCGTCTCAATGACGCCACGACTCCCGACCGCTACCCCGTCCCCCACATTCAGGACTTTTCCGCCCGTTTGGCGGGCAGGTCCTTCTTCTCGAAGGTGGACCTCATACGCGGCTACCATCAGGTCCCCGTCAGGCCGGAGGACGTCCCGAAGACGGCGGTCATCACGCCATTCGGACTCTTCGAGTTCTTGCGCATGCCCTTCGGTCTGAAGAATGCGGCTCAGGCGTTCCAGCGACTGATGGACAGCGTCCTGCGCGACTTGGATTTTGTCTACGTTTACCTGGACGATATCCTCGTCGCCAGCGCGTCCCGCGAAGAGCACCTACGCCACCTCCGCACGCTCTTCGAACGCCTGGGCCAGCATGGCCTGATTGTGAACCCCGCAAAGTGCCGGTTCGGCGCCGCCACAATCGATTTTCTGGGGCACCGTGTCACCAGGCACGGAGCCGTCCCCCTACCGGCCAAGGTGGAGGCGGTGAAGGGGTTTCCGCGCCCCCGCACGATCAGAGGGCTGCAGGAGTTCCTGGGCATGGTGAACTTTTACCATCGGTTCCTGCCCCGTATCGCCCAGCTCCTGCGCCCCCTGCACGAAGCTCTCCGAGGTAAGCCGGGCAAAGGCGACGTTACCTGGACCGAGCAGATGGACACGGCGTTCACGGGCGCGAAGCTCGCCTTGGCTAACGCCACCATGCTCGCGCACCCGGCGCCCGATGCACCGATCGCCCTCACCACCGATGCCTCGGACTACGCGGTGGGCGCAGTGCATGAGCAATGGGTGCGTGGAGCTTGGCAACCGCTGGCGTTCTTTAGCCGGCAGCTTCGCCCGCCCGAACGCCGTTACAGTACCTTCGACCGCGAGTTGCTCGGACTTCACTTGGCGGTCAGGCACTTCTGCCATCTGCTCGAGGGCCGGGCGTTCACTGCCTTCGTCGACCACAAGCCGCTGATCTTTGCGATGGGCAAAGTCACCGAGCCGTGGTCGGCCCGGCAGCAGCGTCACCTCTCGGCCGTGTCCGAGTACACGACGGACATCCAGCACGTCGCAGGGAAGGACAACCCGGTGGCGGATTGCCTTTCCCGGGCCGTCGCCCACGCAGTCCACCTCGGCATCGACTATGCCCGGATGGCAGCGGACCAGGCCGCTGACCCCGACGTCCAGGCCTTGCGGACCGCCGTCACGGGCCTCCGCGTCACCGAGGTGCCGTTTGACGGCGCGGGCGCGGCCCTCTTGTGCGACGTCTCCCTCGGGCGTCCTCGCCCCATCGTGCCCGCGGGCTGGCAGCGCCAGGTGTTTGACGCCATCCACGGCCTGTCCCACCCGGGCGCGAGGGCCTCCCAAAGGCTGATCGCCGACAAGTTCGTCTGGCATGGCCTCCGGAAGGCCGTCCGCGGCTGGGCCAGGACGTGCCTCGCGTGCCAGCGCGCCAAGGTGCACCGGCACACCCAGGCCCCGTTGGCCCCGTTCACGGTGCCGGAACGCCGGTTTGACCACGTCCACGTGGACCTGGTGGGACCTCTGCCCCCCTCGCGGGGTTTCACCTACGTCCTCACCATGGTGGACCGCACCACCCGGTGGCCGGAGGCCGTGCCCTTGGCGTCGACAACGGCGGCCGATGTCGCGCAGGCTTTCATCGCCACCTGGGTCGCCCGGTTCGGCGCCCCCTCAGACATCTCATCCGACCGCGGCCCCCAGTTCACCTCGGAGCTCTGGGGGGCGGTTGCGCAGGGGCTCGGGGTCCGGCTGCACCGAACCACGGCCTACCATCCCCAGGCTAACGGCCTGTGTGAGCGATTTCACCGCTCATTGAAGGCCGCGCTCCGGGCCACCCTCCGCGACGGCGGCTGGGTCGACAGGCTCCCCTGGGTCCTGCTGGGCCTCCGGACGGCGCCCAAGGAGGACCTGCGCGCATCCGCGGCGGAATTGGTCTTCGGGCAACCGCTGCGGGTGCCGGGCGAGTTCCTCCCCGACTCCACGGCACCATGGTCCGCGGCACAGCAGCGCTCCGCTCTACAAGAGACCGCCCAGAGGTTCGCCCCGGTGCCAACGGCATGCCACGGGCACCCACCGACGCACGTCGCCCCGGAGCTTCGCACGGCGGAGTACGTCTTCGTCCGCCACGATGCCCATCGGACACCACTGCGGCCCCCGTACGACGGGCCTTTCCGCGTGCTGGAGACCGGGGCGAAGCACTTCACCCTGGACATCGGCGGTACTCCTGACCGCGTTTCGGTAGACCGCCTCAAGCCGGCCCACCTCGATGTGGACCATCCACCGCCAGTGGCCCGACCCCCACGTCGGGGCCGCCCTCCTGCGGGCGGACCCCCGGCACCGCCCAGCCCCGCCGCCACGCCGCCCCCCGGTCCTGCACCCATCCCAGGGGCAGCCAGGGGCATCCCACCTGGCATCCCTGCACCCCGGACGCCGCCGATTGCCAGGGGGCGCTTCGGCCGGCTCATTCGTCTGCCCCGCAAACTGGCCCTCCAGGTGCGCGGGAATTCTGGGGGGGCGCGTGTGGCGGACACAAAAGCCCACTGGCGTGGTGACATCATTCCGCGCACCAAGTGGGCGGTGGCCACGCACCAGGGGTAGGCGTGGCCTCATGATATACACCGGGCGCCCAGCCCGGGACAGTACAGTGTTACAGTGTAGTCTTACAATAAAGACGTTTATATGTTACCGCTTGTCCGCTTCCTCCTTGCTCACAAGCAGCGCGCGTAACGCCGCGCTTTAATATAATATAACAAATATCATGAAACATTTACATTTTGTAGTCCATTGTATAATTTAAATAAACATAAATGCAAATTTCGCGTGTGGAAAAAGTAAGTACACCCTTGGCTCCAATAGGTGGTATTGCCCCCTTTGGCAGAAACAACCTCAAGTAGGCGTTTCTTATAACTGTCTACCAGTCTCTGACATCGACTGGGAGAAATTTTTGTCCACTCCTCCATGCAGAATTCTTTCAGCTGTGCGATGTTTGAGGGGTTTCTTGCATGCACAGCTAGTTTCAAATCCCCCCACAACATCTCGATGGGATTTAGATCCGGGCTTGGACTTGGCCATTCCAGAACCCTCCATTTCTTTCTTTTCAGTCATTCCTTGGTGGATTTACTGGTATGTTTAGGGTCATTGTCACGTTGCAAGGTCCACCTTCGGTTGAGCTTCAACTTTCCGACAGATGGCCTCACATTATCCTCAAGCACCCTCTGGTAAAATGAAGAATTCATAGTGGATTCTATGATGGTGAGCTGCCCAGGCCCTGATGCAGCAATGCTGCCCCAAACCATAATATTTCCACCACCATGCTTTACAGTTGGTATCAGGTTGTTGTGGTCAAATGCTGTCTCTGATTTTCGCCAAACATGTCTTCTGGTACTGTGGCCAAATAGCTCCACCTTTGACTCATCATTCCAGAGCACATTGTTCCAGAAGTGCTGGTCTTTGCCTAGGTGTTCATTGCCAAACTTTAGTCTTGCCCTGATGTTCTTTCTGGACAGCAAAGGTTTCCTGCTGGCACACCTCCCATGTAGATCAAATTTGTCCAGCCTCTTTCTAATGGTAGACTCGTGCACTTTGACATCAACAGTGGCAAGCGCTACCTAAAGGTCCCGTGATGACATTCTGGGGTTCTTAGAGACTTCTTTCAGCATCTTGCGGTCTGCCATCGGGCTGAACTTGCTGGGGCGGCCTGGCCTGAACAAGTTGGCAGTTGTTTGGAATATTCTCCACTTGTAGACGATCTTCCGGACAGTCGAATGATTGATTTCAAATAGTTTGGAGATCTTTTTAAATCCCTTCCCAGACTCGTAGGCATTTATATCCTTCTTTCTGAAAGCCTCAGAGAGCTCTTTTGATCTAGGCATGGTGACGCCACACACTTCAACAACAAAGAGCAAACCAAACTAAATGTCTGAGATTTAAATAAGACAGGTTCCTCCAAGATCTTCTCTAACGATGTTCAATTTTAGGTATTTGAAGTAGTGATAAATGTAGGGGTGTACTTACTTTTTCCGCATGCGAAATTTGCATTTATGTTTATTTAAATTATACAATGGACTACAAAATGTAAATGTTCATGATATTTGTTATATTATATCACCTTTATCTATCAATATTGTTGAAATGAAGATCAAATAGCTGTATGTTGAAATATGTTGAAAAAGCCAAAACTTTACATGTGGTGTACTTACTTTTTTACGTGACTGTATACTTGCATAATTTGTTGCTTAGCTTTGGTAAATCCCTGGGGAAAGTTAAACTTGGTCCGGGAGGAGGGGTAGGCACAGGGTGAGGGGTGGCAGAGAAGATTACTAGCTTATCTGGAATTGGAATTCCAGATAAGGTGTTGTCATCGCGCACCTTCCATCCGTCCATCCGTTGCTTATTTCGACTTTTCCGGCCAATCCTGCTGAAATCTGGCAGCAATGTTCCACTCCTGACTGGTAACGGCAATTGCAAAGCTCCTTCTGGTCACGTGACCGGAAGACCAGTCAGAATGCTACCAAATTCGGGTTACAACATTAGGCCACAGTAGGGATTTGAAATTATGGAGGTCATGCCGATCACATAACCAGAGGTGTGTCAAAATGGCCGACAGCCAATTTTTGGGAAAATCGTGTAAATTCCTTCAAAATTCTTCTTACCAAACCCAACAGTCAGAATGCTACCACATTTTGGTTAAAACATTAGGATAGGCTTCTGATGTTAAATTTTGGAGGCCATGCCGATCATGTGACTCGAAGTTTGTTAAAATGGTGGACTAAGTAAATTCCTTCAAAAATCTTTTTCTCCAGACCCACCAGTCAGAATGCTACAAAATTTGGGTTACAAGATTAGGCCAGGGTAGAGATGTAAAATTGTGGAGGTCATGCTGGTCTCATGACCGGAAGTGTGTCAAAATGGTGGATTCAGTAAATTCCTTCAAAAATCTTCTTCTCCTGACCCACCAGTCAGAATGCTACCAAAATTTGGGTTACAACATTAGGCCAGGGCCCAGATAAGCTACAGGTCCAGTGGTCCTATTTTTTCTTTTGGTGCAATTTTCTCGATTTTCAAGGAGTTTCAAGGACTTTAAAAAGTTTTCCAGGAGTTTCAAGAACTGGAAAATTCTTTCTCATTTTTTCCCCCAGGACATTCAAGGACTGCAAACCATGGAATGTGAAAGATGCCAACTAAACAAATAAGGCTGGCAGATGTGATACCCAGCTTAATATCTGATAGCAGGCACAACCTGCGATGCAACACCATGCCTGAGAAGCACCAATCGGACAGTTTATAGTCAGGTTGGAAATCGAACCTGGACTAGACAGCTTAAAGATAAGTGTACTACATCTGTACCATCTACACATTCACATACACGAGCACACACACACACACACACACACACACACACACACACACACACACACACACACACACACACACACACACACACACACACACACACACACCTAATGAATTGTACAGTATCAGCCATTCCTACAATATAATTTAAAGGATTGTTGTAAATGATTAGTTTCACAACATCCTATATTCAACTTTATTATCTTCACCAGAGGGTCCATTTGTCTGTCTGTCTGTCTGTTTATCCACACAGTACATGAGTAGGCTTTTCTCTGCAAGTCTGAAAACGTTGGTCCGATTGACAAGAAATTTTTACCATAGGGGGCACCTCCTCCTGTAGAATTTATTTAATGATAATTATGACGGCATAGGTCACATGCTAGTGCACCATCTTCGAAAAAGTGGAAACTTTGAACCTCTATATCTCTGAAACCACTCGATGGAAAAAATTGAAACAAGGCTCATTGTTAAGTACACGGGGAACAACATATATTCATGATGATGTCATAATTCGACAAGTATAATGCTTGATCCGATCAGTCTGAGATTTATTGAGCATGATCTACACAAAAAGTGTATTGGAGAATTAAATTAATGACATCTTCGGTCACGTGGTTCGGCAGCCACATTGGATTGAACATAATTATATGTTAATAAACCACACAAACACAGCACCTAATAAACACCACATATATCCATCCTGGCGAGGGTCTGCAATCTCTGATTGCTCTTTCTTGCTTTCTTGTTTAAATTGTAAACCTCAAAACATAGTTCCCTTACCTAAAGTAAGAACCTTAACCTGTTAGCAATTTACTAGTTTCTTGACCGCCCAGAGAATCAGCTGGGCACCGTTCTTCCTCGAGGTTTCGATCCTTTCAGGCCAGAATCTCTCCAAACGGCAGATCCACAACCTCGGTCACGAATCCACATCAATAGATAGTACATCAGTAGATCCACAACCGCAGTTGCCTCCAGGCAGTCAGTCAACCCATCAATGCAACATCACTAATCAAACTTTACTCACTAGAGGATTTAATGTATTATTACAAAGTTACAAATCCCATCCACACTCCATTATATGATAATACATTAAATCATGCAGACCTAATCTTAAATATAACATGTCCACCAACCAGCACGACCACCCCACTTTGGATTAAAAAGTGATTCAAATATTTAAAGGGTTACATATAATGGCTTTTCTACATGCTGCCCTGTCTCCGAGCAACCATTGAAACACACCTTACTCTGAAACACACCTTTCTTTTTTTCTTTCTTTTTTTGCATACAAGATCGAGGCTCGTGTAAGAGCTAACATCGATCCCAAAAAAAATATAACAAAACGGACACACAAAACATACAATAAAGGGAGCAGGAGACAAGATTGTGAGAGGGAGGGAAGCACACAGAACAGGGAGAACAGGGACTACGGAAGATCTGTGGGAGGGAGTGGGCTTGGGGGGAGGCAAGGGTAGGCAGGAGTGGGGGGGGGGGGGGGCAGGGTGGGAGAGTTATAAAACACATGGACACTGCTAGACCTTCCAGGAAAGAAAGAAGTCGGTATTTCAAAAAAAGTGGATCTTGGGTGCATTACCGGGGGTAGAAGAGATCAAGGTTTTGGATGGGGGAAGATAAGAGATGGTGGTGAACAGCTGTTTTAAAGACCTGGAAGGAGGAGTGGGATTGAAAAGAGTGAGGGAGTTTGGTCCAGAGGGGGGAGTAAAGAGGGATGAAGGAGTGAAGGTGAGCAGAGAGTCTTGATTTTGGCAATTTCACCAGAAGAGGGTTTCTGGCAGAACTTGTGTGACCTGTAGGAATATTTGGGGGACAGAGCACAGATAGAGCTGGGGGAGCTAGGCCGGAGAGGAGTCGGTAGAAGACAGAAAGACCACCTACCTGCCTGCGGTGAGCGAGTGAAAGGCCCTCGGAGTTTGCTTCATCGCGGGAGATTCCAACGATTCTGAAAGCTTTGGTTTCAACAGCATGAAGCCGAGCTAGGTGTGAGGCAGGAGCACCGGCCCAGAGGGGAGAGCAGTATTCCATTGAGCTGCGGATTGCGGATGAAAGCCTTGTGTTATGGATTTGTCACTTCCGTCTTTGTGGTTTTCATCTTCTTGGAGCATTTTTAGTATCAGGTACTATTATTGTTACGGTTTCGGTGTGAAATGGAGATAACTATCTTCAAAGGTAAAAATAGTGTTTCAGAAGAAAAACGAAATGGGTGAAGAAGAAACCGGAAAAAGAAAAAAAAAAAGAGGCGGGCGATGGGAATTGAGAGAGATCGGAGAAGGAGGGCTTCTCTGCTTTGTGGTGGCGAGCGGACCTTTTGGACATTGGTCGCAAGTGAATGTTGGTTTCCCCGGGAAAGGGATTCCCGTGACAGTGTTGTTATTGCGGTTGCAATTAAACCTGCGTGACGGGTTTTGGTTTTTTTTTTTTTTTGTTTTTTTTTTTTTGTTGTATACAAGATCGAGGCTCGTGAAAGAGCGAACATTAATCACACAGAAAGACAAACCGACACATAAAACATATAACATCGGGAGCGGTAGACAAGATGGGGAGAGAGGGGGAAGGACACAAACACAACATTTGAGAGCAGGGACCGAGAGACATGGAGACATCGAGAGATCTGAGAGAGGGCGAGGGCTTTGGGGGGGGGGGGGGGCATGGGAAGGGGGCGGTGGGAGAGGTATAAAACATATGGACACTGCCAGGACTTCCAGGAAAGAAGTTGGAATTTCAAACAAGGTGGATCTGGGGTGAATTAGCGGGGGTAGAAAAGATCAAGGTTTTGGATGGGGGAAGATAAGAGATGGTGGTGAACAGCTGTTTTAAAGACCTGGAGGGAGGAGTGGAATTGAAGGGAGTGAGGGAGTTTGTTCCAGAGGCGGGAGAAAAGAGGAATGAAAGAGTGAAGGTGAGCAGAGAGCCGAGATTTCGGCAGTTTAACCATCAGAGGGTTGCTGGCAGATCTTGTGCGACCTGTAGGAATATTTGGGGGACAGAGCACAGAGAGAGCTGGGGGTGCAAGGCCGGAGAGGAGTCGGTAGAAGACAGAAAGACCACCTACCTGCCTGCGGTGAGTGAGTGAAAGGCCCTCAGAGATAGCTTCATCGCGGGAGATTCCAATAATTCTGAAAGCTTTGGTTTCAACAGCGTGAAGCCGAGCTAGGTGTGAGGCAGGAGCACCGGCCCATAGGGGAGAACAGTATTCCATTGAGCTGCGGATGAAAGCCTTGTATGTGGTGAGGAGCTCAGGTGTGCCGAGGAAGGACTTCGCACGACGGAGGATGCCCAGTCGGCGACTGGCTTTGGAGGCCAGCTTGGAAATGTGGTTTTCCCAAGAAAGATCATGGCAGATAGTGAGACCCAAAATCTTGAGCGACAGAACTTCTTGGAGAGGATTGTTGAGAAAGTAGATGGGAGGGTTGTCCAGTCGATCTTTTCGGAGAGACATAGTAAGAGTGTGAGATTTGTCAGGATTGAAAGACATGTTCCACTTGTTTGACCAGTCTGTGATTTTGTCCAGGTCTTCAGAGAGTGAGGAGGCAGCAGACTGCCGATCTGAGGGAAGAGGAATGGAGCGGCAGAGAGTGGAGTCATCAGCAAAGAGATAGAGAGGATTTTCGAGAGAGTCAGATAGATCATTGATGAAGACCAGAAAAAGCACGGGGCCCAGAACACTGCCTTGGGGAACTCCAGCCTGAACAGGAAGAGGAGATGAGAGAAACCCATTCAGGGCCACACGTTGACGACGACTAGAGAGGAAGTCCGCCAGCCATGCGTGGAGATTTCCATGGATACCAAAGGAGGAGAGTTTGGTGAGCAGAGCGGGGTACCAGACCGTGTCGAAGGCACGTGATATGTCGAGGGAGACAGCTCTAATTTCCTGTTTGGCATTGAGGACCTCCATCCATTGTTGAGACAGCAGAAGCAGCATGTCCAGAGTAGAGTGACCTGGTCTGAAACCAAATTGATGATCAGAGATCAAGCCATTGGAGAAGAGGAAAGATTTCATATCCGAAGCAATGATGGATTCCATGACTTTGCTGATAATTGGGAGAAGGCTGATTGGTCTGTAGTTGCTAGGATCTGTTTTTGCACCTTTTTTGTGCAAAGCGGTGATGTTGGCTGATTTCCAAGCAGATGGCAGTTGACCTTGAGCAAAAGAGAGGGTGAAGAGAACAGAGAGAGGGTGAGATAGAGCAGCAGAGCAGGATTTTAGGACCCGTGGGCTGATGCCGTCGGGTCCAGTTGCAGAATCAGAGTCGAGGGTTGACAGAAACTTTTCCACCTTGTCAGGAGGAAAGGACACGGAGTCCAGGAGCAGCAGGGTACGACTGGGTATGGTGGGTACAGAGAGGGATGGGTTTGGGACACAAGATTTAGAGGCAAACACAGAGTTGAGGCATTCAGCTTTTTCACGTGCGGAGTCAGCTGTGTAGCCGTTTGAGGTAAGGGAGGGGATGGAGGGGGAACAAACACCAGAAACGGATTTGACCAGACGCCACCAGGATTTGGAAGAGGGAGACAGATAAGAGAGTTCGGTCTTGAGAATGGAGAGATATTGTTTCCTGGCTCTCCTGAGGGTGGACACACACTTGTTTCGGGCTTTGTGAAAGGAAATGAGATTTCCTTCCGTTGGATTTGCTTTCCAGGAGACGAAGGCAAGTTGTTTCTGGGCAACAGCCTCACCACAAGATTCCGTGTACCATGGACGGGAGGAAGGGTATGACAACTGAAGACGAGATGGGATAAATCTGTGCATGAGAGAGAGCAATTTACTTTGGAAGAATTCCCAGGATGAGTTGATGTCAGAGGTGGTAGAGATGGGAGACCAGTCCAGATGATTGATGGCTGCTTGAAGACCGTGCCAGTTGGCCTGAGTGAAATGCCAGACTCGTCGACGCTGAGCAGGCTCCCTGAGGATGGTCAGAGAGATGTCCACTTTAACAAGGACATGATCAGATGATCCGATCGGAGCAGAAGAAGAGCAGCAGACATTTTCAGGGAAGTTAGTCATAACCAAGTCCAGAAGAGAAGATGTTCCGTTGACTGAGATCCGGGTCGGGAAATTGACAGATTGTGTCAGTCCCAGTGAGTCGCAGAAGTCCTTTGCTGAAGAGCCATGGCTGGTGAGAGAGGTACCCACACCCAGCCAACTGACATGGTGACAATTGAAATCACCACATATGAGGAAGAGAGAGTTGGGATGAGTAGATAGAAGTTGATCCATATCATCAGACAGCGAGATGTAGATGGAGTCATCACTGTTTGGTGGACGGTACAACACACATATGAACAAGAGGTGGGAGCGAAGGGGAAGCCGTAGCCAGAGGTATTCCTGGGGGTGAGGTGGAGAGAGTGCAGTGCAGGGCGAGTGAGGAAGAGAGTTTTTGATAAAGATAGCAACCCCACCTCCAGGACGAGGCTCAGGTCTATCATACCGGAGGAGGGAGTAGCCCGGGAGAGATACTATGGAATCAGAGACATCATAAAGGAGGAAAGTTTCTGTTAAGCAGATCACGTCTGGTTTGACAGAAGCAACCTGTATGGAGAGATCAGTTAAGTTTGAACGAAGGCCCCGGATGTTTGAGGTCCATACCGTTAATGAAGAGGAAGGGGGAGCATCAGATACAGAACAGGGGGGAGGAGGGGTAGGGTAAGATGTGGAAGAGGTGGAAGAGATAGGGAGAGCTGTTGAAGGTGTGTCAGAGATTTCAGAATAGCTCGGAGAAAGGGAAGGATGGGGCGGACAAAAGGTTTGATGGTGATTGGGTGAGCCACAATGAGGTGTTATTTGAGGAGGGGGAAGAGCGAGGCAGAAGGTTGGGGGAGATGGAGGTGAGAGTTTGAAGGGGGAAGAAGCGGGGAGGACGCTTTGAGGAGGGGGAGTGAGAGGGGGGAAATTGAGAAGCAATGAGGGTGGGGAGATTTGAAGGGGAGGGGTGAGGGGGGAGTTTGGGAGGGAAGGGACAAGGGGAGGGATTTGAAAGGGATGGGATATGGGGGAGATTTGGAGGGGAGGGGTGAGGCAGGAGTCTAGGAGGGGAGGGGCGAGGGGGCGTCTTGGCGGGGAGGGGTGAGGGGGTAGTTTAGGAGGGAGGGGGCAAGGGGGGAGATTTGAAAGGGATGGGTGATGGGGAAGATTTGGAGGGGAGGGGTGATGGGGAAGATTTGGAGGGGAGGGGTTATGGGGAAGATTTGGAGGGGAGGGGTGAGATTGGATTTTTGAAAGTGCACGATTTATGGGAAACGAACATTTATTGCAAAATGAGTTTCTTGTGACCTTCGAGTTAAAAATACGTTTAAGGACGCTGGATGGAGGATGGAGTGCAGGAGAGTTTAGGGAATGTAGAAAAAAGGCACTATAGGAGATGGATATTTTTTTGGGATGAATTGATTTGGTGAGCAAGTCGAAAGCAGCCTTTTAAAGAAGAAGAAGAAAAAGGTGTTATAAAATATGACGGAATACATAACTTGAGGGGAAAGTGTAAACATTGAAGGTTAATGAGTGAAAACTATCTGGGGAAATGGGGGAGAAACACGTGGTCGAAGAACGAACGAACGAATAAGAATGAATAAACGAATGAGAACAGAGAAGGAAACGTTTTTTTTTTTTGTTTTTGTTTTTTTGAGTTGAGATTTACAACTCAATTTACAATTTACAATTGGTTCCGAGAGTGAATCATCATTGGAGAGCAAGCTGACGCCTACATTATCGGCCGGTCCGCCATTTCACCTCGCACAAGCCAATCGCCCTGTTCCACGTGTGTGTCGTGGGTTTTCCCGGAGTGACCTCAGCGTGGGAACCGCCGATTGTTCATGCCAGCTTCATTGTCGGTGAACGGAAGGTGTGAGTTTCCACTCACCTTTTGGGTGAATCATTACCGGACCAACTTCGGCCCGACCTCTCGCCTCACGGCTCTCCTGCGGCTTTGACTGTCGACCGACCTGGATTCAGGTCCCAGTACGACCTTTTCGTGTTGATCGCCAGAGAGGGGATCGACTTTGGCCTTGTGTCGTGACAATCGTCGCTCTGCTGCCATTGTTCTGCACGAAATTTGGGGAATGTTACAGTTCACTCACGTTGGAGTACTGTGAGTTATTGATTAAAGAACATTGGGGGTACCATCATAGGAATTGTATGGTTTATGATGTGGAAGTGAGAGTTTCCTTGTACTTGCGTTTAGTGTTATTATTGTGTGAGTTTTGAATACAATAATTTGTCTTGTATCAATTGCTTGGTGTGGTTCTACCATTGGTCATTGGGACACACACATAATAGCACATCTTTCTGCCATGACTCCTTTCAAGGCTCGGAGGTACACCGTGGCCGGGGTTTGGGGAGGAAGCACGTAACACTTGTATGTGGTGAGGATCTCAGGTGTGCCAAGGAAGGACTTCACACGACGGAGGATGCCCAGTCAGCGACTGGCTTTGGAGGCCAGCTTGGAAATGTGGTTTTCCCAGGAAAGATCATGGCAGATAGTGAGATCCAAAATCTTGAGTGACAGAACTTCTTGGAGAGGATTGTTCAGAAAGTAGATGGGAGGGTTGTCCAGACGGTCTTTACGGAGAGACATAGTGAGAGTGAGAGATTTGTCAGGATTGAAAGGCATGTTCCACTTGTTTGCCCAGTCTGTGATTTTGTCCAGGTTTGCAGAGTGAGGAGGCTGCAGACTGCCGATCTGAGGGGTGAGGAATGGAGCGGCAGAGAGTGGAGTCATCAGCAAAGAGATAGAGAAGATTTTCAAGAGAGTCGGAGAGATCATTGATCAAGACCAGAAAAAGCACAGGGCCCAGAACACTGTCTTGGGGAACTTCAGCCTGAACAGGAAGGGGAGATGAGAGAAACCCATTCAGGGCCACACGTTGACTATGACCAGAGAGGAAGTCCGCAAGCCATGTATGGAGATTTCCATGGATACCATAGGAGGAGAGTTTGCAGAGCAGAGCGGGGTGCCAGACACGGCACATGATATGTCAAGGGAGACAGCTCTAATTTCCTGTTTGGCATTGAGTTGCCAAACAGGTTGCCAAACAGTTGCCACCTTACACACCTTACATATAATACATAATTATATATTGGGAAATAAAATACAAATTTTCTGTTTGTTGAACTACCGTACAGTTAGAATCGCATTCTGGTGACGTCACACGCATACTCTCTATTGGAGTGGGAGTTATCAAACGTGACAATAACAATATCTCATTACTTATTTAGATATGTGATTCATTATTGGGATTCTCACCTACCTGCCCAGTATGGATCAGGGCGTCACTAGCCTTTTAGGAGGGAAGTTCAAATTCTAAACCGAGGCTGGAGGTTGAACCTGCGCAACAGGTTGAGGCAATGCTATTGTCGATAAAACGGCCGAAATAACCGCATATCGGACAATGTTCAGAGCACAATGTGTAAGATGTGCTCACTGAATTTGCCGGTAATCGGATGTACTCCCCTGTTTATAATTGCCGAAGTTCTCATCTATCATTTTATCTTTTCACAACACTCACAAAGATTTTTCTGAGAAAAATGGGGATTCGATCGATCAGGGTAAGGGGATCAGGGTAGCTGCACATAAGTCCTTAAAGAGATGCATGCGGCTCCGGAGGTACAGGTTTCCGACCCTCGCAAACAGGCCAATTTAGAATAGCTACATCGAACATAAAAAAGTGTTTGAGGAATGGTACAACTTATCGCTTATACCTCTGATATTACGAATTATTCTTCTTATTTATGCCCTTCTCATGCCATTCAACGGATATTATGAATTAGAATTAATTTATTGTCAAATAATTGTTATTCACATACCTTGCTCGCAAACTTAAGGTGCACTTCTGTTTCTGCAGAAAGACCTTTCTTGATTTGTGCCCAAGCCTCTGCGAGTGTCCTGCTTGACAGCATCGGGGGGGAATAAGAGACAATGACATCCTGAAGTCTTCCATACAAAATCCATTTTCTTAGCAAATTTGAAATGAGGATCAAAAACCTTAAAAGCAGTACATTCTTATAATGGGAAATGTTGAGACAGACCATTTGAACCATTAGCGCGGCCCAGCCATGAGGCTTCTTAACACAATCCGGGTATGCTGTTCGCTTCGTTGCCGGGTATGCGTTGAGACAAAAACAGATCAATACAATGGATGGTATTTGTACCTGGGATACCGGCATCACGAACTACATGCTCAGGTAGGCACACCAAGCAGTTGCTTTTGTTACCTGCTTTCCACTGTGTATCACATCAATGCACCCTACTCTTTGCAGAGCGTCAGTGTTGCCGAAGGAGTTACACTAGGTTGGCAGAAGTTACATTAGGTGGTTTGCCGTTGCCTCCCGGGAGTCAGTCAAGGCAGGAATATATAATTTGTTCAGGGTGCCAACTCAACTACTCTTTGCCAAAGACATCGAGGGATCTTTAATGTCCACCAACGATCAGTGCTGGCAGATGGATTTTCAGGCTGAACGTCCAACTGAGGGACACATTGATGAATCTCCCTGCCTTAGAAACACCAAGGTGACAGTTTACAAGTGGGCCAAGATTCGAACCCAGACTAGATAGCTCAGAAGCGAGTGCGCATACCTCTAATGCTATTCTGCCAGCCCATGACAGAATCGACGCATGATGTATAATTAAAAAGAATTTTGATCGACACGCTGTGCCAAACTTTTATGACAAGGATCATTAATTTCCAGCTCTGATCCGAGCAAGGGAAAAAAAGAGCAGGTTTGAGGACAAACGCAATGCTTCCGACAAGATAATACAAAACAGAACTGCTTGAGCTGTGCAGTCAGATGGATCAGGGCAACTGTAGTGATCTTTGAGCTCCTGGTATCTCTCCAAATTCACTCACAACATCCCTCTCCAAAGTCGTTCTTACCCTTCCTCATTTGCAACGAGAAGGCTTTTTGAAAGCTTCGACAAGTTTCTCGCGTACTCTTCCTCTATCCTGATCCTGTGCAGAAGAAAGCAAGAATGAATGCATGCAGTCGTTAAAGATTAAATGGTGCAGCGCTTTTGCCACGCTTCTCTTAACAGTGTAATAGGATTTACCGAATTCCTCTCGAACATAACGCACAAAACAGGACAAACAAGTCCAGCGTCTCACCCCAATACCAGCACCTGGGTCATCCACCATATATCCACAACCCCCCAACTTCACAACTCATCACCCCCCCCACAAGCCAGATCTTTGTCTCTATCACGATCGAATGCGCGTCACCTCTCGTGAAAGAATGCAGCCATCTCGCGGGTCATTTGCTGCCCTTTCATCTGCTTTGCAACGAGGACGTTGAATCCAGACACCACCTTCTTGCTGTGCCCCTGCTGCCTGTCCGTCTGCGGCAAAAGGAAGAGGCACCTGAAGGATTCTCAGCTTTCTGAAGTACACAGTTTGTGTACGAGTCATCGTCTCAAGTTCTGCTGTGTCTAAAGTGTGATAGATAACTGACTTTCCCTGCAAGGCCTACTTATCCAGGGTAAACTCTACTTAATGCCAAATATTTAATAATCATCTCATCTTATAAGTACCACTCAATGATTGTAGAGTAGCTGTCAGCCAAAGTGTTTTACGAGAGACAATGAAGGTTTGCCATTGCCTCCCCAGTCGAATATCAAAACGATAAACTGCAATTTGACCAGGACCAGCATGCCCGTGGTTCCGTCTTCCTCAGTCTGTTGTCTCGAGTTCTTCCCTCCAGGATTTCACATTAGCTGCCCACCTCGACGTTATTGTCTCTTCCATTTCTACCTTGAAGCTTTACTACACCCACTGAGACCCTATTCCCAACCTTAACCCGCAATTCCTATTGTTCTGTGATGCATCCAAATCACCTAATTTTTGGCCTGGTGACCCTTTATCCCTCCCCACCCCCCATAGCCCACCTTCCCCCTCTTTTCTATTCCGCTCTTCTGTGAGCCTCGATACCTTGATTGCAAAAATCTTCAATGTTCACATGTGTGTGGTAACAAATACTACAGCTGGCTTACAGCCAATCCCGAAAAGGTGGTTTACGATTATGACGCAATGTCCTGCCTGTGCGTCACCACAACAGAAGTTTGGAGATTCAAACACAGACGAGACAACTTCAAAGCGAGTAAGCTTTCTCTGAGATATCCTACCAGTACAGAATTACATCGTAACTAATCGAAAACAAATGGGTACTTTTGATACAAAATGTAACAAAATATTAAATTAAATGCACATCAGCAAAAACAAATTGGGAATGTCAAGCCTCCAAAGTTGCATTAATTAATAATTAAAACCGTTATGAGGGGATGTATTGGATTTGCGCTGATGGAATTTTCATGTATTATTAAATAAAATCACACACAAGTGTTTGGACGGAGAGATAAGGTTACGAGTGATGAAAGCGGCGGCGCAAACTCGACAAGATGTCCCAACATCTGCATCTGGTTCTGCAGAACGACAAACACTTTGAAGCAGGAAAACACACCGGGGGAGATACCTCACGTGCTTAACCCCACGACCCCAGCTTCCCGACGCTAGCCGAGAAGCAGCCTCTATCCCCTCCTTAAATGCCATCCTCAGGAGTGACAAACGAACCCAAAAGTGGTCGCAGTAACTCCATTCGTCTGGCTTCAACAGGCTCTGCTCTGCGGTGCCCTCGGCCGATGGGAACGTCACGTCGTTTATCTGAGAGGAAAACAGGAAGCGAACAGCATACCCGGATTGTGTTAAGAAGCCTCACGGCTGGGCCGCGCTAATGGTTCAAATTCCAAAGAGGAAATTCAAGCTCAGGAAATCATAAAAATGGTGAAAAACAAATATTACAATAATTCTCAATACTCAGAAACCCACTCATTAGAGTCAGAACAGATTTAATCCGTTGCACCGTGCCCGTTAAGGGTCCGGCAATAAAGCCAGACTATTACATGATGTAAGGCCTTGCTGAGGAAAGCCAATCACGTCCTGAATGCTCCACACGAAACAGCATTTTAAAAACCCGAGTCAGCAGGATTCTCAACATTAGGAGAGATCTATGTATTTTTCCTACATCACAAGACCATTTGGAGATAACGGACAGATCACCACATCAGGATATGGGATTTGAAAACTGGGATCCCAACATCATGTGACCTGTGGGCTGAGATGGATTGCAGCAAACAAGCCAATCCCTCTGCTTCTTTAACTAACGACAATGGAAGGCAGCTGAGCATAAAACTACACAACCATCAAGGACTTGGATGTTGTAAATGATGTCCTCATTGACCTTCTCGGCAAAATGTCTGTTGTGATGAATGGTGCAGTAGGCCTTAAGGGCAATGACGATACATCAGTTGACTGTTTGCCCCAGCACTATGGGTAGCTTACACCCAATGAGGCATAAAAGTAAACTTTGATTCTTGTTTAGCACTCTCCACGACATGGCTCAGCACAGTCTCACACTACCATTGCCAGTCCCATTTGACCTCTGATGACCCCTTTCTCTCATCCCCTGAGTTATCTGACCTTTCGCATTACACATCACGTGAAGATTTCAAACCAGGGGAAACAGCAGGGTGGGAAAGGGATAGGGGCATGGGGTGTGTTCGGCCCAACGTCCGGCCTTATGGGAGTGCAGCAGCTGCAGGCAACAAAAAGCTGGCCAGCCGTTTCACCAAGGCTCGACTTTGGCCTCCGGCCTTGCCAGTTCCACACGTGTTGGGGCTTCATGCCAAAAAGGCATGTGCAAGCAATTTTTTTTTGGCAATTTATGCACAAGAAAAAAAACGTCTGGCCAAAAGCTCTCCTTTAGCCTACAACACTCAATTTTCCATCTGTAATGTTTTTCAGAGCATGGCCGGGGAATACTGATCATTGTTGTAATTCACAAATTTCTTTTGAAAAGGCCGCCGCGCAGGTAGAGCAATACAGCGTCGATGTATAGCAAGCGCAGGTAGAGCAATACAGCGTCGTTGTATAGCAAGCGCAGGTAGAGCGTCGTTGTATAGCAAGCGCAGGTAGAGCGTCGTTGTATAGCAAGCGCAGGTAGAGCGTCGTTGTATAGCAAGCGCAGGTAGAGCAATACAGCGTCGTTGTATAGCAAGCGCAGGTAGAGCGTCGTTGTATAGCAAGCGCAGGTAGAGCGTCGTTGTATAGCAAGCGCAGGTAGAGCAATGCAGCGTCGTTGAACCGAACTCAAGGCCTGTTTGTGTTTTCAAAGCCCCAAACTGTTTCACTGCTGCCTACACCCACCGTTGTTGTCGCAGCTTTTGCCTTCTTCTTCGTCGGAGAGGCCGGTGGGGATGCCTGCATTCAGGAAAACAAGCAGGAATCAATGCGGGGTGGGAGACTAGGCGTGACTTCAAGGAAGAATGAAGAGGAGGGTAATAGTCTGGCAGAGTTCTGAGGCTGACAGTTTATGTGCGTTCTCTGCAGGAGTACGGCCTACATCTTTCCTTCAATTCTCCGATCAAAAATTAATCAAACATCAACTCCAGCTATTACTACAAGTGTAGATATTCATTGTAAATTTAATAAAGGATTATCTACCTTACCTACAAGTATTTCATCTTACATCTATCGTCGACTCACCTTGGAAATCCTCCTCTTCGTTTGCCACATCCGTGTTGCAAGTTTCAACCCCAGATCGTAAACATGATGATGGAAGTTACTGATGGAATCATTAGTATTGTAAAAGGTCAATGTCAGTCCAGCTCCACCGGTCTGCTTGGCGGAGGTTTGCGCTCTACCAAGTGCCGTTTTAGTTGTTAATGTGCAGGGACAATCACCACCACATGACCAGGCCAAGGCTTTACTGCATGCAGTCAGGTGCATGTCTCTCCGTGCCCTCATTAACGTACACTAATCCGCACAGTCGTTGATGCGGCGTCAGAGCACCAACACACGATGACCTTCTCATTTGAGCATGAACTGTACATGCATTACACGATACCGCAATAACGCACCTTCGGGCACATTTAGTCAATCAAATACTTTAACCTTTTGATACACTTAATTTAAATAGCACCCAAATCATTGGCTTGTTTGGCACTCCTTGACTTGCAGAAAATACATTCATTGACTGTGATCCAAATGGTTCCACTGGATGAATGCCTCGAAATAAGGGAAGTGGGTCAACGGCCTTCGGAGAATTGCATGCACCTGCCTCATCAAGTCATGGTGAATGTTGAAACCATTTACAGTTTTTACAAAATCGTGTGTACTGGGCTTATATTTGACATATTTTTCAAGCTAAAAGTATGTGTCAAAGATCATTTCATGAGTTTTTTGCAGGTTTGGTTTAACGCACCGAATTGTTTGGCCTGTGCTATAATGTCAATCAACTTGAAGTCGCCTAAAATACCCAATGGTCGCTCTTTATTCCCTTCAACATGGAGTTGTTTTCTAACACGAAAAACGATATTAACACAGCGTACATAAATGAGAAAGACAGAATAACGACAATATGCCAAGAACAGACACCCATGCTCATACAGTAGGTCTTCAACTATTCAAAGCTAGATCGCGTACAGGTCGCCAGAGTGCAAGTGCATACAAGGTAAAGTGTCCTCACTTGTTTGTTGCTTTACACCTTCCTTCTTCCCATTTCGAGATTTGTTTTAGTTTCTGTTGTGGAGAATTCCAATAAAAAACTCAACCTGTTCACATCGAGTGACTCATCTTTATTTCACATTGCTGCAAAAATATGGAGGCCGATTTCAAGAGAAATAACCCAGAAAAAACATTCCCAATTCTAGTGAGCAACGGGGATTCAGAGTCGAGCAGAATGCTGACATACCATCCCTTTCTGACTTCACTGCCCTGAATAGTTCCAGACATGGTGGGAGAATGCCTTCAGGCACATCCCATCGCAAGAAAAACAAGGCCCACAACCAGAAACATCACCCTGGAAACCATTGCTAGAACAGCAGAGAAACGTGGGGGGAGGGGTGAGGGGTGGTGGGACGCCACAGCACAAGAATAATCTGGGAATATTCCTGGATTGTTCATCTTGTTTACAATTCCCCTGTTTTCCTGCACAGGGATTACATTGAGCTGATGGTCTGGCAACAACCTCCAATATCGTAAAACTCCAAGATTTTCAGGGACCCAGGTATGCATTTGCGTGAGGCTTGCTTGGAGTGTATTCATTATACCATTAAAAAGACTCAGAGATGTATTTTTGTAGTGGATATTATAATATGCATGAACAGGCGTCGCTTCCTATGAGTTGGTTTGCCTGTCGATCGATCCCATGTGAATGGAATAATTGTGACGTCACAGAGGGATGCACATGATGTCGGCCGCGAATAACAAACTCGATAAACTTGTCAGATCCTCGTCAGATTGATGCACGAGTTTCGTTATGCTGATAAAAAATACACGATGCCCCCCAAAATTGTTGTACGACACTATTTCCACTTTTGGACACGATGACGGCACTTGCGAGCTAAACAATCATCAGCAGGGGGTCGTCGTTTTAACCCGGTCAAAATTAACTTAAATAACTTTGCAATTATTTTTTATGCATTCACAAAAAAAAGTAAATGAAAATGTTTCCAAAATAGGTCACAGTGCCACTTTAAATGAAACGTAAATATCACAAAGCCTCCTTTTATGTGAAGGTTTTACACAACACATTGGATTGCAACTGCATGATGTAACAAGCATGAGTCATTAGATGAACATCTTTGCAAATATGGCATCTTGGGTACCTGAAGGTTGCTGTTGGACTTCCTTAAAGACTTCTTCTCAGAAGAGGAGTGGAATCCATTAACTGCAGGGATTGGGAACATGTGTGGTACATAGGTAATGCTTAGTAAATTATTTCTCAAACAACATACAGTGTGTGTGTGTGTATATATATATATATATATATATATATATATATATATATATATATATAATGAACAACTTTTAACTTTTCTAACTTTGGATGTAAACATGGTGGAAGCAAACTGTGAATGGCAAATAAAATCATGTTCATAAAGTTCAATTTTCTGGTGTCAACAATGTTTCATTTTTATGCCTCCGTCGACGAAGTCACTGGAAGCATTATGTTTTCAGGTTGCCCGTCCGGCTGTCTGTCCATCCGTCTGTGATAGGTTTTCGTTACCGCGATAACTTGAGAACGGCTGAATGGATATTAGTCAAACTTGGTGCAGGTATATATAATGAGGTAAACATGAACTGATTCGATTTTGGGGTCCCGAGGTGAAAGGCCAAAGGTCAGAGGTCATGTCAGATAAAAATGTGATAACTTATGAACAGATGAAGGGATTTAAATTAAAACTTGGTACTCCACCCTCAGGAGAGCCAGGAAACAATATCTCTCCGTTCTCAGGACAGAACTCTCTTATCTGTCTCCCTCTTCCAAATCCTGGTGGTGTCTGGTCAAATCTGTTTCTGGTGTTTGTTCCCCCTCCATCCCCTCCCTCACCTCAAACGGCCACACGGCTGACTCCGCACGTGAAAAAGCTGAATGCCTCAACTCTGTGTTTGCCTCTAAATCTTGTGTCCCAAACCCATCCCTCTCTGTACCCACCATACCCAGTCGTACCCAGCTGCTCCTGGACTCTGTGTCCTTTCCTCCTGACAAGGTGGAAAAGTTTCTGTCAACCCTCGACTCTGATTCTGATTCTGCAACTGGACCTGACGGCATCAGCCCAAGGGTCCTAAAATCTTGTTCTTCCGCTCTTTCAGTCCCTCTCTCAGTTCTCTTCACCCTCTCTTTTGCTCAAGGTCATCTGCCATCTGCTTGGAAATCTGCCAACATCACCGCTTTGCACAAAAAAGGTGCAAAAACAGATCCCAGCAACTACAGACCAATCAGCCTTCTCCCAATTATCAGCAAAGTCATGGAATCCATCATTGCTTCAGATATGAAATCTTTCCTCTTCTCCAATGGCTTGATCTCTGATCATCAATTTGGTTTCAGACCTGGTCACTCTACTCTGGACATGCTGCTTCTGCTTTCTCAACAATGGATGGAGGTCCTCAATGCCAAACAGGAAATTAGAGCCGTCGCCCTTGACATATCACATGCCTTCGATACGGTCTGGCACCCCGCTCTGCTCACCAAACTCTCCTCTGTTGGTATTCATGGAAATCTCCACGCATGGCTGGCGGACCTCCTCTCTAGTCGTAGTCAACGTGTGGCCCTGAATGGGTTTCTCTCATCTCCTCTTCCTGTTCAGGCTGGAGTTCCCCAAGGCAGTGTTCTGGGCCCTGTGCTTTTTCTGGTCTTCATCAATGATCTCTCTGACTCTCTTGAAAATCCTCTCTATCTCTTTGCTGATGACTCGACTCTCTGTCTCTCCATTCTTCATCCCTCAGATCGGCAGTCTGCAGCCTCCTCACTCTCTGCAGACCTGGACAAAATCACAGACTGGGCAAACAAGTGGAACATGTCTTTCAATCCTGACAAATCTCACACTCTTACGATGTCTCTCCGAAAAGACCGACTGGACAACCCTCCCATCCACTTTCTGAATAATCCTCTCCAAGAAGTTATGTCACTCAAGGTTTTGGGTCTCACTATCTGCCATGATCTTTCCTGGGAAAACCACATTTCAAATCTGGCCTCCAAAGCCAGTCGCCGACTGGGCATCCTCCGTCATGCGAAGTCCTTCCTTGGCACACCTGAGCTCCTCACCACATACAAGGCTTTCAACCGCAGCTCAATGGAATACTGCTCTCCCCTCTGGGCTGGTGCTCCTGCCTCACACCTAGCTCGTCTTCACGCTGTTGAAACCAAAGCATTCAGAATCATTGGAATCTCCCGCGATGAAGCTAACTCCAAGGGCCTTTCACTCACTCACCGCAGGCAGGTTGGTGGTCTTTCCGTCTTCTACCGACTCCTCTCTGGCCTTGCCCCCCCAGCTCTCTCTGGGCTCTGTCCCCCAAATATTCCTACAGGTCGCACAAGATCTGCCTGCAACCCTCTTATGGTTAAACTGCCAAAATCAAGACTCTCTGCTCACCTTCACTCCTTCATTCCTCTTTTCTCCCGCCTCTAGAACAAACTCCCTCACTCTCTTCAATCCCACTCCACCGTCCAGGTCTTTAAAACAGCTGTTCACCACCATCTCTTATCTTCCCCCATCCAAAACCTTGATCTTTTCTATCCCCGCTAATTTCACCCCAATTCCACTTTTTTGAAATACCAACTTCTGTCCTGGAAGTCCTTGGTGTCCCTGTGTTTTATACTTCTCCCACCCCCCCCCCCCCCCTTCCCACGCCTCCTCCCCCCAAGCCCTCTCCCTCCCACACATCTCCCTGCTCTTAAATGTTGTGTGCTCTCAAGTGTTTGTGTGCTTCCTCTTCTCTTGTCTTCCGCTCCCTCTTTTTATATATTTTGTTTGTCTGGTTGATTTGTTTGTGAAGTAAATGTCAGCTCTTTCACGAGCCTCGATCTTGTATACAAAAAAAAAAAAAAAAAAAAAAAAGAGTGTCGTTCTAGTTTTTTTTAGTTCCCTATCTGATATAAGATGGCGACATTAGAAGAAAAGGGGTAAACTATGTGCTATGGCTAGCTGAACTGGTCCATAACAGCAGCGACAAGAAATATGCACCACTAAGAACCCGAATCAACAATTGCATGATGACGTTCAAATAAATGAGTTCAATGAATGACAAACCACGATCCGGAAGGTGACGCATCAGTGAGGAAAGTGGAGCACCTGTCCAGGTGTCATTTGAATGACGTCCACGTAAATCATTGCGACTTGCATCACTTGAATTGAAAATGCCACGTACAACAATGCACAGCATCCTCCAAGCCGTGTTGCGTGAACATGCTTACAAGATCTGCTTACAAGATATGCTTACAAGATCGTGAACATGCTTAGATTCCAAGTTAGATTTTTTTTGTCAACTCTTGAAATCATACAACAGGTGCCATTTCTGATGAGGCAACATTCCACATTTCTGATGAGGCAACATTCCACATTTCTGGAAATCAACGGTCATACCTGTCACATTTGGGGGACAGAGAATCCTACAGAAATTTGGCAACATGAAAGAGACACCCCAAAAGTTAATATCTGGTGCGTTCCCAGGAAGTCACATTATTGGTCCTTTCTTTTTTCAAGGAGCAACAGTGAATGGTAAATGTTATCTGACTATGTTACAGAATGTCTTCATCAATTGCCATATGCGGGAAAATTGGGCATCTGGGCAACCCTGACTAAGCATGCAATTTTCCCACACATTGAATCGCCACTTTCTTTCCACCAATGCTTCCGGGGCACTCGCTGCCAACCATAGGAACGCCAACGGCCTCAATACGAGAGGGTCTTCCTCCAATGAGGTGGACCGCTATTACAAACACCACAGAGGCATAGAAACAATTAAATAAATGAACAGGATTATAACTAATTAATTGATATATGTGGGAAAATGTGATTCCTGGTCTGGGTGTGTAATTTTCCCACATATGTCAATTAATTCGTTATAATCCTGTTCATTTATTTATTTTCTTCATCCTTGAACTACGTTGATTGAATCTTTCATAAAGCATCTCTTCCAGCAAGACGGTGCTCCTTGCTACTTTGCTTTTGTTGTACTAGGTGAGAGGTTTTGGATGTTGTCTTCCCAGAGAAATGGATCTGTAGACGTGGATCACTTGCTTGGCCACTTCGTTCCCCTGACCTGTCCCCAATGGACTTCTTTTTATGGTGCCATATATAAAATTACTTCTTATTCATCAAACCCCCATTCTTGGAAGAACTTAAAGCCAGAATCATGAATGCAATTCATGATATCACTCGGCAGAAACTGGGAAATGTTTTCGGAGGATTAAAAATCGGATTGAAAAATGTATCATGGTAGATGGCGGTAATGTTGAAGAACCACCTTTAGAGGCCATTTTTCCCTGCAGAATATGGGTTGGCCTTTTATGGGCACCGTGGTCCCCTTTGTGAAGCAATGTTTTACAGCCGGATGCCCTTCCTGCCGCCAACCCTGTTAGTCGCCTCTTGCGACACACAGGGATTACCAGTGGACTAGTACTCCATTTGCCGACCTCGGAAGGATGACAGGCCCCCCTGGCGAACCTCCCTGGCGTTAATTCAGCGATCAACCGGGATTCAAACCCTGGCAAATCATATGGCTGCCAAAGCAGTTCCTTTCACTCACTCACCGCAGGCAGGTAGGTGGTCTTTCTGTCTTCTACCGACTCCTCTCCGGCCTTGCTCCCCCAGCTCTCTCTGTGCTCTGTCCCCCAAATATTCCTACAGGTCGCACAAGATCTGCCAGCAAGCCTCTGATGGTTAAACTGCCGAAATCTCGGCTCTCTGCTCACCTTCACTCCTTCATTCCTCTTTTCTCCCGCCTCTGGAACAAACTCCCACACTCCCTTCAATCCCACTCCTCCCTCCAGGTCTTTAAAACAGCTGTTCACCACCATCTCTTATCTTCCCCCATCCAAAACCTTGATCTTTTCTACCCCCACTAATTCACCCCAGATCCACCTTGTTTGTAATTCCAACTTCTTTCCTGGTAGTCCTGGCAGTTTCCATATGTTTTATGCCTCTCCCACCCCCTTTCCCATGCCTCCCCCCCAAAGCCCTCTCCCTCCCACAGATCTCTCGATGTCTCCATGTCTCTCGGTTCCTGCTCTCAAATGTTGTGTTTGTGTCCTTCCCCCTCTCTCCCCATCTTGTCTACCCCGCTCCCGATGCTTTTTGTTTTATGTCGGTTTGTCGGTTATGTGTCGGTTTGTCTTTCTGTGTGATAAATTTTCGCTCCTTCACGAGCCTCGATCTTGTATACAAAAAAAAAAAAAAAAAAAAAAAAAAAAAAAATCCTAGGATCCCAAGCCAGCACCCTAACCGCAAAGCCAACAACAGGCTGTATGGCTGTTATGTTGAAAGATAGAAAAAAGTTGAACTGTATTGTATTAAAAGTTTACAAACTATGCTCTCAAATTATGTTGACTGGAGAGATGCAGTTTTTCCATGCGCTTGTGAGAAAGTATCTGAAATTTAAAAATTCTGATTGGCGTTGCGGTATGGCTCTTCTGGGGCTTCGCAAATGGTACGGATGTTCTTGGTGACGACGTCACGGCGTTCATTGTAGGTCGGGGGCATTAATTATAATAATAATCAATACCCCCGACTGCATCCAGGATGACTCCAGATTGTGCTTGGTAAAAGCGGGGAGATAATGTAGCATGTGACAGGGCGGCACTTGTCGCTCCTGGTAATGTGCCATAAGAGCTGTATGGGACACATTACTGGAACTTTCTCCACTCAATAATAACTTCAGATACATATGGCTGCCAAAGCAGTTCCTTGGCTATTGGGCACAATCCCGGACAGGTCGCCACTCTGACGCAGGATACTCAAATGGCTCATTCATCCCAGTAAGCTGGTACTCATTTTGCTGACCTCAGAAGGATGACAGGCCGAGTCAACCACCTGGTGGTAATTCAATGGCGTGACTGGGGATTGAACTCAGGACCTGGCAATCTTAAGCCAGCAATGTTAACTGTTAAGCCAACACCAGGATATGTGTGTGTACTGTGTGTATATATATATATATATATATATTATATATATATATATATATATTTAGATATATATATATATATATATATATATATATATATATATATACACACACACACACACACACACACACACACGCGAGTGTATGTATAATATATATATATATATATATATATATATATATATATATATATATATATATATATATATATATATATATAAAACTGTGAGAAATAGGCAGAAACTCCACAGTACGAGCAGGGCGTCTCATTTGCATTAAATAAATAATCGGGAGATTAAATCAGATGCGGACGTAGCTTCAGGACGTCGATCTTTAATTTCCGACAAGCTTTCGACCAACAAAGGTCTTATTCTTAGTCTACAGAAACAACAGGCATGTATATCAGACAAGTATGTATCGTGATATGTGTGTAAGATGTGTGATATGTGCAGAAAATGCATACAAAAGGAAGAGCCACGCTAAAGCTTCACTCATCGTCCCCAAGTTCAGCGGAAGTGAAGCGCAGCTTACAGTTACCGTTCGCGTTACAGTTCGGTGCACGTGCATGTACAAATATAGAGATACATACATACATAAACACACAAGCATATATTCATATGCCATTTATATTCATATAATATATTTATATATTTATTTATATATTTATATAAATGACATATAAAGGTAGAATGAAAGAATGAGTGAATGAATTAATGAATTAATGAATGAATGAATGAATGGGTTACGGTTAATGATTTGATTGGATTGATGTAGGAACATTCTTTAATCATCAAAATTTATGCCATGAGGGATTTTTGTCCGAAGTTTATGTATCCAAAAGGACTCACGTTTCGGAATCGTGGTGTGTGATCGATTTGTAATTGATTCAATGGCAGAGATTTGAATGTCATTTTATAGAGTGATCCGGTTGATTAAAGTGTATCGTGTAAGGTAGAGATTTGCCCTGACTGGTGTGGAAGTTATTGATTTCTGAACCGGGTGTTATTAAATCGTGTGTAGAGTGTATTCTCAGTTTTTCCAACATATTGTTTGGTGCACTTTAGGCAAGTGATTAGGTATATGACCCATGTAGATTTTCAGTTCATATAGGAGGTGATGGGGAATTTTTGTCCAGTGCTAGAACTACAAAATTTGTTTCCTTCTAGTAAATGCTTGTGAATAATACATTTGTTTGCTGTGCATTTATAGAAGCCAGGGATCCTAGTTTCTTTGTTGTGGGGCTGTGGGTGCTTTGCTTTTACAAGAGGTCCCTGAGTGTCCGACCACGTCGAAATGATGTTCGTGGAAGTTGAGGAAATGTGGTGCCGAGTGTTTCTGATTGATGGAGGAGAGGAAGGGCCTTATTCAGAATACTTGGCAATTGGGATGAGGTAGGAGAGTAGGTGGTTACCAGTGGGACACGGTTAGTTGCAGGTTTGGGTTTGTAAGTCAGAAGGTCTGCTCTCGGTATGCGTTTTGCTCTGTTTATTGCTTCTTTCACAGAGTGAGGGTCATAGTTTCTTGCAATGAAGTGTGTTTCTAATTTCATCTCATCCGAAACATACAATTGCAAGCATACCATACAGTCAAGCACTCAGAGTAAGACGCATTTGCTCAACAAAAATGGCAGAATAAACTTCTCTCTGCCAATTAGAAACACACTTCATTGCAAGAAACTATGACCCTCACTCTGTGAAAGAAGCAATAAACCGAGCAAAACACATACCGAGAGCAGACCTTCTGACTTACAAACCCAAACCTGCAACTAACCGTGTCCCACTGGTAACCACCTACTCTCCTACCTCATCCCAATTGCCAAGTATTCTGAATAAGGCCCTTCCTCTCCTCCATCAATCAGAAACACTCGGCACCACATTTCCTCAACCTCCACTGACATAATTTCGACGTGGTCGGACACTCAGGGACCTCTTGGTAAAAGCAAAGCACCCACAGCCCCACAGCAAAGAAACTAGGATCCCTGGCTTCTATAAATGCACAGCAAACAAATGTATTATTCACAAGCATTTACTAGAAGGAAACAAATTTTGTAGTTCTAGCACTGGACAAAAATTCCCCATCACCTCCTATATGAACTGAAAATCTACATGGGTCATATACCTAATCACTTGCCAAAAGTGCACCAAACAATATGTTGGAAAAACTGAGAATACACTCTACACACGACTTAATAACACCCGGTCAGAAATCAATAACTTCCACACCAGTCAGGGCAAATCTCTAACTTACACGATACACTTTAATCAACCGGATCACTCTATAAATGACATTCAAATCTCTGCCATTGAATCAATTACAAATCGATCACACACCACGATTCTGAAACGTGAGTCCTTTTGGATACATAAACTTCGGACAAAAATCCCTCATGGCATAAATTTTGATGATTAAAGAATGTTCCTACATCAACCCAATCAAATCATTAACGTAACCCATTCATGCATTCATTCATTCATTCACTCATTCATTCACTCATTCTACCTTTATATGTCATTTATATAAATATATAAATAAATATATTATATGAATATAAATGGTATATGAATATATGCTTGTGTGTTTATGTATGTATGTATCTCTATATTTGTATATGCACGTGCACCGAACTGTAACGCGAACGGTAACTGTAAGCTGCGCTTCACTTCCGTTGAACTTGGGGACGGTGAGTGAGCTTTAGCGTGGCTCTTCCTTTTGTATGCATTTTCTACACATATCACACATCTTACACACATATCACTATACATACTTGTCTGATATACATGCCTGTTGTTTCTGTAGACTAAGAAGAAGACCTTTGTTGGTCAAAAGCTTGTCGAAAATTAAAGATCGACGTCCTGAAGCTACGTCCGCATCTGATTTAATCTCCCGATTATATATATATATATATATAATATATATATATATATATATATATATATATATATATATATATATATATATATATATATATATATATATATATATATATACATACACATATATATATATATACATACACATATATATATATATATATATATATATATATATATATATATATATATATATATATATATATATATATACATATATATATACAGACTTGGCATTTAATATGGAATATTTTTTTTGTGGGGGTGAACTTACTTTTCAAGATGTCTTAGAACCAAAAGTTCATTGGAATTATGTTGAAATTATTCTAGATTTTGTTAATGTGACCTTTAAAAGAAACAAAAACCACATTTGACATTTCGAAACAAATAAATTGATCCTTGAAAGTGATGTAAACTGATATCGAACTCAATTCATGGACAGTACTGTGTTAAACTTCTGTACGTTTTCCAGAAGTATCTCTTTATTTTGCACATTAGCCAAAAAATTTTTTAACAAAAACAAAAGTTCAATTACGACTGGGATTACGGACAGTAAAATTACAGTTCAGTACTTCGTGTAACCCCCACGAGCATTCAGGAGAGCACGTGCACGTTGAGGCATGCTGTTCACGAGATTTGCCAAGGTTTGGACAGGAATCGCTTGCCATGCAGTGACAATAGCCTGCTGCAATTCACGCACAGAGGTCGGCTGCTGGTCCAAGTGGTCGATTTGACGCGTTAAGTCTGCCCACAAGTTCTCTATCAGATACATATCCGGGGACATGGCAGGCCACTCCATATACTCTACACCACGGTCAGCAAGAAAGTGTTGGATGATGCGAGCACAATGAGGCCGTGCATTGTCATCATGGAAGACAAAGTTTCCTCGAAAGGCTGCACGAGCAAATGGAAGCAATGCTTCTTCCAGAATGGCCCTGTGCTTGAACTGGTTCAGGTTTCCATTCAGAACAACCAGGTCAGGTTTGCCCCCTGCATGAAAAGCAGCCCAAACGGTCACCCCACCACCTCCAGCTTGGACTCTTGGCACGATACAATCTTTGTTGTAGGCTTCATGCACTTGTCTGCGCACTCGGACATGGCCATCTTGACGATAGACCAGAAATCTAGACTCGTCACTGAAGATCACGTGATTCCAGTGTCCTGGCTGCCATTGATGGTGCTCTCTGGCCCACTGCAATCGGCGCTGGCGGTGTTGTCTGGTCAGGCGTGGGTTTCTCAGGGGACGCCTGGCACGATAGCCTGCTTGAACCAGTCGTTGGTTGACTAGCCTTCTGGATACAGGCACATTTGTCAGTTGCTGCCACTCAGCCCTAAGCCGATTAGCTGACTTGGTACGGCCATTGCGGACTAACCGGTGCAGCTGGCGATCATCCCTCCTTGTGGTTCTGCGGGGACGTCCTGGCCTCGGTATTGGAGTAGGGACACCCCTCTGAGCATTTCGTTTCAGGATCTTTGACACCTGACCTTGAGTGATGCCATACTGCCGAGCAATAGCACGCTGTTTCATGCCGTAATTTCGTAATGCCACCACTCCATGACAAACAGCATTGTCGAGTTGACGGACCATCTCCAGAGGAAGCGGCAATAACTTTTGGAGACGTGCAGCAGTTGTTTTCCACTGATACAAAACGCAACAACCCTTGTATACCCGACTGTGAAGCCAATCATCAAATGCACCTGTCCGTACATTTTGCCACGCCACCTGCGATATAATCCTGTTGTTGACTTCTTGCTGCGACAGACAATCAGTGACATGGTTCTTTTAACAAATAAATCACCAAAGTGTAAAAGAAACTCACCAGATTGATATACTGAGTTAAGAAAGTAAACCCAAGCCAAGAAAAAAAATATATTCCATATTAAATGCCAAGTCTGTATATATATGAAGTATATTAAAAGCCCAATCATGTCTCTCACCTGGAATTAGAAGATCAACCAATCAGCTCTCACCTAATCTATCATCCCAGATGCGACTCGGACTATATAATTTAATCAATACTTGGCCCTTCTCGTCAACGACGGTTGAATAAAACAACCAAGAAATCTACCTGCACGAGGTAAGCCATTTGTTTTTTAAACTGTACCCGACACTGTAAATGCCTACAGTTGTGGTGGAACTCGTGTAGATTTTGAAACAGCAGTGGGTTTACCTTGTGTAGCTTTTCTTGGTTGATTTATACAGCCTTCTTTAATAAGAAGTGGTTGATTTAATTATAGCTTTGGTGAGATTTAATTATAGGTTTGGTGAGATTGGCTTGGGAGCCTCAGTGGTTGGTGCACGTTTCAGTCTACACTGTCACTGATGACTCGCCAACAAGTGATGAAACCGGTCCGGCGGCTGAGGGATGTTTGTAGCATTGGGATTATCGTGTATGTACTACTTGTGAATGTCTGCAGTTGTAGCGGAACTCGGGTAGGGTTTGAAATGCAGCAGAAGCCTTACCTTGTGGAGCTGTTCTCAGTTGCTTTGTTCAGCATTCTTTGACTGGAAGAGCATGGGGGAGTTAATATATTTGATAATCCTAGCCACCTGGTGGTAATGGATTTGGTGAGAGCTGATTGGTTGTTCCCTCCAATTATGGGTGAAAGACATAATTGGGTCTTGCTACACATAGATACACAAACATATTTATTTATATTTATTTATTTATTTGTATTTATTTATATATATATATATATATATATATATATATATATATACATACATACATATATATTTTTTTATTTTTTATATACATATATATATATTTATTATTATTATTATTATTAATTAATTTATATATATATATTTTTTTATATACATATATATTTATTAATTTATTTTTAATTATTTACATATATATGTATTTTTTATTTATATATATATATTTTTTTTTATGTGATAAATTACCTTTATTACCTTCATGGATTAATTAACTTTAAATGATATGGGTGTAATTTAAATGAATTAAATGATAAATTACCTTTATGGATTAATTAACTTTACAATCACCTCCATGCATAAGATTAGATTTGAACCTCAAAATGCGTTGCCACCACATTTAATGCAAATACACCTTGGCAGGACTTTTTCATTGTTTTGCCAAGTAGCACACAATCAGATGTAGCAAAAGCTGATGTTTACCTTTTGCAATGATAGGTGTCGATGGACTAGAACCAAGCAAGGAAGACTGAAGAGCCGTGCTGGAAGGATTTTCCCAAGTCGTTTCTGTTAATTAGGAGGGTAGAAACAATTTAATAATGATTATCCTTTGCGTTCTCTGGTCTCTCCAACATACCAAACACAAAACAGAATGGAATCACTGTAGAATGAAAAAATAGTCAACTTGTGTCGCCCGCGATGGCTATTGTTGATGTGTGTCGGAGACAGGAAGGGCAATAGAGGGAATCAACGGAATGTTGATCGAGGGATGCTAAATGCCGTGGGAAGCAAGGAAAAGCTGATCTTTTGGCCATTTGACCCTCTTTTGCTCTGACGAAGGATTAACGACTGAAACGTCAACTTCTCCATGGCAGTTGTGATACCTCAATCAACATCCTGTTGATCCCATCCATTTTTCAAACTGGAATCACGGCCTTCCTCGATTGATTGGAATTAAATTTGATTGCGGAATGTAAGGCCTGCTAACGAGACACCAATCATTGCACTCTACAGATGGACGATTCCATTTTAAGACCATGCGAGGTACAATCCAACCCACTTTGCTTCCGAGTTGTGAATGCTTGACATTCGCTGAACAATAAAAAAAAAAACTCAGAGCAAGAAGCTTCCTTTGCAGCTCCACTTGACATTCTAACGCTCCACTTCGGCGAGAAGGGCTGTGGCAAATTGCTTCCAGAAATACACGGAGAGGAGAAGATAAACCATCGGAGAGTGAATCCGACTGTCGGGTGCAAATTTGAAAGTCTCTCAAACCGTGCGAATCTCAAGCCATGGATGTTTTGTCTAACTATATCCTGTGTATGAGATCGACCTCGGACACGGCTTGATTTCATAACATCCACTGCATGGAGCACAGGCAACAAGTTGCCAATGGTTGCTGCAGTTTGCTAAAGAATAACCTCTGCTGGTTATTTGGCAGACATGACAGTAAGGCTAGGGATTGCACTGCTTACACAGGCCAGGCAGGAAGTCCCAAAGCTCACTGCAGCCTTGGAGCTAACAACACATCCGCTCACGAATGCATCTGGAGAGAATGCCTTTCAAAGACTCCAGAATCATGATCCTTGTTGTAGCTTCAAGAATCTCATCCCTGTAACACTTCCCGTTGTGCATCACCCCCATTATGATGCGTCTCGTACAGGTTGGATAATGCTTTGGTATAAACGCAGGCGGATTTTCCATATTATGAGGGGGGCGGCAAAAGATTTTTTCCATTTTCAAAAAGTTTCAGGGCCAAGAACATGACTTATTTTCCAATGGCATGATGAAACACACCCATCACTGGGAAAGATGTATTGCTCTGGTTGGAAACGACATAGAAAGGGACGAACATCTGTGCTTAGTTTTGTTGGTGGAAGACCATTCATTCTTCCTTCATGGTTGTGGGGAAAAAAACAGCTTTGACTCCACATCAAATTTCCAGGCTCATGGAACAGCTGAAGAGAAGAAGAGTAAGGGGTTAACATCCTAACAATACGTAACAGTCACTCATAAGACGGATCAAAGGCGGTAATATTGGAGGAATGTGGGGCAAATGTCCCCTTTCCTTCCCCACCACAGTCCTTTTGAACATTTTTCATGTCAAAAATTTCCACAAAGCCAGAGAGAGGGTGCTCTTGGGTGGATGTTCTTGATTCGGAACATATAGCAAGGACTGAGGAAACGATGGGGGTGGTGGCATCTTGCCCCACATTTCCTGCCAGGGGATTCTCGCCCGACCGTGTGACAAGTGGATTAATGTGTGTACCAGATACAACGAAAGCAAGAAGCAGAAGGTAGTGAAGATCGGTAGGCCAATCATTAGGATGCGTAACTTAGTGATAATGAATCGTATATGATAGCCACATGGAGCAATCCCAAAAGCAAGGACACATGCTGCAATGGCACAAATAAATAAACAAGAAGATGTCATGCGGAGCACGATACTTGCAAAATACGCCCCCTAACCCCTCCCCAAGAAAAAAAATTCCATTGATACAGCAAATTGTCCATTTCATCAAGATTAAAATTGGCAATCTTGATCAAAGCTCGGGTCAATAGGAAGAAAATTGACGATTTTTCAGATGAAAAATGATAATTTTGGAAGGTTGACCTTGAGTGGACCTTTGCCCTTTTGAACTCCAAAAATAGTTTGTTTCCCTATTTAGTGACTCAATGTGCAAATGCTGTTCAATTTTCAAGTCAATTCTATGAAAATTGAGGATTTTAGAAATATGGCCTATGTTGACCTTTTGGCCTATGTTGACCTCAAAAATACTTGGTGGTTGAATTCAGTGACCATATATGCAAGTCCTCTTCAAATTTCAAGTCAATCAGATGAAAATTGAGGATTTTAGAAATGTGGCCCATGTTGATCTTTTGGCCTATGTTGACCTCAAATATACTTGGTGGTTGAATTCAGTGACCAGATATGCAACTCCTCTTTAAATTTCAAGTCAATTGGATGAAAATTGAGGATTTTAGAAATTTGGCCTATGTTGACATTTTGGCCTATGTTGACCTTTTGGCCTATGTTCACCTAAAATATAATTTGTGGTTGAATTCGGTGACCAGATATGCAAGTCCTCTTCAAATTTCAAGTCAATTGGATGAAAATTGAGGATTTTAGAAATTTGGCCTATGTTGACCATTTGGCCTATGTTGACCTCAAAAATACTTGGTGATTGAATTCAGTGACCAGATATGCAACTCCTCTTTAAATTTCAAGTCAATTGGATGAAAATTGAGGATTTTAGAAATTTGGCCTATGTTGACATTTTGGCCTATGTTGACCTTTTGGCCTATGTTCACCTAAAATATACTTGGTGGTTGAATTCAGTGACCAGATATGCAACTCCTCTTTAAATTTCAAGTCAATTGGATGAAAATTGAGGATTTTAGAAATTTGGCCTATGTTGACATTTTGGCCTATGTTGACCTTTTGGCCTATGTTCACCTAAAATATAATTTGTGGTTGAATTCGGTGACCAGATATGCAAGTCCTCTTCAAATTTCAAGTCAATTGGATGAAAATTGAGGATTTTAGAAATTTGGCCTATGCTGACCTTTTGGCCTATGTTGACCTCAAGAACACTTGGTGGCTGAATTCAGTGACCAGATATGCAAGTCCTCTTCAAATTTCAAGTCAATTGGATGAAAATTGAGGATTTTAGAAATTTGGCCTATGTTGACCATTTGGCCTATGTTGACCTCAAAAATACTTGGTGATTGAATTCAGTGACCAGATATGCAACTCCTCTTCAAATTTCAAGTCAATCGGATGAAAATTGAGGATTTTAGAAATTTAGCAAAGTTGGTGACCTTTGGCCTATGTTGACCTTTCGACCTATTGACCCCAAAAACAATAGGCTTCTTGCTTTTGACCAACCCTACCACAACCGACCAATATACTGGAAAAATCTTCGATTTTGCAAGTAATAAACTGAATGATTAGAACAGAAAACTTTCGCCTTTTCCAATTACAACGGAAATAAATCCGGTAACACAACACACGAATGCAAGCCCACGTGTACGGTTGATAATTATTTAAGTTTCCTGGAACGTGCCAATTAAAGGTGATTAATAAGAATGTTTCACCATCAGAATGTTTACACTGAGGGGTGGGCAGCAGGGTTTTGAACACCGATACGTCCTGCCATGTTTTGGCAAGCACGAGGCCTGACCATGCCAGGAGAGCAAACAGCCCAGTCGGGCAGGAGAGGCCACACAAACAGGCCTCTTGCAGAGGGCACCATACTTTTCCTGTCCTTCCGTACACTTATCCACCAATGATCTTCCCGTCTTGTGTGTCTACGTCTTCAGTACGTCATGTTTTCCTCATATATTGCATATTTAGTCCAAAATATGGACATGACGACACGGGTGACAAATTGGCTCGATACGAGGAAAACCTAATGTGCTGAGTGTCGTTACGCAATGTGAGTGAAATTGTTTCTCTGCTGGTTTATTTCGTCTTTCTGTAATGTTTTCTACCTCAGCCAGTGCGACCTCTCGTTGGAGCGAAGCCGTAGCAGAAAACACCTACAGCCAAAAGTTGTCCAATTGTGAGATATGTGTAGGTGGAAGGCCAAAGGGAGAGGAATTTGCCTCTTGTAACTACTACACTAGATTCGTGCCATCCACATCCCACACCTCCACACTTCCAAAAACGCACATTCACCGCTGATTACGACCACACTGCACAGCACCTCAGGAGCAAATCCGTGTGGTTAATTCTGGATTGCTTCCAGTACAGTGTAAATTGTTCCGACTGCTATTGTAAGGAAAATGTTAGAGTGGAATATGGGCATACTTTGTGCACTATGGGCGCACTATTTATGCTCATGCCACTCGACAGGTAAGATGCTCATACCCACTCAACAGGTAAGACACCCACTGTAACATGTCCATCGTACTTCTGTCCAATTCAATAACAACGACGATCCGAATGTTCGTTACTTTCCCCCCATTTGTCCTTCTACTTTGTTGTATACGTCTTCGTTTCCGTGTTTATTCCTGTTTGCTTTCCAATAACAAGTTCACTTTTGCAAACATTGGTGGAATGCAGGCTGGAAGCTCAATG
Organism: Myxine glutinosa; assembly: GCF_964187855.1. NCBI lineage: Eukaryota > Metazoa > Chordata > Myxini > Myxiniformes > Myxinidae > Myxine > Myxine glutinosa. The sequence continues at coordinate 23,788,022 of NC_136270.1, read as the reverse complement.
TATATTTAGCAAATTAAAACATTTCTTCTTGTGACTTTATTTTCAATATATTTAGGAGTTCTGCAATGAGTGTTTCTATTACCCATAAAATAACGAAAGAAAATAGAGATGCATATGAAAACCAATCGATACAGAATGCAGATGGTAGGTGAGAGTACCTTACAAGCGGGATCTAAATATGTATGTATATATATATATATATATGATTCTCCAAACCTCTTAAAATCAAGGAAATAAAATTTTGTTCACCTCGATGTTTCAATCAACAACACATGGTGAATGCACCTGTTGACATTCCCAGGGAATATATATATATATATATATATATATATATATATATATATATTGAAGGAATGATCGTTTTAAGGCCATTTTCCCCGCTAGAGCGTTGGTTAGCCTTGCGGGCCCCATGACAATCATGGTTCCCTGTTTGAGGCAATGTTTTTACGGCCGGATGCCCTTCCTGACGCCAACCCTTCCTCACGCTCTTTCGATGCGCAGGGATACGGTGTACCTATTCTAAATCAGGGTACACACCGTAATCATTCATCCCAGCAAGCTGGTACTCAATTTGCCGACCTTGGAAGAATGACAGGCTGAGTGAACCCCCCCTGGCGTTAATTCAGCGATCGATCGGGATTCGAAACCAGGATCCGAGGATCAGAAGCCGGCACCTTAACCGCTAAGCCAACACCAGGCTACATATGTAAAAATGTACATATGTAAAAAAAAATGTACATATGGAAAACATATGTTATGTTTATGTTATATTTTACATATGTTATGTGTACATATGTAAAAAAAAAAAAAAGTCGAATCCCATCACCATTAAAGCTAATGTTATGCCAAGTTTCTAAACTAGTGCTTCTTCCTGGGACTATTCCCAGGGAGATAGTATAAATATATATTCCGTATATATAAAAATGCAAACTGTACATAAAATATATATATATAAATATATATATATATATATATATATATATACATATATATATATATATGCAGTATGTACAGTATATATAAAACTGAGAAATAGCAGAAACTCCACACTACGAACAGGGTGCCTCATTTGCATAAAATATGCACAGAAAGGATTAATATACAGTATATATATATATATATATATATATATATATATATATATATATATATATATATATATATATATATATATATATATATATATATATATCAAATGAATCCATCTTGAGTTCTCCAACCTTTAATGAGCAAAATAAACAACTGCTAAACGTTTCGATCAGCAACACGGACAAACGTGCATCCACTGACCTTCTCAAAAGTGAAAGGTCAGTGGTCATCTCATTCCAAAATCATTGTTTATTTTGCTCATTAAAGGTTGGAGAACTCAAGATAGATTCATTTCATTTTAATCCCAACCGCAAGTCATTACTATATATATATATATATATATATATATATATATATATATATATATATATATATATATATATATATATATATAGTCACGTGAATCACGGATTTAAAAAGATCTCCAAACAATTTGAAATCAATCATTCGACCGCAAGATGCTGAAAGAAGTCTCTAAGAACCCCAGAATGTCATCATGGGACCTACAGGTAGCTCTTGCCACTGTTGATGTCAAAGTGCACGAGTCTACCATGAGAAAGAGGCTGCACAAATTTGATCTGCATGGGAGGTGTGCCAGGAAGAAACCTTTGCTGTCCAGAAAGAACATCAGAGCAAGACTAAAGTTTGCCAATGAACGCCGAGGCAAAGACCAGCACTTCTGGAGCAATGTGCTCTGGACAGATGAGTCAAAGGTAGAGCTATTTGGCCACAGTATCAGAAGACATGTTTGGCGAAAACCAAAGACAGCATTTGACCACAAGAACCTGATACCAACTGTAAAGCATGGTGGTGGAAATATTATTGTTTGGGGCAGCTTTGCTGCATCAGGGCATGGGCAGCTCACCATCATAGAATCCACTTCATTGTACCAGAGGGTGCTTGAGGATAATGTGAGCCCATCTGTCGGAAAGTTCAAGCTCAACCAAAGGTGGACCTTGCAACATGACAATAACCCTAAACATACCAGTAAATCCACCAAGGAATGGCTGAAAAGAAAGAAATGGAGAGTTCTGGAATGGCCAAGTCAAAGCCCGGATCTAAATCCCATCGAGATGTTGTGGGGGGATTTGAAACGACCTATGCATGCAAGAAACCCCTCAAACATCGCACAGCTGAAAGAATTCTGCATGGAGGAGTGGGCAAAAATTTCTCCCAGTCAATGTCAGAGACTTGTAGACAGTTATAAGAAACGCCGACTTGAGGTTGTTTCTGCCAAACGGGGCAATACCACCTATTAGAGCCAAGGGTGTACTTACTTTTTCCACATGTGAAATTTGCGTTTATGTTTATTTAAATTATACAATGGACTACAAAATGTAAATGTTTCATGATATTTGTTGTATTATATCACCTTTATCTATCAATATTGTTGAAATGAAGATCAACTAGCTGTATGTTGAAATATGTTGAAAACGTCAAAACTTTACATGGGGTGTACTTACTTTTTCACGTGACTGTATATATGTATAGATATATATGAAAAGGCTTGTATCCCAGGAAAGTTTAAAGTTTACTGATTTCCGGCTATGTCGAAAGAAGATTACACACCTCATGGAGCTGCTTGCCTTTTGCCTAAAAACGTACTTTTCGTTAATGGAAAAGTCTATGAGCAAATAAAAGACACCTATGGGATCACCAATATGGAAGATCATTGCAGAAGCATTGTGCTGCAATGATTAGAATCGCTTGTATTTTCCACCTACAAACCAAAGTTGTGGGTTCGCTACATCGATGATACTTTTGTCATCATACAACGGGACAGGATACGCACGTTCAAAGAACAAGCCAATGCTGTCTTTCCTGATATCCAATTCGCAATGGAAGAAGAAGTGAATCAACAAATTGCATTTTTTGATGTTTTGGTTTCCCGGAAATTTGGGAAACTGCAGACAATTGTATATAGGAAGTTAATCGATACGGTCTGGCACCCCGCTCTGCTCACCAAACTCTCCTCTTTTGGTATCCATGGAAATCTCCACGCATGGCTGGCGGACTTCCTCTCTAGTCGTAGTCAACGTGTGGCCCTGAATGGGTTTCTCTCATCTCCTCTTCCTGTTCAGGCTGGAGTTCCCCAAGGCAGTGTTCTGGGCCCTGTGCTTTTTCTGGTCTTCATCAATGATCTCTCTGACTCTCTTGAAAATCCTCTCTATCTCTTTGCTGATGACTCTACTCTCTGTCACTCCATTCTTCATCCCTCAGATCGGCAGTCTGCAGCCTCCTCACTCTCTGCAGACCTGGACAAAATCACAGACTGGGCAAACAAGTGGAACATGTCTTTCAATCCTGACAAATCTCACACTCTTACGATGTCTCTCCGAAAAGACCGACTGGACAACCCTCCCATCCACTTTCTGAATAATCCTCTCCAAGAAGTTCTGTCACTCAAGCTTTTGGGTCTCACTATCTGCCATGATCTTTCCTGGGAAAACCACATTTCAAATCTGGCCTCCAAAGCCAGTCGCCGACTGGGCATCCTCCGTCGTGCGAAGTCCTTCCTTGGCACACCTGAGCTCCTCACCACATACAAAGCTTTCATCCGCAGCTCAATGGAATACTGCTCTCCCCTCTGGGCTGGTGCACCTGCTTCACACCTAGCTCGTCTTCACGCTGTTGAAACCAAAGCATTCAGAATCATTGGAATCTCCCACGATGAAGCTAACTCCAAGGGCCTCTCACTCACTCACTGCAGGCAGGTTGGTGGTCTTTCCGTCTTCTACCGACTCCTCTCTGGCCTTGCCCCCCCAGCTCTCTCTGGGCTCTGTCCAGCAAATATTCCTACAGGTCGCACAAGATCTGCCTGCAACCCTCTTATGGTTAAACTGCCAAAATCAAGACTCTGTGCTCACCTTCACTCCTTCATTCCTCTTTTCTCCCACCTCTGGAACAAACTCCCTCACTCTCTTCAATCCCACTCCACCCTCCTGGTCTTTAAAACAGCTGTTCACCACCATCTCTTATCTTCCCCCATCCAAAACATTGATCTTTTCTTTCCCCGCTAATTTCACCCCAATTCCACTTTTTTGAAATACCAACTTCTGTCCTGGAAGTCCTTGGTGTCCTTGTGTTTGATACTTCTGCCACCCCCCTCCCCCCAAGCCCTCTCCCTCCCACACATCTCCCTGCTCTTAAATGTTGTGTGCCCTCAAGTGTTTGTGTGCTTCCCCTTCTCTTGTCTTCCGCTCCTTCTTTTTATATATTTTGTTTGTCTGGTTGATTTGTTTGTGAAGTAAATGTCAGCTCTTTCACGAGCCTCGATTCAGTATACAAAACTAATACCAGTCAGATTCTTCATTGTGGTAGTTACCCTCCTATGGCTCACAAAAGAAGCTACTGCTCGACTGCTGACCCTGTTGGAAGTTGATATTTCACACCGACCTGAGGCTACCGTTAAACGCAAGATCATGCAACCAAAAGACAGATTGGATCGGGAGGACAAATCATCACTACATTGGAGAGACTTCTAAAAGATTAAAAACAAGGCTACACGAACATCAGTTAGCCATACACAGTATGTAGGGTACCATACCAGATTCATCCGTCGGACTGCCAGATGGTGAAGTGTGATTCATCACTCCAGAGAACGTGTTTCCACTGTTCCAGAGTCCAATGGCAGCGAGCTATACACCACTCCAGCCGACACTTGGCATTGCGCATGGTGATCTTAGGCTTGAGTGCGGCTGCTCGGCCATGGAAACCCATTTCATGAAGCTCCCGACGAACAGTTGTTGTGCTGATGTTGCTTCCAGAGGCAGTTTGGAACTCGGTAGTGAGTGTTGCAACCGAGGACAGACGATTTTTACGCGCTACAGCACTCGGTGGTCCCGTTCTGCGAGCTTCTGTGGCCTACCACTTCATGGCTGAGCTGTTGTTACTCCAAGACATTTCCACTTCACAATAACAACACTTACAGTTGACCGGGGCAGCTCTAGCAGGGCAGAAATATGACGAACTGACTTGTTTGGATAGGTGGCATCCTATGACGGTGCCACGTTGAAAGTCACTGAGCTCTTCAGTACGGCCCATTCTACTGCCAATGTTTATCTATGGAGATTGCATGTCTGTGTGATTGATTATATATACCTGTCAGCAATGGGTGTGGCTGAAACAGCCAAATCCACTAATTAGAAGGTGTGTCCGCATACTTTTTGTCATGAAGTGTATCTGAGGCCATTAAGGACACAGATAAATATGTAGCTACCGTCCGTATTTTACTCGGGGTGACAGGTTTGTAGATAATAAATAATTGTATTGCTTCTTGTATTCCCACCCTTTCCCTGTTAATACACCATTTTAAAATCACTTGGTCTCAGAGTGGTTGGAGTTGTCTCCTATCGCGAGCTATTTTGGCTAACAACGTCCATTGAAAGACCTATTGGATGTGTGGCGAATATCGCCAAGGAGGGAATGTTCCTAGTCTGAACAACCACCGCTCGGGTCGTCAATTTGGGTGATCTGGCGGCATGGGTACTTATCAGCATGTCTTACGAATAGCTCAGTTTTTCCACCTGAGTTCAGTAATGTGGCAAACTGGACCATGAGCCTATTTGGAGCACATGAAAAAGTTAGCTGATGTGACCAATTTGACGTGGTTCATCGGGATTCGGACCAGGCAACTACATATGGCAAGTCTAATAACTGAAACAATATAAATGTGGCACATCCAACAAAAAAAAAAGGTTTACTAAATCCTGCCCTGTCAGTTTTGTAACAACCGAGAGTATATATAGTCTCAGGTGATGTTTTATTCACAAGACCTCATGTCAAAAGACCCCAAGGCCATCACCATGAGTCTAGGCATGAAGGCCTCTACCACCACTAGACCCATGCCAACCTTGGTGTTGTCAGCACCATCAATCTAGGTGAGAGGTCAAAGCAGGATGGCCCAAGTGGCCCACCCTCAAACTATGCTAGTGGACCAATGGCAGACATGCGGGATTGGGTAGTGGGTCACGGACAAAGGCTGGGACTGAGAAAATAAAGGAGGGGGTGGGTGTAGAGATATGCTCCAGCTCAAGAACCTGACGGGAAGTGCTGCACACAATTTCCCAGTGTCTTCCTTGGCACGAGAAACCCTCCTTCGATCGGTTAAAGACAGATAAAAGCAAAGAAAGGAGTGATAAGAGAAACATAAGGAGAAAGTAAGCCATCCAGGCCAGCATCTAAAAACTGGCCAGCGCAATAAATGACAAACAGACACATAGACAAGAGCCATCTTGTTGATGAGAACACTTGCTGGTGTTCTCATCAACAAGTAAGTGAAGGAAACACCATCGTTTTGGACAGTGAGTACGTGGCAATTTTTTTTCCTAAAACGCATCCATTTGTGTTTGGTCACATGCTGGTGTGAGGGGCACAGATCATACCAACCTCAAACAAAAAGGCCTTTCATGCAAACACATGAGAACATTTGAACATAACAACAAGAAAGTGAGTAGGAAAATCTTCTTATCTTTTTCCTTTCAATGCAACCATTTGTAAGGCTTATGGAGATGAAACCACAGGTTTGTAACTTCATTTCTTAGAGAAAAACACAACTGAAGCTGGAAAATTACGCATTAGAACTTAAAAAGGAAATAATTAGTCGTAGAAAAGAATCAAATCTGGAACTTTACTAAATAGCCTCATCAACAAGTTGCCCTCATCAACAAGATGCCCTGATAAACAAATGCCCTCATCAACAAGATGCCCTCACCAACAAGATGCCCTCATCAACAAGATGTCCTCATCAACCAGTGCCTTCACCAACAAGATGCCCTCATCAAAAAGATGTCCTCATCAACAAGTGCCTTCACCAACAAGTGCCCTCATCAACAAGTGCTGTCATCAACAAGATTCCCTCATCAACAAGGTGCCCTCATCAACAATGGCCTTCATCAACAAGATGCCCTCACCAACAAGATGCCTTCATCAACAAGATGTCTTCATCAACAAGATGTCTTCATCAACCAGTGCCTTCACCAACAAGTGCCCTCATCAACAAGATGCCCTCATCAACAAGATGCCCTCATCAACAAGATGCCCTGATAAACAAGTGCCCTCATCAACAAGATGCCCTCACCAACAAGATGCCCTCATCAACAAGATGTCCTCATCAACCAGTGCCTTCACCAACAAGATGCCCTCATCAACAAGATGTCCTCATCAACAAGTGCCTTCACCAACAAGTGCCCTCATTAACAAGTGCTGTCATCAACAAGATGCCCTCATCAACAAGGTGCCCTCATCAACAAGGTGCCCTCATCAACAAGTGCCTTCATCAACAAGTGCCTTCATCAACAAGATGCCCTCACCAACAAGATGCCTTCATCAACAAGATGTCTTCATCAACCAGTGCCTTCACCAACAAGTGCCCTCATCATCAAGTGCTGTCATCAACAAGATACCCTCATCAACAAGTGCCCTCATCAACGAGATGTGCTCATCAACAAATGCCCTCATCAACAAGTGCCCTCATCAACAAGATGTGCTCATCAACAAGTGCCCTCATCCAACAAGATACCCTCATCAACAAGGTGTGCTCATTAACAAGTGCCCTCATCAACAAGATACCCTCATCAACAAGTGCCCTCATCAATAAGATGTGCTCATTAACAAGTGCCCTCATCAACAAGATACCCTCATCAACAAGTGCCCTCATCATCAAGATGTCCTCATTAACAATATGTCCTCATCAACAAGATGTGCTCATCAACAAGTGCCCTCATCAACAAGATACCCTCATCAACAAGATACCCTCATCAGCAAGTGCCCTCATCAACAAGATGCCCTCATCAAAAAGTGCCCTCATAATTAAGTGCCCTCATGAACAAGTGCCCTCATGAACAAGTGCCCTCATGAACAAGTGCCCTCATGAACAAGTGCCCTCATGAACAAGTGCCCTCATCAGCAAATGTGCTCATGAACAAGTGCACTCATCAACAAGATGCCATCATCAACAAGATGCCCTCATCAACAAAGATGATCTCATCAACAAGTGCCCTCATCAACACGTTCCCTTATCAACAAGATGCCCTCATCAACAAGATGTCCACATCAACAAGATGCCCTCATCAACAAGTGCCCTCATCAACAAGATGCCCTCATCAACAAGATGCCCTCATCAACAAGTGCCCTCATCAACAAGTGCCCTCATCAACAAGTGCCCTCATCAACAAGTGCCCTCATCAACAAGTGTCCTCATCAACAAGTGTCCTCATCAACAAGTGCCCTCATCAACAAGTGCCCTCATCAACAAGTGCCCTCATCAACAAGTGCCCTCATCAACAAGTGCCCACATCAACAAGTGCCCACATCAACAAGTGCCCGCATCAACAAGTGCCCGCAACAACAAGATGCCATAATCAACAAGATGCCATCATCAACAAGATGCCCTCATCAACAAGATGCCTTCACAAACAAGTGCCCTCATCAACAAGTGCCCTCATCAACAAGTGCCCTCATCAACAAGTTCCCTTATCAACAAGATGCCCTTATCAGCAAGATGCCCTCATCAGCAAGATGCCCTCATCAACAAGTGCCCTCATCAACAAGTGCCCTCATCAACAAGTGCCCTCATCAACAAGTGCCCTCATCAACAAGATGCCCTTATCAACAAGATGCCCTCATCAACAAGATGCTCTCATCAACAAGAGCCCTCATCAACAAGATGTCCTCATCAACAAGTGCCCTCATCAACAAGTGACCTCATCAACAAGGGCCCTCATCAACAAAATGCCCTTATCAACAGGATGCCCTCATCAACAAGATGCCCTCATCAACAAGATGCCCTCATCAACAAGATGCCCTCATCAACAAGTGCCCTCTTCAACAAGTGTCCTCATCAACAAGTGCCCTCATCAACAAGATGCCCCCATCAACAAGTTCCCTTATCAACAAGATGCCCTTGTCAACAAGATGCCCTCATCAACAAGTGCCCTCATCAACAAGTGCCCTCATCAACAAGTGCCCTCATCAACAAGTGCCCTCATTAACAAGATGCCCTTATCAACCAGATGCCCCCATCAACAAGTTCCCTCATCAACAAGTTCCCTCTTCAACAAGATTTCCTCATCAACAAGATCCCCTCATCAACAAGTACCCTTGTCAACAAGTGTCCTCATCAACAAATGCCTTCACCAACAAGTGCCATCAACAATATGCCCTCATCAACAAGTGACCTCATCAACAAGTTCCCTCATCAACAAGTTCCCTCATCAACAAGATCCCCTCATCAACAAGTGCCCTCATCAACAAGTGTCCTCATCAACAAGTGTCATCAACAAATGCCCTCATCAACAATATGCCCTCATCAACAAGATGCCCTCATCAACAAGATGCCCTCATCAACAAGATGCTCTCATCAACAAGAGCCCTCATCAACAAGATGTCCTCATCAACAAGTGCCCTCATCAACAAGTGACCTCATCAACAAGTGACCTCATCAACAAGGGCCCTCATCAACAAAATGCCCTTATCAACAGGATGCCCTCATCAACAAGATGCCCTCATCAACAAGATGCCCTCATCAACAAGATGCCCTCATCAACAAGATGCCCTCATCAACAAGATGCCCTCATCAACAAGTGCCCTCTTCAACAAGTGTCCTCATCAACAAGTGCCCTCATCAACAAGATGCCCCCATCAACAAGTTCCCTTATCAACAAATGCCCTCATCAACAAGATGCCCTCATCAACAAGTGCCCCCATCAACAAGTGCCCTCATCAACAAGTGCCCTCATCAACAAGTGCCCTCATTAACAAGATGCCCTTATCAACAAGATGCCCCCATCAACAAGTTCCCTCATCAACAAGTTCCCTCTTCAACAAGATTTCCTCATCAACAAGATCCCCTCATCAACAATTACCCTTGTCAACAAGTGTCCTCATCAACAAATGCCTTCACCAACAAGTGCCATCAACAATATGCCCTCATCAACAAGTGCATCAAGTGCCCTCATCAACAAGTGCCCTCATCAACAAGTGCCCTCATCAACAAGATGCCCTCATCAACAAGATGACCTCATCAACAAGTGCATCAACAAATGCCCTCATCAACAAGTGCCCTCATCAACAAGATGCCCTCATCAACAAGATGCCCTCATCAACAAGATAACCTCATCAACAAGTAAAGTTGATGAGATCATCAACAAGTGCCCTCATCAACAAGACACCCTCATCAACAAGACACCCTCATCAACAAGACACCCTCATCAACAAGACACCCTCATCAACAAGACGCCTTCATCAACAAGATGCCTTCATCAACAAGATGCCCTCATTAACAAGTGCCCTCATCAACAAGTGCACTCATCAACAAGATATCCTAATCAGCAAGTTCCCTCATCAACAAGTGCCATCAACAAGATGTCCTCATCATCAAGACACCCTCATCAATAAGACACCCTCATCAACAAGACACCCTCATCAACAAGACACCTTCATCAACAAAATGCCCTCATCAACAAGTACCCTCATCAACAAGATGTCCTCATCAACAAGATGCCTTCATCAACAAGTGCATCAACAAGTGCCCTCATCAAGAAGAAAAGTTGATGAGATCATCAATAAGTGCCCTCATCAACAAGACACCCTCATCAACAAGACACCCTCATCAACAAGACACCCTCATCAACAAGACACCATCATCAACAAGACACCCTCATCAACAAGACACCCTCATCAACAAGTGCCATCACAAACAAGTGCATTCACCAACAAGATGCCCTCATCAATAAGATGTGCTCATCAACAATATGCCCTCATCAACAAGATGCCCTCATAAACAAGTGCCCTCATCAACAAGTGCCGTCATCACCAAATTTCCTCATCAACAAGATGCTCATCAACAAGATGCCCTCATCAACAAGTGCCCTCATCAACAAGTGCCATCACCAACAAGTGCATTCACCAACAAGTGCATTCACCAACAAGATGCCCTCATCAATAAGATGTGCTCATCAACAAGTGCCCTTATCAAGACACCCTCATCAACAAATGGCCTCATCATCAAGTGCCCTCATCAGCAAGTGTGCTCATGAACAAGTGCCCTCATCATTAAGTGCCCTCAACAACAAGTGCCCTTATCAAGACACCCTCATCAACAAATGCCCTCATCATCAAGTGCCCTCATCAGCAAGTGTGCTCATGAACAAGTGCCCTCATCATTAAGTGCCCTCAACAACAAGTGCCCTCAACAACAAGTGCCCTCAACAACAAGTGTCCTCATGAACAAGTGCCTTCATGAACAAGTGTCCTCATGAACAAGTGCCCTCATGAACAAGTGCCCTCATGAACAAGTGCCCTCATGAACAAGTGCCAACATCATCAAGTGCCCTCATCATTAAGTGCCCTCAACAACAAGTGCCCTCAACAACAAGTGCCCTCATCATTAAGTGCTCTCAATAACAAGTGCCCTCATCAACAAGTGCCCTCATCAACAAGTGCCCTCATCAACAAGTGCCCTCATCAACAAGATGCCCTCATCAACAAGTGCCCTCATCAACAAGATGGCCCCATCAACAAGTTCCCTCATCAACAAGATGCCCTCATCAACAAGTTCCCTCTTCAACAAGATTCCCTCATGAACAAGATTCCCTCATGAACAAGATCCCCTCATGAACAAGATCCCCTCATGAACAAGATCCCCTCATGAACAAGATCCCCTCATGAACAAGATCCCCTCATTAACAAGATCCCCTCATTAACAAGATCCCCTCATGAACAAGTGCCCTCGTCAACAAGTGCCATCACCAACAAGTGCCATCACCAACAAGATGCCCTCATCAACAAGATAACCTCAACAAGTGCACTCATCAACAAGTAAAGTTGATGAGATCATCAACAAGTGCCCTCATCAACAAGACACCCTCATCAACAAGACACCCTCATCAACAAGATGCCTTCATCAACAAGATGCCCTCGTTAACAAGTGCCCTCATCAACAAGTGCCCTTATCAACAAGATATCCTAATCAGCAAGTTCCCTCATCAACAAGACACCCTCATCAACAAGACACTCTCATCAACAAAATGCCCTCATCAACAAGTACCCTCATCAACAAGTACCCTCATCAACAAGTACCCTCATCAACAAGTACCCTCAGCAACAAGATGCCTTCATCAACAAGTGCATCAACAAGTGCCATCATCAACAAGTGCCCTCATCAACAAGTGCCCTCATCAACAAGATGCCCTCATCAACAAGATAATCTCATCAAGTGCCCCTCATCAAGAAGAAAAGTTGACGAGATCATCAATAAGTGCGATCAACAAGTGCCCTCATGAACAAGTGCCATCACAAACAAGTGCATTCACCAACAAGATGCCCTCATCAATAAGATGTGCTCATCAACAAGATGCCCTCATTAACAAGATGCCCTCATCAACAAGTGTCCTCATCAAAAAGTGCCGTCATCACCAAATGTCCTCATCAACAAGATGCTCTCATCAACAAGATGCCCTCCTTAACAAGATGCCCTCATCAACAAGATGCCCTCATCAACAAGTGCCCTCATCAACAAGTGCCCTCATCAACAAGTGCCATCACCAACAAGTGCATTTACCAACAAGATGCCCTCATCAATAAGATGTGCTCATCAACAAGTGCCCCTATCAAGACACCCTCATCAACAAATGGCCTCATCAAGTGCCCTCATCAGCAAGTGTGCTCATGAACAAGCGCCCTCAACATCAAGTGCCCTCAACATCAAGTGCCCTCAACAGCAAGTGCCCTCAACAGCAAGTGCCCTCAACAGCAAGTGCCCTCAACAGCAAGTGCCCTCATCAGCAAGTGCCCTCAACAGCAAGTGCCCTCAACAACAAGTGCACTCATGAACAAGTGCCCTCATGAACAAGTGCCCTCATGAACAAGTGCCCTCATGAACAAGTGCCCTCATGAACAAATGCCTTCACCAACAAGATGCCCTCATCAACAAGATCCCCTCATCAACAAGATCCCCTCATCAACAAGATCCCCTCATCAACAAGTGCATCAACAAGTGTCATCAACAAATGCCTTCACCAACAAGTTCCCTCATCAACAAGACACCCTCATAAATAAGATGTGCTCATCAACAAGATGCCCTCATCAACAAGATGCCCTCATCAACAAGATGCCCTCATCAACAAGTGCTGTCATCACCAAATGTCCTCATCAACAAGATGCCCTCATTAACAAGATGCCCTCATCAACAAGTGCCCTCATCAACAAGTGCCCTCATCAACAAGTGCCCTCATCAACAAGTGCTGTCATCACCAAATGTCCTCATCACCAAATGTCCTCATTAACAAGATGCCCTCATTAACAAGATGCCCTCATTAACAAGATGCCCTCATTAACAAGATGCCCTCATCAACAAGTTCTCTCATCAACAAGTGCCATCACCAACAAGTGCATTCAACAACAAGATGCCCTCATCAATAAGATGTGCTCATCAACAAGTGCCCTTATCAAGACACCCTCATCAACAAATGGCCTCATCATCAAGTGCCCTCAACAACAAGTGCCCTCAACAACAAGTGCCCTCATCATTAAGTGCTCTCAATAACAAGTGCCCTCATCAACAAGTGCCCTCATCAACAAGTGCCCTCATCAACAAGTGCCATCACCAACAAGTGCCATCACCAACAAGTGCCATCACCAACAAGTGCTATCACCAACAAGTGCCATCACCAACAATATGCCCTCATCATCAAGATGCCCTTATCAACAAGAGCCCCTCATCAACAAGTGCCCTCATCAACAAGTGCCCTCATCAACAAGTGCCCTCATCAACAAGTGCCCTCATCAACAAATGCCTTCACCAACAAGATGCCCTCATCAACAAGATCTCATCAACAAGTGCATCAACAAGTGTCCTCATCAACAAATGCCTTCACCAACAAGTTCCCTCATCAACAATATGTCATCAACAAGATGACCTCATCAACAAGATGACCTCATCAACAAGTGCATCAACAAGTGCCCTCATCAGCAAGTGCCCTCATCAACAAGTGCCCTCATCAACAAGATGCCCTTATCAACAAGATGCCCTTATCAACAAGATGCCCTCATCAACAAGATGACCTCATCAACAAGATGACCTCATCAACAAGTGCATCAACAAGTGCCCTCATCAACAAGTGCCCTCATCAACAAGATAACCTCATCAAGTGCCCTCATCAACAAGAGAAGTTGATGAGATCATCAACAAGTGCCCTCATCATCAAGACATCCTCATCAACAAGACATCCTCATCAACAAGACACCCTCATCAACAAGATGTCCTCATCATCAAGACACCCTCATCAACAAGACACCCTCATCAACAAGACACTCTCATCAACAAGTATCCTCATCAACAAGATGTCCTCATCAACAAGATGTCATCAACAAGATGTCATCAACAAGATGCCTTCATCAACAAGTGCATCAACAAGTGCCCTCATCAACAAGATGCCCTCATCAACAAGATGCTCTCATCAACAAGATAACCTCATCAAGTGCCCTCATCAACAAGAAAAGTTGATGAGATCATCAACAAGTGCCCTCATTAACAAGTGCCCTCATCAACAAGTGCCCTCATCAACAAGTGCCCTCATCACCAAATGTCCTCATCAACAAGATGCCATCATCAACAAGATGCCCTCATTAACAAGATACCCTCATCAACAAGATGCCCTCATTAACAAGATTCCGTCATCACCAAATGTCTTCATCAACAAGATGCCCTCATCAACAAGATGCCCTCATTAACAAGATATCCTCATCAACAAGATGCCCTCATTAGCAAGTGCCCTCATCAACAAATGTACTCATCAACAAGATGCCCTCATCAACTAATGCCCTCATCAACAAGATGCCCTCATCAACAAGTGCCCTCATCAACAAATGTCCTCATCAACAAGATGCCTTCATCAACAAATGCCCTCATCAACAAATGCCCTCATCAACAAGATGCCCTCATCAACAAGTGCCCTCATCAACAAATGCCCTCATCAACAAGTGCCCTCATCAACAAGATGCCCTCATCAACAAGTGCCCTCATCAACAAATGCCCTCATCAACAAATGCCCTCATCAACAAATGCCCTCATCAACAAGATGCCCTCATCAACAAGTGCCCTCATCAACAAATGCCCTCATCAACAAGATGCCCTCATCAACAGATGCCCTCATCAACAAGATGCCCTCATCAACAAGATGCCCTCATCAACAAGTGCCCTCATCAACAAGTGCTGTCATCACCAAATGTCCTCATCAACAAGATGCCCTCATTAACAAGATGCCCTCATTAACAAGATGCCCTCATTAACAAGATGCCCTCATCAACAAGATGCCCTCATCAACAAGTTCTCTCATCAACAAGTGCCCTCATCAACAAGTGCCATCACCAACAAGTGCATTCAACAACAAGATGCCCTCATCAATAAGATGTGCTCATCAACAAGTGCCCTTATCAAGACACCCTCATCAACAAATGGCCTCATCATCAAGTGCCCTCATCAGCAAGTGTGCTCATGAACAAGTGCCCTCATCATTAAGTGCCCTCAACAACATGTGCCCTTATCAAGACACCCTCATCAACAAATGCACTCATCATCAAGTGCCCTCAACAACAAGTGCCCTCATGAACAAGTGCCCTCATGAACAAGTGCCCTCATGAACAAGTGCCCTCATGAACAAGTGCCATCATCATCAAGTGCCAACATCATCAAGTGCCCTCATCATTAAGTGCCCTCATCATTAAGTGCCCTCAACAACAAGTGCCCTCAACAACAAGTGCCCTCAACAACAAGTGCCCTCATCATTAAGTGCTCTCAATAACAAGTGCCCTCATCAACAAGTGCCCTCATCAACAAGTGCCCTCATCAACAAGTGCCATCACCAACAAGTGCCATCACCAACAAGTGCCATCACCAACAATATGCCCTCATCATCAAGATGCCCTTATCAACAAGAGCCCCTCAACAACAAGTGCCCTCATCAACAAGTGCCCTCATCAACAAATGCCTTCACCAACAAGATGCCCTCATCAACAAGATCTCATCAACAAGTGCATCAACAAGTGTCCTCATCAACAAATGCCTTCACCAACAAGTTCCCTCATCAACAATATGTCATCAACAAGATGACCTCATCAACAAGATGACCTCATCAACAAGTGCATCAACAAGTGCCCTCATCAGCAAGTGCCCTCATCAACAAGTGCCCTCATCAACAAGTGCCCTTATCAACAAGATGCCCTTATCAACAAGATGCCCTCATCAACAAGATGACCTAATCAACAAGATGACCTCATCAACAAGTGCATCAACAAGTGCCCTCATCAACAAGTGCCCTCATCAACAAGATAACCTCATCAAGTGCCCTCATCAACAAGAGAAGTTGATGAGATCATCAACAAGTGCCCTCATCATCAAGACATCCTCATCAACAAGACATCCTCATCAACAAGACACCCTCATCAACAAGATGTCCTCATCATCAAGACACCCTCATCAACAAGACACCCTCATCAACAAGACACCCTCATCAACAAGATGTCATCAACAAGATGCCTTCATCAACAAGTGCATCAACAAGTGCCCTCATCAACAAGATGCCCTCATCAACAAGATGCTCTCATCAACAAGATGCTCTCATCAAGTGCCCTCATCAACAAGAAAAGTTGATGAGATCATCAACAAGTGCCCTCATTAACAAGTGCCCTCATCAACAAGTGCCCTCATCACCAAATGTCCTCATCAACAAGATGCCATCATCAACAAGATGCCCTCATTAACAAGATACCCTCATCAACAAGATGCCCTCATTAACAAGATTCCGTCATCACCAAATGTCTTCATCAACAAGATGCCCTCATCAACAAGATGCCCTCATTAACAAGATATCCTCATCAACAAGATGCCCTCATTAGCAAGTGCCCTCATCAACAAATGTCCTCATCAACAAGATGCCCTCATCAACTAATGCCCTCATCAACAAGATGCCCTCATCAACAAGTGCCCTCATCAACAAATGTCCTCATCAACAAGATGCCTTCATCAACAAATGCCCTCATCAACAAGATGCCCTCATCAACAAGTGCCCTCATCAACAAATGCCCTCATCAACAAGTGCCCTCATCAACAAGATGCCCTCATCAACAAGTGCCCTCATCAACAAATGCCCTCATCAACAAATGCCCTCATCAACAAGATGCCCTCATCAACAAGTGCCCTCATCAACAAATGCCCTCATCAACGAGATGCCCTCATCAACAGATGCCCTCATCAACAAGATGCCCTCATCAACAAGATGCCCTCATCAACAAGTGCCCTCATCAACAAGTGCTGTCATCACCAAATGTCCTCATCAACAAGATGCCCTCATTAACAAGATGCCCTCATTAACAAGATGCCCTCATTAACAAGAGGCCCTCATCAACAAGTTCTCTCATCAACAAGTGCCCTCATCAACAAGTGCCATCACCAACAAGTGCATTCAACAACAAGATGCCCTCATCAATAAGATGTGCTCATCAACAAGTGCCCTTATCAAGACACCCTCATCAACAAATGGCCTCATCATCAAGTGCCCTCATCAGCAAGTGTGCTCATGAACAAGTGCCCTCATCATTAAGTGCCCTCAACAACATGTGCCCTTATCAAGACACCCTCATCAACAAATGCCCTCATCATCAAGTGCCCTCAACAACAAGTGCCCTCATGAACAAGTGCCCTCATGAACAAGTGCCCTCATGAACAAGTGCCCTCATGAACAAGTGCCCTCATGAACAAGTGCCCTCATGAACAAGTGCCCTCATGAACAAGTGCCATCAACATCAAGTGCCAACATCATCAAGTGCCCTCATCATTAAGTGCCCTCATCATTAAGTGCCCTCAACAACAAGTGCCCTCATCATTAAGTGCTCTCAATAACAAGTGCCCTCATCAACAAGTGCCCTCATCAACAAGTGCCCTCATCAACAAGTGCCATCACCAACAAGTGCCATCACCAACAAGTGCCATCACCAACAAGTGCCATCACCAACAATATGCCCTCATCATCAAGATGCCCTTATCAACAAGAGCCCCTCATCAACAAGTGCCCTCATCAACAAGTGCCCTCATCAACAAGTGCCCTCATCAACAAGTGCCCTCATCAACAAATGCCTTCACCAACAAGATGCCCTCATCAACAAGATCTCATCAACAAGTGCATCAACAAGTGTCCTCATCAACAAATGCCTTCACCAACAAGTTCCCTCATCAACAATATGTCATCAACAAGATGACCTCATCAACAAGATGACCTCATCAACAAGTGCATCAACAAGTGCCCTCATCAGCAAGTGCCCTCATCAACAAGTGCCCTCATCAACAAGTGCCCTTATCAACAAGATGCCCTTATCAACAAGATGCCCTCATCAACAAGATGACCTCATCAACAAGATGACCTCATCAACAAGTGCATCAACAAGTGCCCTCATCAACAAGTGCCCTCATCAACAAGATAACCTCATCAAGTGCCCTCATCAACAAGAGAAGTTGATGAGATCATCAACAAGTGCCCTCATCAAGACATCCTCATCAACAAGACATCCTCATCAACAAGACACCCTCATCAACAAGATGTCCTCATCATCAAGACACCCTCATCAACAAGACACCCTCATCAACAAGACACCCTCATCAACAAGTATCCTCATCAACAAGATGTCCTCATCAACAAGATGTCATCAACAAGATGCCTTCATCAATAAGTGCATCAACAAGTGCCCTCATCAACAAGATGCCCTCATCAACAAGATGCTCTCATCAACAAGATAACCTCATCAAGTGCCCTCATCAACAAGAAAAGTTGATGAGATCATCAACAAGTGCCCTCATTAACAAGTGTCCTCATCACCAAATGTCCTCATCAACAAGATGCCATCATCAACAAGATGCCCTCATTAACAAGATATCCTCATCAACAAGATGCCCTCATTAGCAAGTGCCCTCATCAACAAATGTCCTCATCAACAAGATGCCCTCATCAACAAATGCCCTCATCAACAAGATGCCCTCATCAACAAGTGCCCTCATCAACAAATGTCCTCATCAACAAGATGCCCTCATCAACAAATGCCCTCATCAACAAATGCCCTCATCAACAAGATGCCCTCATCAACAAGTGCCCTCATCAACAAATGCCCTCATCAACAAGTGCCCTCATCAACAAGATGCCCTCATCAACAAGTGCCCTCATCAACAAATGCCCTCATCAACAAATGCCCTCATCAACAAGATGCCCTCATCAACAAGTGCCCTCATCAACAAATGCCCTCATCAACAAGATGCCCTCATCAACAGATGCCCTCATCAACAAGATGTCCTCATCAACAAGATGCCCTCATCAACAAGTGCCCTCATCAACAAATGCCCTCATCAACAAATGTCCTCATCAACAAGATGCCCTCATCAACAAATGCCCTCATCAACAAGTGCCCTCATCAACAAGATGCCCTCATCAACAAGATACCCTCATCAACAAATGCCCTCATCAACAAGATGCCCTCATCAACAAGATGCCCTCATCAACAAATGCCCTCATCAACAAGATGCCCTCATCAACAAGATGCCCTCATCAACAAGATATCCTAATCAGCAGTTCCCTCATCAACAAGTGCCCTCAGCAACAAGATATCCTAATCAGCAAGTGCCCTCATCAACAAGACAAAGCAGCTGGTAAAAAAATTATACTCTTAGATTCTCTGCCAACTTAGCTCCGTTGTACCAGCTCTTCAAGGAAGGGTACAAATTAGCAATATCTTTGTTTGTAAAGAAAGATAAAAGCAAAGGCAGGAAGGAGTGAGAACTACAGAAGGAGAACATAAGCTCGATATGACTTTGAAAGTTAATTTGACATTATTTTAAATCATAATTAATAAATGATAAAACATTGCAGCGGTGGAGGGTAGAGGGGAGGGAGGATGGACCTGAGGCCATCCAAGCCAACATCTCAAAACTGACCAGGGCAATATAGGACAAAACAGACACGTGGATAAAAGACCGAGTAAAGAAGGAAACACCATTGTTTTGGACAGTGAGTACATATCCATTGTGTTTGCTCATAATGGGGTGTGTAACACACATCCTCTCCAGTCAAGTGTTGTCCAAGGAAAGGAAGTGCATGTCAGAATTCCGCTGTTGCTTATCAAAGACTGATAGTATACATTTCTGGAACCCTAAACCTTTAAATTAGACCGTTTGGAGAAAGTCTTTCGCTCGATCCCAAAAAGGCTTCCTAAAGATGTCGAACGTAAAAGAAAACCCTTTAACAGCTGTGCAACTATAGTATTGGATGCGAAAACTTTTTTCTGTTGGTATACCACCTTTGGTGCCCTCATCGCTTATCAACAAGATGACCTCATCCTTTGGTGGTATACCAACAGAAAAACTTTTTTCTGTTGGTATAGGACATCTAAATGTTACATATGAAAGAAGTGCAATTTTTGCCTTCGCCCCCACTTCCTATGTCTGCCCCATATAGGCCCACCCCCCTTCCGCAACCCCACAACTCCTAATGTCATATGTATATCCTTTACTTTTTCTTTGCGATTCATCCAAACTTCATTACCCTCACTTTTCCATCTATCCTTCGCATATCTCCTCCTTTTCTCAAACTCTTTTGTTAAATACAGTATATTACCCCACCCCGAGCCTCACTTCCTCCTTCCATACAAATATAATATGTACATAGCCCCTAATTCCGCAGAAGCCTTTTTACCCTCTCTGCCGCCGTTGCAGCGTTTGCTGCAATTTCTGAAACTACTTTTTGCCCCGATTGTTTCTGACCTTTTTTGTTGTGTTGACGTTCCTCTGCTGTTGTTTTTTTTTGTTTTTGCCAGTGCCGTTGCATCTCACGAGGCCCTTCCTGCAGGTGCGGTTACATGGCACAAACAAAATTCCTTGAAGTGTTTACTCGTGGATTTGCAAACTCGCAAACAACCGAGATTTGTTACGGGAAGTAATTTTCCCGTCTGCGAATGCCAATCGGAATTGCTCCCGGTTCCTCCCATCGGGTCGTGGCTGTAAAATCTCTGCCAGCAGACATTGTTTTGTGGAGGGAAACAAACCCTGTTTTGCCGACACGATATTTAATTATTGCCCGGTCAAAAGTCATAAATCTACGGTTGGGGTTATTGGGAGTAGGGAAGAATCTCCGCGAGTGACCGCGGCACAGGTTACAGATCACCAAAGCAGCCGGCAACTACGATTATGCTCAATCATGTTAGGAGCTGTAATATATCTGGTTAAAATGCCCCAAGCTGCTGTGAAACTATTACTCAAGAACTACACTTCTTGAGGTTTATTCACATGGATGTTTGTCTTGGATGTTTTCTTGTTTTTTTAATTTATTTATTTATTTAATTATTTTGTTTTGTTTTGCTTTATCCTCATATTTTTCTAACTTTCTCTTTGTCCCTTACCTAGAATGGCTGAATGCCTTGTCTGGGGCGATGTCCATGAAAAAAAAAATAATAATAATAATAATAAATCAGCATTACACTGTGGAATTGTAAGAGCAAAGATTCATTTTAAGAATCGTAATTCATTTTTTAAGAAGTGTAAGAGCAAAATGTAATTGTAGCGTTCAGCTTAAGCTTTTTATTCCTGGCACAATTAAAACTCCACCGCAGTGCAAGAGGTGCGTCATGCGTCCTCACCATTCGTTTGAGTGTTCACGTAGTATATCTGCCCCGAAGGTGACGGCACGCTTTTCCAACCCGGAGGGAGGTTTGAATCCACCTCCTCCGTGGCTGGATCTCCACCCTTCTGCGGCACACAGGCACGAAATGAGTGAGCTTTCAAAGCAACTTCTTGTTGTTTATTGAGATGTCAGATGAAGACACAAGGCAAATGGATCTGGGAGAGGTCGATACACTGGCAGCAACAGGGATAAAAGATTCCAGCTGAGTTAGCAGATAGGCAAGAGAAGCCAAATACATTCTTACATCTGTTTATAATCTGGACTACCTCATTCTGTTTAGGATATATCAAAGGCCCACGTGTACATCTGTGAAATTGTATTGGACGCGGTGCGCACCATGTGTTCATCTGTCAGCATTTGTCCATTTGTGATTATTGCTGATATAAGTCCAAAGTGACCGCTTCCTGTAAATGTTTCCACATCACAAATGTAGTCACAGATTTCTGATATCTCATCAATTAAAAACAAATAGTGTTACGTGTACTGTCAGGTCTCTATATACGGTACATATGAAAGTAATATGGTGTGTTCCTCCCAGGTTGGTAAAAACAATTTTGTCTCGACCTTTGACCTGAGATGTTTATCCTTCTTTACTCCAGAAGGGAAACGTGGAAAGGGTGGGCGGGGGTAGATGCCAGCTTCTTTGTTTAGGATGCTTCTTCAAGTATATTTTTTACGTTATCCAGGTGCCCATAACCAGCGTGGAGGGGATCGGACGGAGGAAAACAAGACGTCGGTGGTCACGTGTCTCTCTCTGCAATGGAATCTGTCACGCCTCGTATTCCTATCTCATCGACATCGGCCCTCGCTCTTCATTCATCACTGATTACCGCAAACCATTCCGTTTCCAAAAGGGAAAGTAAAAAAATGTGGCTCAGAATTGCCAGTGTGTTGCAGTGATTTAAAGAGGCACGGAATGTGGTAGAAAACTTGGAGGCACCCGGGCTACACTCTGACAATAAGACTTTTGTCATTTTCTGCTGGAGGCAGTTCATCAATCTTTCGTTGGTTTTATTGTTTGCGTTCGGTATGTTTTCCTCATCGTTTTCAGGGCATTTACCTTCACTTCCTATAACAGCTTGGAATTTCGTTACCTGTATCCTCGATACTTAGACAAGAAAATAATGTTCCGAAAGCAGCTCGTCTGGTATACCGAGAAGTGGTCAAAACAGGCAAACTTAGCGATAAAGGACTTCAAGTGGCAACGGAAAGTATGATAAGTGTGTAGCCGAAGCTGAAGGGAGGGGGAAAAACCACACCGGTCACCGACTCATTAATCATGCGTTAAAAAAAGTTAAGGAACAGAATAGAAACTATTTGAAAATACACAAATCGACCTTGAAAAAGTGGAGCAAGCCAACTAGGCGAGTTAGATCAACAGAGGGTTGAAGCCGGTAAATCAATTAAAGAGCCGGTTAAAGCACACGATCTAAGTGCTGTGTGTTGAGATTCTCGATGTGGATTATGAAACAATCTTGAGGCCCAACTGTTGATGTTGGACTTCATGGTGATCTCCACAGTGCAATAATACATTTCCGTATAGATAAAATGACATGTGCTACAAGTGTGTGAGAATTTCATGAAGCAGGGAAAGATCAAACCGAAGACGATACTTATTTTAGCGTCATAGTTGGTCTCTTTCCAGCGGAACTAACAATATAGAATGAAAACTAGAACGGCACTCAGAAGAGCGTAGACCTCCGCCAGAATGAACAATTCACGTTTCATATCCCACTGAGAGGCCAAGTCTGAATCCGCACCTGAACCAAAATCAAATCGGCTTGTTCTTTTCATAAACTCAACTCATCCACCAAGTTTTGTCATAATCAGTCCACAACTTTTGAAATATGATGCTCTATATCGTTTTTCGGCCCCATCTCTAAATGGTGAAGAATCACTTTAAAAATTAGAGATCCGCATCGGATCTTCACCAAATTCTAAAAAGTTCGTGCTCGTCACAAACCTAACCTGTCCACCAAATTTCATCCAAATCCATCCATAACTTTGAGACATCCTGCTAACAGACAGACAAACAACAAGAAACAGGGGTGAAAAAATAAAGTAAATGTGTTTTTGAGTTAAAAAGGCAACTTTTGATAAAATCCAATAATGAAAGTGAGTTTACTGTTATGTATTCAAAAACGCTGTTGCCGTGGCATCTCGGATGAAAATGGCAATCAAATGTGCAAGATAAAAGTAAAAGATTAATCCCAGAGTCATGACCCGTGTATAGCACAAAGAGTGTTTTTCAACATTGGGAAAGGTTATACTGTATAATATATTCCAGTAGAAAAACCCATCAAAATGATGGATGACCCTGCAGTATTTTCACACTATTCAGCCTTGAAAACTCAGGCTAAAACCGAAATTACGTACAAAACCTTAATTATTTTTTTTTAAATGCTCATCCCGTTATTTGGGCGATGTATAGGCAATAGACCGCTGTGTCGATTGCTTCTCAAAATAAAAAACCTAGATTAGGCCGAGAAAAATATATTTCCGGTCTCTGGTCAGCGCGCGCATCGATTTTGACCCTGCGCGTCAACAATTTTTTTTTTTCAAATTTCCAACGGTACCTACAACAGCGCGGCCTGTTGTTGCCGGGCCGGCGCGCTATCTCAGGAAATACGATCGCCATTGGTATCGACGTTCGCGCACGGTTCTTCCCTACAAAACTACGTTTAGTTTGTCCAAATCCATCCAGCCGTTCCAAAGATATGAGTAGTGTTGTGTGCCGTGACGTCATGAATCCAATCGGCTGGATATTGTCATTTATTGAAACTAAGACGTTCTTTGTCGGGTTCCTGTGAAACAACCAGAAGGCCTAGAGAGCTGCCGGTGGTCTCGTTAGTTAGGCCCGGGTCCTATCTCGTTTGTCATGAAGTCGTAAGTGTGTGATAATCTGGTGGACTGGGAGAAGAGATTGTGGGAGACCATCGGCCTGTTAGACCACTTGCGCATGCGCAGTGTTGACGCGATCGACACATTGGAATGTTTGACGGTACGGCGAGGCGATCTCGTGAACGAAATGGCAGTCTATAATATGCTTGAAGAACTTAATGATTTTCAGAAAAAATACATTTTTAAATAACTTAAGCTTGTGTTCATTATTTACAAAAAGGCCTACAGTCCCATTGGCTGTCTTTAATTTCTCTCTGGACGGCGCCACGGCAGATGAGGAAGGCATGAGGACACAAAAAACAACACCTTTATATGTGCAATCCATGCTTTTCAAAAAAGAAAAAGAAAAAAAAACTGCATCGCCGCATCAATTCTGGAACTTTGATCTGACCAGAGACCAGCAATATATATTTTTCGGCCTTACATGCATGAAGCAAAAACATGTCCACTGCTAATGACGGGCAACGAATCTTTCGTTTTCATACTAATCAGCTTTGAAAACTCAGGGTAAAACTGAAATTAAATACAACAACCTTAATTTATTATCCAAATAACACCCAAGGATACACACAATAAATTTAGATGCAAGAGGCCATTCTGCCCATCATGCATGGGCCACATCAACACCAGACCAATTATATAAAGAGAGAAAAATGCAAACTCCACAAAACTGCACATCCCTTTATCTGGGTGGTGTATAGACGACAGACCGCTGCCACGGTCGCTCCCAAAAGGAACACACGGCTGCAAATGTAGAAGCAGGTCATGTCTGCGGCTTGTGGAAGATATATTTTTTGCATATGTCCAGTTGCTTTATGCACGGCTGGTGGAAGATATGTTTTAGAACTGCATTAAGCTCGTGGATCATGGCAAAAAAAATTTGCGCCCGCGAAAAACTGAGAATACATGGGACACAGGGCCGCTAATGTAGAAGCAGGTCGCAATTTATCAACCGCGAATATGCAGGACTGTACACACATATACATATATACATACACTGTATAATATATACATATACATATGCATATATATATTGCTGCGGATCTCCCGTTCCCGTTACAAAGGGAGGATTAAACCCCTTTTTTCCCCCTGGGTCTTCGGGTCCGCGAGACCGAATCGCCACTTCCGGGCAAACGTGAAAAAGGGTCTCGGGACAAATTCGCACACCCACGCTGCCACGAAAGCAGGGATCGAGCCTCACACAAGCCACGCTTAATCGAGTACGCCCGAGCGGTATGCGTATCACCTGGCTCATGCTGTTACTTTTATTGGAACCCGATTCGAGCGGTTTTATTCATACCATGCGAAGCCAATGGATGGAAGGGACAGGACGGTCAAATCAGAGGAAGAACACAATTTATTATTTATGTACAATGATCAGAATGAAAGGAAAGGGACACAGAGCAGAGCTTAATCAGTTTAACTTAAGCCCAGACAAATGGGCCCAATCACTCACACGGGGTAATGGAAGAAGAGCAGGTTTGCGCGCCAAGCGCGCTTTGCCGTCGGTCACCCCGGGGCAGCTCGCCCGGCACGGCTCTCCGATGTTCACGGCATGTATCCAGGCGAAGGCAGGCAGGAGGAAATCCTCGCGGCGCGTATGCAGGCAAAGGCAGGCAGGAGGAAATCGCGCGTCTGTGGCCCGGCCCGGGTCGTCCTTTAGAGCGTGCGATTAATACAGCGCAGAGCACGGGGAACGGGGGAAAGTTCGTGTACAATAGGCAATTCGATTCCTCGTTCTGCAGCTACACTCGCGTTCTCGTCTGCCTTCTGCATTCTGACTCACGCGCGTCCTGCTCCTGTTCTGCTTAATCTCGTGCCGTCCTGCTTAATGGGCTCGGGGCAGGACCTTATATGGCACCTCCCCGATCTTACCCGAATGTTCCAAGCCCCACCTCCTGCCGCAGTGGTAAGCCACTCCCCTCGAGCCCTGATTGGCGGCTCGTTGCTTACCGGCCACTCCCCCTGCAGCTCGTCTCTTCGGCCTCGGTAGACTTGTTCATGCCTGCCGCATGGCTTTTCAGCGCCAAACCAAAAGCATCAAAGCAAAGCGCCAAAAGAACACCTAATGTCACTGGCCTACTCAACACAAAACTAAACACAGGAAAGGACTACGCTTACATTCACTAAGAAATAACTGAACTATCGCGAGGCTACATGTTGTGGTGCAACTAACTAAGAGGGGAAATTCATCTTTATTTCAAAACCACAACAATATATATATATACATATACAAATAGATATACACACACACACACACTATATTAATTATATATACAATATATAAATTTTACATATATATATATATATATATATATATATATATATATATATATATATATATATATTTTCTTAGGCTGTCTGTCGCTAACGACAATGAACGTGACTGAACTATCGCGAGGCTACATGTTGTGGTGCAACTAACTAGAGGGGAAATTAATCTTTATTTCAAAACCGCAACAATATATTATATATATATATATATATATATATATATATATATATATATATATATATATATATATATATATATATATATATATACAAATACATATATATACATATATATATATATATATACAAATACATACATATATATATATACAAATACATACACACACACACACAATATATTAATTATATATACAATATATTAATTTTACATATATATATATATATATATATATATATTTATTTATTTATTTATTTATTTATCTTTTTTTCTTCGGCTGTCTGTCGCTAACGACAATGATATACATATCATTACAATACAATATACATACAATATACAATACAATATACAATGATATTCATACGTGAAGGCGTATGGGTCAGCACTTGTCTGCACAACGATGGGAAATGAAATGACGAGCTCACTTCACTGTAGCTCTGCTAAGCTCAACCCTAATAGGTGGAGCCGGTGCTGCGTCTTATCCAGAAGAGCCTTTTTATTCCTGGCTGCTTCCAGAACTGTTTTGTGTACCACCGACAGGTTAATGTGTGGCAGGCATTTCCTGTTGGTCAGGATGTGTGCAGCAACAGCTGGTGTGACACTTACCTCCTAATACCAACTCCGGTAATAGGGTCTGATCTCGACTTAATGTCTTGTAAGGTTTGACCAGCTCACTCCGGGGAAGAGCCTCTGCTCCTCACTAAAGTCATGTGACCTACTCCGATTGAGGAGTGGTCTAATTGTATGACCATGCATATTACCTGTCGGGGTTAGGATGTGTGTATTTGATTGACTTGTACTTCAGCCTTCAGGCTGAGGTGCATGTCTATGCTCATGGGACAGTATTGTTGGACTGCGTACTTTGGCCATGGGGTTAGAGTACACGTCCCAAGTTGTTTAAAACTTTGGATTTTTTAAAAACCTTTTAATTGCAGGTCTACAAGAGCTTGGTGCTGCTGTTGTTGTTGTTGTTGGTGGTGGTGGTGGTGTTGGGGTTCTTGCTTGAGTCGATTTTTGAAATGTGGACCCATTGGTCAGACAGCTGCCGGACTACACCTACATCTGTCGCTTGACTCTACCCACCATAGCACCGAGACAAATTGATATGGCCGCCATTTTTGTTTCCTGGTGGGCCTAACACGTGAGGCCTGTAGGCATCTGCTATTTGTACACTGCCAGGGTTTATTGCGTCAGATTCCATTGCTTTTTGGGGTCGAGTGTTACTCATGATGAGGGACCCCGAAAAATATAATCATATGTCGAATAATAGCAAGGTTTAATCAAGCTCGTCAGAATGCACAGTACATCGGAACATACGGTAATGAAGCGTTATGTTATATTTATGTAATAATGTAATTTTTTAATGGCTCCATATTGGGGTTAAGCAATCTGTGACCGTGTGACGAAGCAGCTTGTTCTGATATAACCTTGGGAAGGGTGCCATGGATAAGAGGTTATTTTTTAATAGTTAACTTTTTTTAATAGCGCATTCAATGTGTGTTTCCAAAATGAGCTGCTCATCTTTAAAGAGTGCTTTAAATGTACGTTTCCCAATAGGCTCATTACCAGATTTTGTCACAGGTTGTGACCACAGTGTAGTCATTATTGTTCATATAAAGAAGACTTTCCAAATAAGGGACAGGACCTACTCCTATTGAGGAATGGTCCAATTGTATAACAATGCATTCTTGTCCTTCATTGTTAGGATGTCTTTGTTTGATTGACCATGTGCTTCAGCCTTCCTGCTGAGGTTCATATGAATGCTTATGGGTCAGTCTTGTTGGACTCTGTACATTGGCCAGGGGGTCAAGGTGCGTGTACCAAGCTGTTTAAAAATTTCGTTTTTTTTTTACCTTAAAAAAAAAAAAGGCCTCCCTCACAAGGTTAGGGGCAATTAGCCTGAAACATGAGTCTGTGGATGTCGCCTCTATAGGGTGGACTTGTCTATAAAATTGAGAATTAAATTATCTGGCTGCAGTTCAATTCTATGGAGATGTAGGGGCTGCAACTCTGCTACGCTTATGACTAATAGGCGAACTCTGTGCTACTTCTTAGCCAGAAGAGCCTTTATAAATATATATAATTATATATATACTGTTGCGGTTTTGAGTTTTGTACAATAAAGGTTAAATTTCCCCCTCATAGTTAGTCACACAACAACATGTAGCCTCGCGATAGTGCAGTTATCTCTTAGTATTTGTGAGCATAGTCCTTTTCCTGTGTTAGTTTTGCGTTGAGTAGGATAATGAGAGTTAGGTCCTTTTCATTTGTTTCATTGCCTTATGCCGCCTTACACCTCCTTGTGCTGCCTTTGGCTTTTTGGCGCGAATTAACATGAGGCAGGCCTGGCAGGTCGAGTCGGGACCGAATGAGGGCGGCAGAGAAGCTGACGGTAAGCGCAAGCCGCCAATCAGGGCTCAAAGGGAGTGGCTGCGGCAATACGTCACAGGGCGTGGTTGGAACGTTCGAGAGGGCTCAGGGCGTGTCCATATAACCCGTTGCGCAAAGCCCCCACCAGGAGTTGGGTGAGTTTGAGCAGTTCATTTCGAGTTGAAGGAGTTCGGGAAGAGGTGAGCTTGTGCATTGAGCTATTGGAGAGGCACGTATTGATGAGAGTTAGCAGTCCGGAGAAAAGACGCGCATGAACCAAGTATAAGCGCTCGTATTAAAGTGATGCTCGGTTGAGCTTGAGGCTAAGCCTCTGTTGCATTGGGTTACGCGAGTGATAGCGCGCCGGTGACTCAACGCTCTGTGGAAAGCCGCCGAGAGACGCGTACATTCCCTCCCGCCTTCCTGCCTCATCTGCTGCCTTTTGTTCGAGAGACGCGCTACAAGGGTCCTTTCCACCACCTGTTTGCCTTCATTGCGGGACGTGCTGGGACCGTGGAGAGCAACGCCGGGTGACGCCGCCATTCCTGGACGACCAAGGCAGCGCGTGAACATCATCCTGCCTGCATTTCCCCTTTGAGAATGTGATCGGGCCCATGTCTGGGAATTAAGCATAAGACTGTATAAGGCTGCTCTGTGTCTCTGTCTTCTACCAAATTGAACATATAAGTGTAAATAGTAATTAAATCCTGTTATTCCTTTATTCGACCGTCTCATGTTTTCCATCATTGACAAAGCATGGTACGAATAGAACCGCTCGAATCAGGTTCCAATATTAACGGTAACTGCACGGACCACGTGGTACGCAATCCGCTCGGTGTACCCAAATTACACATGGCTCGTGCGAGGCTTGGTTCCCTGCTTCCGTGGCGGCGCAGGTATTTAGGTACGGGCGAGACTTGTCCCGAAACCATACCTTGCGTTTGCCCGGAAGGGGCGTTTCAAGTCTCGGTTATGCCGGCCCAGAAAGAACAAGGAGCTTAATCTCCCCTTGGTAAGGGTAGCAAGGGTGGCGGAAAACCGTAACAATACAATATATATATATATATATATATATATATATATATATATATATATATATATATATATATATATATATATATAAAATACATATCATTTATTTATTTATATATATATATATATATATATATATATATATATATATATATATATATATATAAAATACATATCATTTATTTATTTATATATATATATATATATATATATATATATATGGTGGTGTGAGTTGTCACTTTCGACGAATCTCCCCTCTTCGTTGGCGTGCTCACTAAGCATTGTGTGTTGTGTGATGACTGGATAGGCCAATGCAAGACCCACAGCGTCAAGCACAAACATCACAGGTATAGACTGGTCCTTGTGGAGAATGAAGTTGGCAGGTTTTTCTTTCTTGCCTCCACTGTCTCTTGATAATAAGCACACACACACACACACACACACACACACACACACACACACACACACACACACACACACACACACACACACACACACACACACACACACACACACACACACACACACACACACACACACACACACACACACACACACACACACACACACACATGGAAGAGCGAGGTAATGGAGGCCCTAAAGACAAAGTATTGATGGTGGGGTGGTAGGTAAGAAACAAGCATTCTGAGTATTGAGTTGCAATACATGTCCCCTACCGGCAGTCTGTCGTCCGGAAAACTGTTGGGGAAATTACCAAAGTTCAAAGTGCCATAACTTTGTCAAAAATGATCGAAACGTCGTGAAGTTCGAACATGATCTGTAACTTATCATGAGGAAACCATGTACCAAGTTTGAAATCATTAGCATTAAGAGTTTAGGAAAAAAGTCCGCAAAACTGTTCTTTGCGTGACGGACTGACAGACTGACGGACTGACAGACGGAGGGACGGAGTGCAAACCTATAGTCCCCTCCGGTGTACACCTGTAGGGGACTAACAAGCAAGGGAATGAACAGGAAATAGAGAAGAGGGTAGGAGAGAAAATAACCTGTAAGAGAAAAGGTTAGATTAGGTTAGGTTAGGTTAGGTTAGGTTAGGTTAGATTAGATTAGGTTACTGGATTTAGAAACGTTTGCGGTTTTGGCTGAGGGGTGAGTATGCGATTGTGGTGGATCCTCGCTTGAAACCTTTGAGGGAAAAGTATAATTGAATGGCCTCAGGAAGGATGTTACAGAAACAGGATAAAGAGATGAACAAAGAAGTTGGTATTTTAATCTTTTCAATGTAAGGGCATTCCAGATCCCAGACTTCAAACCTGCGACGAGCATTACAACACAATGCTTAACATGAGATAAAGCACGGAATTTCTCATCTTTCGTCCCTCCAGTTTAATCTCTGCCTTCTCCAAGCTCCCTCGAGCCATCGCAAAAGTCCCACTGGGAAGTTAGATGCTTTGATTAAAATTTATTATCGACGTCTCACAGGCAGCATGCGTATGGTTGATTTCATGGGTTAGCAGCGTTATGAGACGGTAATTATTCCCGTGTCGTCTCACCTGAGTCATTCCTTCCCAGCGCCCATAACTTTCAGTATCTTTCTAGCTCATATCACAGTTCCCACCCTGCAGCAGAGATTAGCAGTCAAGCCCACCATGATGGATGTGGAGTGGGATGCATGCGATTGCTTTGCAGAGCGAGGGCTTTGGGCCATGACATTCCAAGCATTCCTGTATGCCGGGAACAGTGCAGGTCACATCAATCAGGGAATCTCCCAGAGGATGGTCCGTCTGCTAGGGCAGCAAGGAATGAGCTGCTGTCGTGAGACCATACAGGCCACTTGCAGGAAGGATTTTACTTTTCGATTGAGTCATCCCTTTCCGCTGATTTCTTGGGTACTCCCTTCCAAATGATACAGGAAAAGGACAAAGGAAGCATTATGTCAGTGTTTATGATATGTATTGTGATAAATGCTTCGTCCTGCTAAAGCTTCTCCAATTTCAGCTGTTTTTGCCCTTGCTCCTGCATCAGCCACCTGATTTGCAATCTCTCTTTTTTCTAATGGCAGCATAAAAGGCACTTTTACCAGCCTTTTGTCATTTATCCAACAAACGTAGTTTGATGGATAAACCACAAGGAGTTGAGCTCAGAAGGGGTGAGGGGGTGCATCCTATTAAAGATGGTGCAGTACTTTAAGATACCAAGTGAAAAGGAGTTTACGTCTCAGTGGGCAATGAACAATGGACACATGGGTTTATGAAAGTGAACGCCAACTCTAGGTGAAGTGACCGCAGTGCGACACGATTCACGTGTGAAACAGCACCACCAGCTCAGACAGGCCTGCCAGTGGTTCTTTAGCACTTTCCTCTGAGTTGAGGTGTGTGAAAATGTCGGCGTCAATGCTTTTCGCAACATTTCTCAATGACGACATCTCATCAAATTTCCATCAGATCACATGAGGAATAAAAGATGATTTTTCAAATGGATTAAAGTTCTTCACTCAGACCTGGTTTAACTATTTTTGTAGCAAAAGAAGAATTGTTTATGGAAGAACTTGATTCCAACAGGTACCGATATTGTCGTTAAACTACCCAGGGAACATGATTATTGTAGTTGGTGGAAGAAGCCTTAAGGATTTTTAAATGTCATTTACATCATCATGTTATATTTAATAAATGATAGTCAGGTTCACTATGTCAATAAATTATATTTCGTTCAAAATCATGGTAGATTAGCAAACCTATACATTTTTGGAAAGGTTATAGCATAAGGAAACTAAAAATCAATGTTTACATTTGGAGAGATACCTGTATGGCGGCCATTTTGGATTTTCAAAATGGCCTCTGTAAAATACATATTTTGTTCTATTTCTGCCTCTAATTACCCTAAAAACTTTTTAAAATATACTAAACCTATATTTTCAGGGACAAGGAATCCAATGAAAGTATCAAATTAGTGCTATGGGGAATGGTAAGACACGAATCAAAGGTTTTGAATTGCAAAATACTGTCTTTATATTCGCGATAAGTTGCATAATCAAATACATGTTATCATTTTGTACAGGCAGTTAATAACATCAAAATGTGTCACAATAATTTATATCACCAAACATACACAGGCAGTCAGCAAAATCATATATACACATGCAGTCAGTATAACTTCACATCTACACAGGCAGTCAATGACAAAATATACACAGGCAGTCAATGGCATCAAACATGCACGATTACAGAATATGCCATTTAGAGTTCGTCATCACTGTCCTGTGTGTCGTATCCGACAATATAGTCCGCATCGTTTTCACAGTCCGTTCCACACAAGCAAAGGTCGGTCAAATTGATTGGCAAATCGAATTGGTCGAATGGTCGATCGAATCGAATTCGATGACTCGAATCGAATCGAATCGATCGAATTGGTCGAATGGTCGAATGGTCGAATGGAATTGGTCGATTGGTCGAATTGGTCGAATCGAATTGGTCGGAATTGGCAAATGTAAACATTGATTTTCAGATTTTCCATGTAATAACGTTTCCAAAAATGTATAGGTTTGCTAATCTACCATGATTTTGAACGAAAAAACATAGTGAACCTGACTATGAGTTATATACCCTGTGCACGCGGCTCTGAATTCGTTATTTATTACCCGCGCCTCTGAATTCGTCCCGACCGCACGTGCGGAAGAGTGAGATAATATTTTCACTCTGTTTATCTGGCAGTCAAACAAATTTGAAAATTAATCCAAACAGGAAAACGTCCTGTTTTAAGGATGTTACAAGGGACACAAACAACAGGCATTAAGAACTAATGTAACGTGTTAGATAGGGCGGTGGACTAGACGCTGCGGAAAACGGTGGTAAAACCAGGAAGTAATTCATTTATATGCCTTTAAACCTCTTTTTAAATTGAATTATATACTTGAACACTGCACTGCTCCCAGATCCACGCTTTATATCA
The DNA here is from genome assembly GCF_964187855.1 of Myxine glutinosa. Taxonomy (NCBI): domain Eukaryota; kingdom Metazoa; phylum Chordata; class Myxini; order Myxiniformes; family Myxinidae; genus Myxine; species Myxine glutinosa. The sequence goes on along the minus strand of NC_136270.1, from coordinate 23,753,555 downwards.
ATATATAGTACAGCATAAAAGGGTGTAGTATCGGGGTGAAAAAGAGGTCGCCAATATGACTATGTCGATGCCAATTGACGCTACATTCTATGGTGATCAATAAAGCCTCCAACTCCGAACCTCTCACGTCGTCTTATTACAGTGCATAAGGATGATGTATAAGACTACTTCAGTGATGCTCAACTTCCGGTTTTTATGGTCTTTAAAATTATCATTTTATTAAAATTGAAGTATGTACTTGAACCCTGTGCAGGGTATCGTGTTGTATGGACTCTCTGGTTAAAAACGCAAAACATACAAGATGCTTTCAAAAGGTTATCGGAACGAGACCAGTTGCGTTCAATGGTCCAGGAAATGCCAGTTCATCATTTCCAACAAATAAATTTATGCAAGTAATAAGGAAATATTTTTCTTAGTAATTATAGATTATACTGATCCATTGGGAAATGAGGAAATGTTGACATTTCTTGGACTGTTGTGTGTCGTTTCTCGGACATTTTTAACATCTCGCATAAAAGACTTCTCAAGTGTAAATGAATGATTCATTTAGATGTTTGTTTGGGTGGAATATATTCTCAAAAATTTACAATATCAATCTGATTGCAAAAAGGTAAATCCAGAAAAGTCCAGAATGGTTTTGGCAAATAAATGGAATGCATTTTGGGTGAGGAGCCAATCATACAGAGCGTTCCACTTTCAGTGTATCACATGATATTAGTCGCATGGACAGTGACAGAAAAACGATGAAGCTTCGATTCAAAGAATGACCTCAGTGAGATGAATCAGACACTGCGGGCGGAGTCAGTACAACTGTGGATTTATTTGAAAGATTCCAGAGGATGCGACATGTCAAAGGTCCAGGCAACATTAGTGCTTCGGACACCAATAGTGCATATGACATACCTGATTAGACAAGGCCCTTCAGCAATTAGTTCGAAAGATCTTGGAAGACCAGTCACATAAAGCCTCAGGGGACAATATTCAGATAGATTTAGGATTCAAAAAAGGACCATTACTTCCACCACTGAAGGTGGATGGTGGGTATATTTTCTCCCTTGTCTGTCTGTTTGTTTGTCTGTGAGCAGGATATTTCAGAAAGTTATGGACAGATTTGAAATTTGGTGGACAGGTACAGTGTGTATGACAAGGACCAATTGAGTAGATGTTGGTGAAGACCCGAGTACAGATCTGCATCCTGGAAATTTTAAAGTGATTCTTCACCATTGAGCGATAGGACCAAAAGCGATATATGGCACGATATTTCAAAGTTATGGACGGATTCAAACAAAACGTGGTGGACAGGTCGGGTGTGTGACAAGGAAGAATTAATTTCATTTTGGTGAAGATCCGCATCCAGATCTGGATACGAGAATTTTTTAGTTTGTAAAGTGATTCTTCTTAATTGAGAGATTAGGGCCAAAAACGATATATATTATCATGATATTTCAAAATGATGTGGACTAGTTATCAGAAAACTCGGTGGATGAGTAGGTTAGTCAACAAGAACAAGGCAATTGGATTTCGATTCTGGTCCGGATACAGATCCGGCCTATCAGTGGGATACAAAACTGAAACTGTTCAGCCTGGCGGAGGTGTGCGCTCTCCCGAGTGCTGTTTTTGCCAAACGTCAGACATCTATTTATATTGTTACTTGTGTCTGGGTGGGAGAGGTCAATAAGGCCTACAGAGCAATGAAAGGCAAATACACACCTCAAAATGGGGTGGGGGTTGGGGGGGCACTAGCAGAGCCTTGTCCCACATTCTTGAGTATTTAGCCAATTAAATATATGAATAACCAAGCAATTTAGACTCCAATTAACAAATCTAAGAATTGCATTAGAATGAAGCGAGAGGTAGCACTCGCTGATCCATCCCAATAAAGTGGTGTCTTTGACAGCAGTAGAAATGGACACATCTATAGGATTAGTTAAGGAAATGCATCTGATGGAGGTCAAAAAATATCAAACTGCATCAAGGTATTGGCAGACCATCGTGGCACAGAATCACATCCAGATGGTTATCACTTTCAGCAATGGTGCAGGCAAGAAAGTAGAAGCGCAAACAATGCTTCGAAGAGATGCGGTTTCCAAGATGGCAGGGGCCTTAGTGAGGGAATGAGCAGAAACAAGCACAGGAAGAAGACGTAGCTCAACCTAAGCTGTTAGAGCGAGCGTAGGCAGTGGTGTGGTGCAATGGCACAACCTTATTTGTACATTGTGCTGGGATGACTGGTAAGGGCTTGACCATTGGCATCGCTATAGTGACTCAGACATGGAAAGACGCAATGTCCCCAATCAGGGATGTTTTCTCTGACGTCCGGTCATGACAGGTGAGCCACCCTCCCTCCTTTCTCTATAATGCACTGACCTCCATGCCTCAGCTCTCCAACATGAACCACCATAAGACATCCCCGCTGCAAAAGCTTACCCTGTTTCCACAACTTCCTGCATTCCAGTCCAATCAGGGTCATTGCCCATTGGGTCAACATCGTCTTGGACAATCATCGGTATCTCACAATCCTTCGGGGAGTAGTCTTCGGATGAGACCCCGCAGATTTTTTGTCACTCCTTGCAAATTATGTCACTCCTCTGATATGCTCCAGGATTGTTGTTGCTATGGAAGCCGATGAGAGCTACGTGGGTAGATCTCAATTTGGACCTCACTCCTGTTTGCGCTGGTTTAGCTTCTTGTTCGATACTAGTTTCATCTTGTACAAAACTATGCTTTTACACTGCACAATGGAAATATTCTCAACCTCATACATAAAATATAATGACTCCCACTATAATGTCTTCACCCTATCCTTTGGATGGTAATATAGTTCCTATAAATTTCATACCATTTAAAAATTTATTCCACCATCATCCCATCCTGCTGGCAACGCATGTCATTGCAAATGGAGCTTCCGCTAAGGGACATGTGTAGATTTGGCTTAAATATCATATGATGCTGCAATGTCGGTATTCCAGCAGAGATTGCATTATCCATTACCTATTTTACATGACAATCATATGTGTTATCCTTCTTTAATAGCCACAGTTATTCCCACGGTCTGGTTGGGTTGGCTGGGGGAGGCTTGGCGAAAGTCTTTCATGAACTGGCTGGCTAGGCCTAACGTTCGATTAAGGTAAGGGCAGGAATTTGTAATTTGTTCAGGGTGCTGGCGATAGCTTGCCTACACGAAGGACACCGTGGGGTCTTTAACGTCCACCAACTAATGCCAGCAGATGGGACGCACGTTTAACGCCAATTCGAGGGACAGCACACACATCGATGAATCGCCCTGCTTGTGAAACACCGAGATGACAGTTTATAGTTGAGCCAGGATTTGAATCCAGGTAAGGTGGCTTAAAGGCGAACGTGCGTGTGCCCAAGCCATCCTGCCAGCCGAAGTGACAATCGTATATGGTTTGCAGATACCTTTTCGTATTTGGTTAAAGCAAAAACAGCCAGAGAATCAGGTTCGAGGTTGCCCATTGCTTCAGATATTCATGAAAATCCATTCACAGAGATCGCTGTTCGTCGATTGCCACAATTAAATAATTGTTTTGGAATGTCATCGCATATTATGTTGCGGAGAGCATGTAACCTATAGGGGTCAATTGGATTTGAAGGCACAGGTTAAGAAAAGAAAAGAAAAAGGAGAAGCTCTGACTGCCCACACGACATTGACACGAGGACGCTGTCCACCCACTCCCTATTACAGCAGCTGTAAATGAGCACTTTATGTGAGAAAATGCCATTGCGGATAAATTAACGTCAGACTTTCCCTTCTTTGTTTTGTTTCCCAACTGCAGCATTACAATGTCTTGGCATTCGTCATCTCGATTGGGATGTTTGGAAAGAGCACGTGACTTTGAGTATGAGTCAGGAACGAGCTGGGCCAGTTGGACAATAACTGCAATCAGAATCGTCATCGAAGGAACATAAAAGAGAATGGGGGGAAATGGAGGAGGGTAAGAAAGGGCTGGCTCAGAACAGATGAAAGGGAATGGCAGCGACATTAACAATTATTGCCGGAGACAGTAAGGAAGATCGAGAGGTCAAGATTGAGCAGACGTTTATTTATGAAGGGGTATGTAAGACCAATCCTCAGAATGGCATACACATTCCCACAAACTTCACCGTAATTTGGATGGAGTCATATTAACATCCCCAGTGCAGCAAAAAAAAATTATTCAGAAAAGATGAACGCAGAATGTCCTAAATTGTGGAATTCCCAAAACAAGGCCCAAGGCATGAGATCTTGAAGACGTGATGTCATTTCAGCAAAGGAAAACTACAAAGCATCTGAAGATGCAACGCCCGCCCACGTCCGTTTGTATTCAGACGTCTTCTTCTTTTCCGTATGCTCAAAATAACGAAAAACAGTTCAACAAAAAATGCAAAATGAAAATTGATGCTTTTATGCAGCCGTGACCTTTGAGCTTTAGATGTAAAAAAAAAATAATCAGCTTGTAACTTTTGATTGGTGAACCAATTATGTGAACCAATGTGCAAATTCTTAAAATTTCAGATCAATTGGATGAAAATGGAGGATTTTATGCAACCTTGACCTTTGACCTTTTGATCTAAAAAAAACAAAAAAACACAATCAGCTTCGAGCTTTTGATTGGTGAACCAATTCAGTGACCCAATATGTAAATTCTTAAAATTTCAGGTCAATCGGACAAAAATTGATGATTTTATGTGACGATGACCTTTGACCTTTTCATAAAATTATTAATTTGCCTTTTCTGTATCATCATAATAAAGCTTTGTTGAAAATTTGATGACAAACCTCAAATGGTAAATTCAAATTTCAGGTCAATCGGATGAAAATTGATGATTTTATGTGACGCTGACCTTTGACCTTTTGACCAAATTATTAACTTGCCTTCTTCGAATTATCATAATAAAGCTTTGGTGAAAACTTGTTGACAAAACTCAAATGGTAAAAAAGTTACCGCCCAGAGATTGATTGACACACACACACACACACACACACACACACACACACACACACACACACACACACACACACACACACACACACACACACACACACACACACACACACACACACACACGATTGCAAAACCCCGTATCCTGCTGTGCAGGGGACGTGCCCACTACGCAAGGTGAAACAGGAAGGCGACACCTGTCATTGATTTATTGATACTATGTGATAGCAATGTACGGAAGCACGGTCAGAGTAGCGTTCCCATTGACTTTCATGCCCGGTTTCCATGTGCACTTCATGCAAAGAGATAGTACCATAACGTAGCACAACACCCAGGGCACACTCCAAGTGCACACTCCAAGCCAACCTGGGAGCTCTAAGGAAACCTAAACCCGACATATAGATGTGCTGCTCAAGAAAACGCGCGGCCTCGTGAAAACATGGCAGGAAATGCAACCACATAAAGAGTTCTACGACCACGCCGCCAATTGTGAAGAAGTAAGAGTTAACAGGAAGACAAGGCCGTCAGAAGAAATGAGGCTGCCCTTTCCGCTCGACTGTGAAAGGAAAATAAACTCAAGGCACATGGAGGACACATGGAGTACACCGAGTCATCCTGGAGAGCTTGGCCTTGGTGAATGGTTCGACATGAAATTGTGTTGGATTGCATCTTGGATTGGACGAGAGTTTCATAAAGAAGCAGAATGTTCGTGATGAATAGAGGGCAGTCCAGTCGGATGCTGTGTACGGAAATCCTTCAGGATATGTGGCATATATTATGGCAATCAGAGACATTTAAAGGGGCCATGGGACCTGTTCATCGCAGTAAGGAATTGTGGAGAGTTCGAAAGGTTTCACGAACGAGATACTCTCAATTACTTTATATCCACAGCATATACGCCGCGTCATACCTTTGTGGCTTGTCCAGAGGAAAAAAGTGAGGCTTCTTCTTCTTCTTCATAGTTTGTATGCAGAAAAGGCTGCGGGGTAGCATCATTGGCTGAGAGCGCAGCTGTACCGCTGATGCAGTGCCCTCTGCTGGTTTTTTAGGAATCTTTAATTTGTTCATGGTGCCGGCGATAGCTCGCCTACTCTTCGTGAAGGACACCGTGGGATCTTTAATGTCCACCAACTACTGGTAGTAGATGGTTTTAGAGCTATTAAAAAGTACCTACTGGTAATAGATGGTAATAGAGCTATTAAAAAGTACCTACTGGTAATAGATGGTAATAGATCTATTAAAGAGTACCTATTGGTAATAGATGGTAATAGAGCTATTAAAGAGTACTTACTGGTAATAGATGGTAATAGAGCTATTAAAGAGTACCTACTGGTAGTAGATGGTAATAGAGCTATTAGAGTACCTGCTGGTAATAGATGGTAATAGAGCTATTAGAGTACCTGCTGGTAATAGATGGTAATAGAGCTATTAAAAAGTACCTACTGGTAATAGATGGTAATAGAGCTATTAAAAAGTACCTACTGGTAATAGATGGTAATAGAGCTATTAAAGAGTACCTACTGGTAGTAGATGGTAATAGAGCTATTAAAAAGTACCTACTGGTAATAGATGGTAATAGAGCTATTAGAGTACCTGCTGGTAATAGATGGTAATAGATCTATTAAAGAGTACCTACTGGTAGTAGATGGTAATAGAGCTATTAAAGAGTACCTGCTGGTAATAGATGGTAAAAGATCTATTAAAAAGTACCTACTGGTAATAGATGGTAATAGAGCTATTAAAGAGTACCTGCTGGTAATAGATGGTAATAGATCTATTAAAGAGTACCTACTGGTAGTAGATGGTAATAGAGCTATTAAAGAGTACCTGCTGGTAATAGATGGTAATAGATCTATTAAAGAGTGCCTACTGGTAATAGATGGTAATAGAGCTATTAAAAAGTACCTACTGGTAATAGATGGTAATAGATCTATTAAAGAGTGCCTACTGGTAATAGATGGTAATAGAGCTATTAAAAAGTACCTACCGGTAATAGATGGTAATAGAGCTATTAAAGAGTACCTGCTGGTAATAGATGGTAATAGAGCTATTAAAGAGTACCTGCTGGTAATAGATCTATTAAAGAGTGCCTACTGGTAATAGATGGTAATAGAGCTATTAAAGAGTACCTGCTGGTAATAGATGGTAATAGATCTATTAAAGAGTGCCTACTGGTAATAGATGGTAATAGAGCTATTAAAAAGTACCTACCGGTAATAGATGGTAATAGAGCTATTAAAGAGTACCTGCTGGTAATAGATGGTAATAGATCTATTAAAGAGTACCTACTGGTAGTAGATGGTAATAGAGCTATTAAAGAGTACCTGCTGGTAATAGATGGTAATAGATCTATTAAAGAGTACCTATTGGTAATAGATGGTAATAGAGCTATTAAAGAGTACCTACTGGTAATAGGTGGTAATAGAGCTATTAAAAAGGACCTACTGGTAATAGAGCTATTAAAGAGTACCTACTGGTAATAGGTGGTAATAGAGCTATTAAAAAGGACCTACTGGTAATAGAGCTATTAAAAAGGACCGACTGGTAATAGAGCTATTAAAGAGTACCTACTGGTAATAGGTGGTAATAGAGCTATTAAAGAGTACCTACTGGTAATAGATGGTAATAGAGCTATTAAAGAGTACCTACTGGTAATAGATGGTAATAGAGCTATTAAAAAGTACCTACTGGTAATAGATGGTAATAGAGCTATTAAAAAGTACCTACTGGTAATAGATGGTAATAGATCTATTAAAGAGTACCTATTGGTAATAGATGGTAATAGAGCTATTAAAGAGTACTTACTGGTAATAGATGGTAATAGAGCTATTAAAGAGTACCTACTGGTAGTAGATGGTAATAGAGCTATTAAAAAGGACCTACTGGTAATAGGTGGTAATAGAGCTATTAAAAAAGGACCTACTGGTAATAGAGCTATTAAAAAGGACCGACTGGTAATAGGTGGTAATAGAGCTATTAAAAAGGACCGACTGGTAATAGGTGGTAATAGAGCTATTAAAGAGTACCTACTGGTAATAGATGGTAATAGAGCTATTAAAAAGGACCTACTGGTAATAGAGCTATTAAAGAGTACCTACTGGTAATAGGTGGTAATAGAGCTATTAAAAAGGACCGACTGGTAATAGAGCTATTAAAGAGTACCTACTGGTAATAGATGGTACTAGAGCTATTAAAAAGGACCTACTGGTAATAGAGATATTAAAAAGGACCGACTGGTAATAGAGCTATTAAAAAGGACCTACTGGTAATAGAGCTATTAAAAAGGACCTACTGGTAATAGAGCTATTAAAAAGGACCTACTGGTAATACAGCTATTAAAAAGGACCGACTGGTAATAGAGCTATTAAAGAGTACCTACTGGTAATAGATGGTAATAGAGCTATTAAAAAGGACCTACTGGTAATAGAGCTATTAAAAAGGACCTACTGGTAATAGATGGTAATAGAGCTATTAAAAAGGACCTACTGGTAATAGAGCTATTAAAAAGGACCTACTGGTAATAGAGCTATTAAAAAGGACCTACTGGTAATAGAGCTATTAAAAAGGACCGACTGGTAATAGAGCTATTAAAGAGTACCTAATGGTAATAGATGGTAATAGAGCTATTAAAAAGGACCCCTACTGGTAATAGCTGGTAATAGAGCTATTAAAAAGGACCTACTGGTAATAGATGGTAATAGAGCTATTAAAAAGGACCTACTGGTAATAGATGGTAATAGAGCTATTAAAGAGTGCCTACTGGTAATAGATGGTAATAGAGCTATTAAAGAGTACCTCCTGGTAATAGATGGTAATAGAGCTATTAAAAAGGACCTACTGGTAATAGATGGTAATAGAGCTATTAAAGAGTACCTACTGGTAATAGATGGTAATAGAGCTATTAAAGAGTACCTCCTGGTAATAGATGGTAATAGAGCTATTAAAAAGGACCTACTGGTAATAGATGGTAATAGAGCTATTAAAAAGGACCTACTGGTAATAGATGGTAATAGAGCTATTAAAGATTACCTACTGGTAATAGATGGTAATAGAGCTATTAAAAAGGACCTACTGGTAATAGATGGTAATAGAGCTATTAAAAAGGACCTACTGGTAATAGATGGTAATAGAGCTATTAAAGATTACCTACTGGTAATAGGTGGTAATAAGGCTATTAAAGAGTACCTACTGGTAATAGATGGTAACAGAGCTATTAAAGAGTACCTACTGGTAATAGATGGTAATAGAGCTATTAAAGAGTACCTACTGGTATTAGATGGTAATAGAGCTATTAAAGATTACCTACTGGTAATAGATGGTAATAGAGCTATTAAAGAGTACCTACTGGTAATAGAGCTATTAAAGATTACCTACTGGTAATAGATGGTAATAGAGCTATTAAAGATTACCTACTGGTAATAGAGCTATTAAAGATTACCTACTGGTAATAGATGGTAATAGAGCTATTAAAGATTACCTACTGGTAATAGATGGTAATAGAGCTATTAAAGATTACCTACTGGTAATAGATGGTAATAGAGCTATTAAAGAGTACCTACTGGTATTAGATGGTAATAGAGCTATTAAAGAGTACCTACTGGTATTAGATGGTAATAGAGCTATTAAAGAGCACCTACTGGTAATAGAGCTATTAAAGAGTGCCTACTGGTAATAGATGGTAATAGAGCTATTAAAGAGTACCTACTGGTAATAGATGGTAATAGAGCTATTAAAGACTACCTACTGGCAATAGATGGTAATAGAGCTATTAAAGAGTACCTCCTGGTAATAGATGGTGATGGAGCTATTAAAAAGTACCTACTGGTAATAGATGGTAATAGAGCTATTAAAGAGTACCTACTGGTAATAGATGGTAATAGAGCTATTAAAAAGTACCTACTGGTAATAGATGGTAATAGAGCTATTAAAGAGTGCCTACTGGTAATAGATGGTAATAGAGCTATTAAAGAGTACCTCCTGGTAATAGATGGTAATAGAGCTATTAAAAAGTACCTACTGGTAATAGATGGTAATAGAGCTATTAAAAAGGACCTACTGGTAATAGATGGTAATAGAGCTATTAAAGAGTACCTACTGGTAATAGATGGTAATGGAGCTATTAAAAAGTACCTACTGGTAATAGATGGTAATAGAGCTATTAAAAAGTACCTACTGGTAATAGATGGTAATAGAGCTATTAAAGAGTACCTACTGGTAGTAGATGGTAATAGAGCTATTAAAAAGTACCTACTGGTAATAGATGGTAATAGAGCTATTAGAGTACCTGCTGGTAATAGATGGTAATAGATCTATTAAAGAGTACCTACTGGTAGTAGATGGTAATAGAGCTATTAAAGAGTACCTGCTGGTAATAGATGGTAAAAGATCTATTAAAAAGTACCTACTGGTAATAGATGGTAATAGAGCTATTAAAGAGTACCTGCTGGTAATAGATGGTAATAGATCTATTAAAGAGTACCTACTGGTAGTAGATGGTAATAGAGCTATTAAAGAGTACCTGCTGGTAATAGATGGTAATAGATCTATTAAAGAGTGCCTACTGGTAATAGATGGTAATAGAGCTATTAAAAAGTACCTACTGGTAATAGATGGTAATAGATCTATTAAAGAGTGCCTACTGGTAATAGATGGTAATAGAGCTATTAAAAAGTACCTACCGGTAATAGATGGTAATAGAGCTATTAAAGAGTACCTGCTGGTAATAGATGGTAATAGAGCTATTAAAGAGTACCTGCTGGTAATAGATGGTAATAGATCTATTAAAGAGTGCCTACTGGTAATAGATGGTAATAGAGCTATTAAAGAGTACCTGCTGGTAATAGATGGTAATAGATCTATTAAAGAGTGCCTACTGGTAATAGATGGTAATAGAGCTATTAAAAAGTACCTACCGGTAATAGATGGTAATAGAGCTATTAAAGAGTACCTGCTGGTAATAGATGGTAATAGATCTATTAAAGAGTGCCTACTGGTAATAGATGGTAATAGAGCTATTAAAGAGTACCTGCTGGTAATAGATGGTAATAGATCTATTAAAGAGTGCCTACTGGTAATAGATGGTAATAGAGCTATTAAAGAGTACCTACTGGTAATAGGTGGTAATAGAGCTATTAAAAAGGACCTACTGGTAATAGAGCTATTAAAGAGTACCTACTGGTAATAGGTGGTAATAGAGCTATTAAAAAGGACCTACTGGTAATAGAGCTATTAAAAAGGACCGACTGGTAATAGAGCTATTAAAGAGTACCTACTGGTAATAGGTGGTAATAGAGCTATTAAAGAGTACCTACTGGTAATAGATGGTAATAGAGCTATTAAAGAGTACCTACTGGTAATAGATGGTAATAGAGCTATTAAAAAGTACCTACTGGTAATAGATGGTAATAGAGCTATTAAAAAGTACCTACTGGTAATAGATGGTAATAGATCTATTAAAGAGTACCTATTGGTAATAGATGGTAATAGAGCTATTAAAGAGTACTTACTGGTAATAGATGGTAATAGAGCTATTAAAGAGTACCTACTGGTAGTAGATGGTAATAGAGCTATTAAAAAGGACCTACTGGTAATAGGTGGTAATAGAGCTATTAAAAAAGGACCTACTGGTAATAGAGCTATTAAAAAGGACCGACTGGTAATAGGTGGTAATAGAGCTATTAAAAAGGACCGACTGGTAATAGGTGGTAATAGAGCTATTAAAGAGTACCTACTGGTAATAGATGGTAATAGAGCTATTAAAAAGGACCTACTGGTAATAGAGCTATTAAAGAGTACCTACTGGTAATAGGTGGTAATAGAGCTATTAAAAAGGACCGACTGGTAATAGAGCTATTAAAGAGTACCTACTGGTAATAGATGGTACTAGAGCTATTAAAAAGGACCTACTGGTAATAGAGCTATTAAAAAGGACCGACTGGTAATAGAGCTATTAAAAAGGACCTACTGGTAATAGAGCTATTAAAAAGGACCTACTGGTAATAGAGCTATTAAAAAGGACCTACTGGTAATACAGCTATTAAAAAGGACCGACTGGTAATAGAGCTATTAAAGAGTACCTACTGGTAATAGATGGTAATAGAGCTATTAAAAAGGACCTACTGGTAATAGAGCTATTAAAAAGGACCTACTGGTAATAGATGGTAATAGAGCTATTAAAAAGGACCTACTGGTAATAGAGCTATTAAAAAGGACCTACTGGTAATAGAGCTATTAAAAAGGACCTACTGGTAATAGAGCTATTAAAAAGGACCGACTGGTAATAGGTGGTAATAGAGCTATTAAAAAGGACCGACTGGTAATAGGTGGTAATAGAGCTATTAAAGAGTACCTACTGGTAATAGATGGTAATAGAGCTATTAAAAAGGACCTACTGGTAATAGAGCTATTAAAGAGTACCTACTGGTAATAGGTGGTAATAGAGCTATTAAAAAGGACCGACTGGTAATAGAGCTATTAAAGAGTACCTACTGGTAATAGATGGTACTAGAGCTATTAAAAAGGACCTACTGGTAATAGAGCTATTAAAAAGGACCGACTGGTAATAGAGCTATTAAAAAGGACCTACTGGTAATAGAGCTATTAAAAAGGACCTACTGGTAATAGAGCTATTAAAAAGGACCTACTGGTAATACAGCTATTAAAAAGGACCTACTGGTAATACAGCTATTAAAAAGGACCGACTGGTAATAGAGCTATTAAAGAGTACCTACTGGTAATAGATGGTAATAGAGCTATTAAAAAGGACCTACTGGTAATAGAGCTATTAAAAAGGACCTACTGGTAATAGATGGTAATAGAGCTATTAAAAAGGACCTACTGGTAATAGAGCTATTAAAAAGGACCTACTGGTAATAGAGCTATTAAAAAGGACCTACTGGTAATAGAGCTATTAAAAAGGACCGACTGGTAATAGAGCTATTAAAGAGTACCTAATGGTAATAGATGGTAATAGAGCTATTAAAAAGGACCCCTACTGGTAATAGCTGGTAATAGAGCTATTAAAAAGGACCTACTGGTAATAGATGGTAATAGAGCTATTAAAAAGGACCTACTGGTAATAGATGGTAATAGAGCTATTAAAGAGTGCCTACTGGTAATAGATGGTAATAGAGCTATTAAAGAGTACCTCCTGGTAATAGATGGTAATAGAGCTATTAAAAAGGACCTACTGGTAATAGATGGTAATAGAGCTATTAAAGAGTACCTACTGGTAATAGATGGTAATAGAGCTATTAAAGAGTACCTCCTGGTAATAGATGGTAATAGAGCTATTAAAAAGGACCTACTGGTAATAGATGGTAATAGAGCTATTAAAAAGGACCTACTGGTAATAGATGGTAATAGAGCTATTAAAGATTACCTACTGGTAATAGATGGTAATAGAGCTATTAAAAAGGACCTACTGGTAATAGATGGTAATAGAGCTATTAAAAAGGACCTACTGGTAATAGATGGTAATAGAGCTATTAAAGATTACCTACTGGTAATAGGTGGTAATAAGGCTATTAAAGAGTACCTACTGGTAATAGATGGTAACAGAGCTATTAAAGAGTACCTACTGGTAATAGATGGTAATAGAGCTATTAAAGAGTACCTACTGGTATTAGATGGTAATAGAGCTATTAAAGATTACCTACTGGTAATAGATGGTAATAGAGCTATTAAAGAGTACCTACTGGTAATAGAGCTATTAAAGATTACCTACTGGTAATAGATGGTAATAGAGCTATTAAAGATTACCTACTGGTAATAGATGGTAATAGAGCTATTAAAGATTACCTACTGGTAATAGATGGTAATAGAGCTATTAAAGATTACCTACTGGTAATAGATGGTAATAGAGCTATTAAAGATTACCTACTGGTAATAGATGGTAATAGAGCTATTAAAGAGTACCTACTGGTATTAGATGGTAATAGAGCTATTAAAGAGTACCTACTGGTATTAGATGGTAATAGAGCTATTAAAGAGTACCTACTGGTAATAGAGCTATTAAAGAGTGCCTACTGGTAATAGATGGTAATAGAGCTATTAAAGAGTACCTACTGGTAATAGATGGTAATAGAGCTATTAAAGACTACCTACTGGCAATAGATGGTAATAGAGCTATTAAAGAGTACCTCCTGGTAATAGATGGTGATGGAGCTATTAAAAAGTACCTACTGGTAATAGATGGTAATAGAGCTATTAAAGAGTACCTACTGGTAATAGATGGTAATAGAGCTATTAAAAAGTACCTACTGGTAATAGATGGTAATAGAGCTATTAAAGAGTGCCTACTGGTAATAGATGGTAATAGAGCTATTAAAGAGTACCTCCTGGTAATAGATGGTAATAGAGCTATTAAAAAGTACCTACTGGTAATAGATGGTAATAGAGCTATTAAAAAGGACCTACTGGTAATAGATGGTAATAGAGCTATTAAAGAGTACCTACTGGTAATAGATGGTAATGGAGCTATTAAAAAGTACCTACTGGTAATAGATGGTAATAGAGCTATTAAAAAGTACCTACTGGTAATAGATGGTAATAGAGCTATTAAAGAGTACCTACTGGTAGTAGATGGTAATAGAGCTATTAAAAAGTACCTACTGGTAATAGATGGTAATAGAGCTATTAGAGTACCTGCTGGTAATAGATGGTAATAGATCTATTAAAGAGTACCTACTGGTAGTAGATGGTAATAGAGCTATTAAAGAGTACCTGCTGGTAATAGATGGTAAAAGATCTATTAAAAAGTACCTACTGGTAATAGATGGTAATAGAGCTATTAAAGAGTACCTGCTGGTAATAGATGGTAATAGATCTATTAAAGAGTACCTACTGGTAGTAGATGGTAATAGAGCTATTAAAGAGTACCTGCTGGTAATAGATGGTAATAGATCTATTAAAGAGTGCCTACTGGTAATAGATGGTAATAGAGCTATTAAAAAGTACCTACTGGTAATAGATGGTAATAGATCTATTAAAGAGTGCCTACTGGTAATAGATGGTAATAGAGCTATTAAAAAGTACCTACCGGTAATAGATGGTAATAGAGCTATTAAAGAGTACCTGCTGGTAATAGATGGTAATAGAGCTATTAAAGAGTACCTGCTGGTAATAGATGGTAATAGATCTATTAAAGAGTGCCTACTGGTAATAGATGGTAATAGAGCTATTAAAGAGTACCTGCTGGTAATAGATGGTAATAGATCTATTAAAGAGTGCCTACTGGTAATAGATGGTAATAGAGCTATTAAAAAGTACCTACCGGTAATAGATGGTAATAGAGCTATTAAAGAGTACCTGCTGGTAATAGATGGTAATAGATCTATTAAAGAGTACCTACTGGTAGTAGATGGTAATAGAGCTATTAAAGAGTACCTGCTGGTAATAGATGGTAATAGATCTATTAAAGAGTACCTATTGGTAATAGATGGTAATAGAGCTATTAAAGAGTACCTACTGGTAATAGGTGGTAATAGAGCTATTAAAAAGGACCTACTGGTAATAGAGCTATTAAAGAGTACCTACTGGTAATAGGTGGTAATAGAGCTATTAAAAAGGACCTACTGGTAATAGAGCTATTAAAAAGGACCGACTGGTAATAGAGCTATTAAAGAGTACCTACTGGTAATAGGTGGTAATAGAGCTATTAAAGAGTACCTACTGGTAATAGATGGTAATAGAGCTATTAAAGAGTACCTACTGGTAATAGATGGTAATAGAGCTATTAAAAAGTACCTACTGGTAATAGATGGTAATAGAGCTATTAAAAAGTACCTACTGGTAATAGATGGTAATAGATCTATTAAAGAGTACCTATTGGTAATAGATGGTAATAGAGCTATTAAAGAGTACTTACTGGTAATAGATGGTAATAGAGCTATTAAAGAGTACCTACTGGTAGTAGATGGTAATAGAGCTATTAAAAAGGACCTACTGGTAATAGGTGGTAATAGAGCTATTAAAAAAGGACCTACTGGTAATAGAGCTATTAAAAAGGACCGACTGGTAATAGGTGGTAATAGAGCTATTAAAAAGGACCGACTGGTAATAGGTGGTAATAGAGCTATTAAAGAGTACCTACTGGTAATAGATGGTAATAGAGCTATTAAAAAGGACCTACTGGTAATAGAGCTATTAAAGAGTACCTACTGGTAATAGGTGGTAATAGAGCTATTAAAAAGGACCGACTGGTAATAGAGCTATTAAAGAGTACCTACTGGTAATAGATGGTACTAGAGCTATTAAAAAGGACCTACTGGTAATAGAGCTATTAAAAAGGACCGACTGGTAATAGAGCTATTAAAAAGGACCTACTGGTAATAGAGCTATTAAAAAGGACCTACTGGTAATAGAGCTATTAAAAAGGACCTACTGGTAATACAGCTATTAAAAAGGACCGACTGGTAATAGAGCTATTAAAGAGTACCTACTGGTAATAGATGGTAATAGAGCTATTAAAAAGGACCTACTGGTAATAGAGCTATTAAAAAGGACCTACTGGTAATAGATGGTAATAGAGCTATTAAAAAGGACCTACTGGTAATAGAGCTATTAAAAAGGACCTACTGGTAATAGAGCTATTAAAAAGGACCTACTGGTAATAGAGCTATTAAAAAGGACCGACTGGTAATAGAGCTATTAAAGAGTACCTAATGGTAATAGATGGTAATAGAGCTATTAAAAAGGACCCCTACTGGTAATAGCTGGTAATAGAGCTATTAAAAAGGACCTACTGGTAATAGATGGTAATAGAGCTATTAAAAAGGACCTACTGGTAATAGATGGTAATAGAGCTATTAAAGAGTGCCTACTGGTAATAGATGGTAATAGAGCTATTAAAGAGTACCTCCTGGTAATAGATGGTAATAGAGCTATTAAAAAGGACCTACTGGTAATAGATGGTAATAGAGCTATTAAAGAGTACCTACTGGTAATAGATGGTAATAGAGCTATTAAAGAGTACCTCCTGGTAATAGATGGTAATAGAGCTATTAAAAAGGACCTACTGGTAATAGATGGTAATAGAGCTATTAAAAAGGACCTACTGGTAATAGATGGTAATAGAGCTATTAAAGATTACCTACTGGTAATAGATGGTAATAGAGCTATTAAAAAGGACCTACTGGTAATAGATGGTAATAGAGCTATTAAAAAGGACCTACTGGTAATAGATGGTAATAGAGCTATTAAAGATTACCTACTGGTAATAGGTGGTAATAAGGCTATTAAAGAGTACCTACTGGTAATAGATGGTAACAGAGCTATTAAAGAGTACCTACTGGTAATAGATGGTAATAGAGCTATTAAAGAGTACCTACTGGTATTAGATGGTAATAGAGCTATTAAAGATTACCTACTGGTAATAGATGGTAATAGAGCTATTAAAGAGTACCTACTGGTAATAGAGCTATTAAAGATTACCTACTGGTAATAGATGGTAATAGAGCTATTAAAGATTACCTACTGGTAATAGATGGTAATAGAGCTATTAAAGATTACCTACTGGTAATAGATGGTAATAGAGCTATTAAAGATTACCTACTGGTAATAGATGGTAATAGAGCTATTAAAGATTACCTACTGGTAATAGATGGTAATAGAGCTATTAAAGAGTACCTACTGGTATTAGATGGTAATAGAGCTATTAAAGAGTACCTACTGGTATTAGATGGTAATAGAGCTATTAAAGAGTACCTACTGGTAATAGAGCTATTAAAGAGTGCCTACTGGTAATAGATGGTAATAGAGCTATTAAAGAGTACCTACTGGTAATAGATGGTAATAGAGCTATTAAAGACTACCTACTGGCAATAGATGGTAATAGAGCTATTAAAGAGTACCTCCTGGTAATAGATGGTGATGGAGCTATTAAAAAGTACCTACTGGTAATAGATGGTAATAGAGCTATTAAAGAGTACCTACTGGTAATAGATGGTAATAGAGCTATTAAAAAGTACCTACTGGTAATAGATGGTAATAGAGCTATTAAAGAGTGCCTACTGGTAATAGATGGTAATAGAGCTATTAAAGAGTACCTCCTGGTAATAGATGGTAATAGAGCTATTAAAAAGTACCTACTGGTAATAGATGGTAATAGAGCTATTAAAAAGGACCTACTGGTAATAGATGGTAATAGAGCTATTAAAGAGTACCTACTGGTAATAGATGGTAATAGAGCTATTAAAGAGTACCTACTGGTAATAGATGGTAATGGAGCTATTAAAAAGTACCTACTGGTAATAGATGGTAATAGAGCTATTAAAGAGTACCTACTGGTAATAGATGGTAATGGAGCTATTAAAGAGTACCTACTGGTAATAGATGGTAATAGAGCTATTAAAGAGTACCTACTGGTAATAGATGGTAATAGAGCTATTAAAAAGTACCTACTGGTAATAGATGGTAATAGAGCTATTAAAGAGTGCCTACTGGTAATAGATGGTAATAGAGCTATTAAAGAGTACCTCCTGGTAATAGATGGTAATAGAGCTATTAAAAAGTCCCTACTGGTAATAGATGGTAATAGAGCTATTAAAAAGGACCTACTGGTAATAGATGGTAATAGAGCTATTAAAGAGTACCTACTGGTAATAGATGGTAATAGAGCTATTAAAGAGTGCCTACTGGTAATAGATGGTAATAGAGCTATTAAAGAGTACCTCCTGGTAATAGATGGTAATAGAGCTATTAAAGAGTACCTCCTGGTAATAGATGGTAATAGAGCTATTAAAAAGTACCTACTGGTAATAGATGGTAATAGAGCTATTAAAAAGGACCTACTGGTAATAGATGGTAATAGAGCTATTAAAGAGTACCTACTGGTAATAGATGGTAATAGAGCTATTAAAAAGTACCTACTGGTAATAGATGGTAATAGAGCTATTAAAAAGGACCTACTGGTAATAGATGGTAATAGAGCTATTAAAGAGTACCTACTGGTAATAGATGGTAATAGAGCTATTAAAGAGTACCTATTGGTAATAGATGGTAATGGAGCTATTAAAAAGTACCTACTGGTAATAGATGGTAATAGAGCTATTAAAGAGTACCTACTGGTAATAGATGGTAATAGAGCTATTAAAGAGTACCTACTGGTAATAGATGGCCCAAGTGGTGGCTTTTGGGTTTACAAGAGAAAACAAAGTGTATTTAACCTGTAAAATCCCTATATTCTCAGAAGTTTGATGCGCGTGTCATTTTTGAATCTGAAAAACAACATCGAATCCGCGGAGTAAAATCGCTCGAGATGGTTTAAAAGAACAAATCACAGCACTTCAGTGTAAGGATTATTGCACTGATTGTAGGATGAACCGGAAGGCGTGAGAATGCCGTTTCTCCTTCAGCTCCGACGTGCAATTCCTTGCTGGACATGTGCGGTGTGTCCCAACTCTTACCGGGCACCGCAGGGTGCCAACCCTCGGCGCCTCCCCCCATCCTCCGCCTTCGCCGCCCCATGCCCAGCGAGCAGCTGTCCACCGCGTTCTTGCGTTATATCCAGTTGTTTCATCGCGGGGCCGTGACGCGTTATTTCCCAGTCGCTGTGGTCCATGTCACGGGTCACGCCAGCACCAACCGCACACCATATTCTCAAACGATTAGCAAACGCACACCTCGCTTGGTGGTGCACTCTCCTGTTTTGTCTCGTCCCGAAGGGTTGCCCGTTTGCACCGGCTTGTGGCGGTAAAGATCCCGCTGTTTCTTTTGAAAAGGAAGCCATTGTGAGCTCTTCGCTTGACCATATTACAAATTCCTGCTTATTTGTCGACAGCTTCACCACAATCTCTCTCTGTTCGGTCAGGATCTGGAAAATGGCAGAAGAGTGATTCTTTGACTGGCAAATGCTTGGGCACGCAAGTGTCTCGACACGAAGATCAGATGCCCTCTTTTTTTCAGGACGTTCCCATTCCTTCCCACTTGGACGACGAAATCGCCGCCCCGGCAGGGTTGGTAAATCCATGGTGGAGAAATAATAAACCCCAAATGGCAATTTGTTAACACGATCTGGAGAGGGAAGTGGGAAGGCATACTGAGCAATATCTTTGCAGATAATCTCAAATCACTGGAAGGAATTCCAAGCTGGCGAGACGGAGACTCGATGGCTGTCGGATTGGGTAGCGCAGGGAAGGTGTGAAAGTACGTTTGTTTCGATCGATGTATAAATTGGAACAACCGTTTACTTTAGGAACGTTGAACAATGACACATATTGGGTCGCTCCTCCAGACTAGGGACCTCTGCTCTCTTAGCCTGACGACCCTCCGCAGCAACTCCAGGATGCCCGTGTTCTTACATTAACCCCTTCCCGATTAAATTCCCAAAAACCACATTCCTTTTTTCCACATTTCTCCCATAAACTGCCTTCCTGAGAAGCTTCAATCGCAATTTGCCCTGCAGGGCTTCAAGCAAGCGGCACAGCATACACACACAAATACACACACAAATACACACACAAATACACACACAAATACACACACATACATAACACGCACACACACACACACACACACACAAATACACACACAAATACACAAACACACATACATAACACGCGCACACACACACACACACACACACACACACACACACACACACACACACACACACACACACACACACACACACACACACACTGTACACTTTCGAGAATACACATCATGTGCGTTGTATCGAGTTTACCAATTAGTAGGTTATAATGTTCAATAAAGATTTCCATCTGCATCAGTCGACCGGATCGACCCTGGAGAATCCCTGGTACGGGTTCAACATAGGTAATGCTGATCACCTGGTATGAGTTAAACATAGGTAATGCTGATCACCTGGTATGAGTTAAACATAGGTAATGCTGATCACCTGGTATGGGTTAAACATAGGTAATGCTGATCACCTGGTATGGGTTAAACATAGGTAATGCTGATCACCTGGTACGGGTTCAACAT